>NW_024510321.1:10865624-11178842 GCF_017590135.1 Pyrgilauda ruficollis
CGGGCGGCGCGGCCGAGCTGCAGCCGGAGCTGGCGGTGGCCGAGCACGTGCGGTACGAGAGCACCGGCCCGGCGCTGTGCACCGTGGTCTTCCTGCTCGTCTACTTCTTCGGCATGGCCAGCTCCATCTGGTGGGTCATCCTGTCCCTCACCTGGTTCCTGGCGGCAGGCATGAAGTGGGGCAACGAGGCCATCGCCGGCTACGCGCAGTATTTCCACCTGGCCGCCTGGCTGCTCCCCAGCGTCAAGTCCATCGCTGTGCTGGCGCTCAGTTCTGTGGACGGGGACCCCGTGGCTGGCATCTGCTACGTGGGCAACCAGAGCCTGGAGAACTTACGGGGCTTCGTGCTGGCACCTCTGCTCATCTACTTGGCCATCGGCTCCATGTTCCTGCTCGCTGGCTTCGTCTCGCTCTTCCGTATCCGCAGCGTCATCAAGCAGCAGGGTGGCCCCACCAAGACCCACAAGCTGGAGAAGCTGATGATACGCCTGGGACTCTTCACTGTGCTCTACACCGTGCCAGCTGCCAGCGTGGTCGCCTGCCTCTTCTACGAGCAGCACAACCGGCCCCGCTGGGAGGCCACGCACAACTGCCCCTGCCTGCGTGACCAGCAGCCCGACCAGGCCCGCCGCCCTGACTATGCCGTCTTCATGCTCAAGTACTTCATGTGCCTGGTGGTGGGCATCACTTCTGGCGTCTGGGTCTGGTCTGGCAAGACCCTGGAATCCTGGAGGGCCCTCTGCACTCGCTGCTGCTGGGCCAGCAAAGGCGCTGCCGTGGCTGGGAGCGCAGGGGCAGGAGCAGGTGGACAGGCAGTAATCACCACGGCAGGAGGACTTGGGGCCGGAGGTGGTGGCTCACTCTACAGCGATGTCAGCACCGGCCTGACGTGGAGATCAGGCACCGCCAGCTCTGTCTCCTATCCCAAGCAGATGCCCCTGTCTCAAGTGTGAGGAGGGGGAAAGAGGCCAAAGGTTAGGGAATGAGGGACACTGGCCTGCCTAAAATGCCTCCTCACTGTTTGGTGCCATTAATGAACCCCTAATGGTCCTTATTAGCCACAGCTTGTATAGAACAATGCAGCTGGCAGAGGCCCCAGGCTCCAACCCCCTCCTCCTTCCCCTCCATTCATATGCAGGGAGCATGTACTTCAAGGAGCCAGCTTATTATTTTGCTGGCAGAGGAGGGTAGAGGCTCACCCGTGTCTTGCAGAGGGCAAGGCACAGCAGCTTCTGAATCACTCTGGACTAACAGCAGCTCTTTACTCGTGGGAGAGAGGGTCTTCCTCCCCCCATCCTGAGGTGGGAGTCTGCTGGGGACTGCAGGTTTTTGGGATGTGGATGACCAGGCAAATGCCTTACAATATTGACTGAATCAAAAAATGTCTTAATTATACACCCCAGCTAAATACGGGTTTCCTACATTAAAGGATGTATTTATATAATTATTTGTTACCTTGTACAGATGTGTAAAATATGTATATATCCAAAGCTATACAGTCTGTAAATTTTTTTGTAAAAATTTAGAGGCTACCCCTGTAAGAGCAAATATGAGTATTCTATTTTGTCAATAAAATGACTTTTGATAAATGACTTTTTCAAGCTTTTCCTCTCCTCCTGCCCTGGTTATTCCAGCTGCTGTATCTTTAGGTAGTTCCATAAACTATGAACTACATTCATGCTCCAGTCATTACCTATGTAGACACAAGAAAACAAGTCACTCAACAAGTTGTTCTGAAAAAGTGTTTGCCAAAACTGGGAGGTGCTTTACCATACTTCTTTCCTTTTTTGAAAGATGATGGTGTCTTTGAGCCTTTACAAAAGAGTCATCTCCCATGGCATGTTAAGTATCCTTTTAAAACGGGTGTTATTTTAGGAATGTGCACACCCGCCTCTCATATCTGTTGTCTACACTTCTGTAAGCACCTGCCTTTCCTGGGATGCATACTGAAGTGTAAAAGGTTAATGTTTTAAATTCATAGCTCATGTACTATGGTGGAACAGTGAGTTGAGATTTGTTAGATCAATCTCTTCTTAACAGATTAAACTAACATCTTAACTTTTGTATATCAAATATGGTCCTTTTTCAAGAGAAAAGGTATTGTTCTTCTGTCAGGAGTAAGCTAATTTATTTGAGCAGAAGGCTGTTGAATTAACAGAAGAATGCTTTGGCAATTGTTGAACTTTTTACCTGTCTGCCCAGTGGCTCAGAACATCATTCCTTTAAGAGGAGCTAAATGAATAGGGTTAATCTGTAGGGAACTTGGTTTCTTTTGAGTTTGGGAAAACTTTGATCTTTTCTCTTCACCAAACGTGATGTATAGTCTGAAGTTTCTTTCCCTGCTGCCTGGTTCCTCTTGTTGCAGACCAATTGGCCACCATGGAGCCTTAAAGTTCTTCAATTAAAGGGACATGGGACTTTTTTTTTTTTTTATTTTAAGAGGAAGACTTGTAACAGTTAGTGAACACCAGAGGGAAAAGGGAGAACAGCCTTTTAAACAGCTTTTCCCTGCATTGTTAGCCAGACTGCAGGCAGCAAGGCATGGCTTGGAGCATTATAGAAAAGAGCTATGAATGCCCTACAGGTGGTCTGCTCACATAATCTCCCCAATTTAAAACATTTTCCTTTACAGGACAATTGCATTACAAAACTCCCTTCTCTTTTGGTCCTAATTGAACCAAAGAACAACTACAAGATTTTCTTTAAAACCTGAATGTCCAAAAAAATTTTAAAATCTATTAACTAACATACTAATCTGTTTTCTGAAATGAGAGCACTCAGAATACCAGGAGTAAAAACTGCATTAGACATTACTCCAGATATTTTTACGTATTCTGCTTATATTCTGTCAAATTAGCAGTCATTTAAAAGCAATTGGTTAGGTTGTGTGCTAGCAGTGAAAAGATAGCCCCAGGTCCCTTATTAACCTGCCAATCATGATAAGAGATGGGCAGCTACCCTACTAATGACACAGATATCAGTCATGATTTGTGGGAAAAACCTTGTTTCATTGAGCACTGACTTGATTATTGGTGTCCCTTTCAAAGATCTCCTGATTTAATAGACCCCACTTCTACAAAGTTGCCAGGAACATGAAAAGGAGTAAATTAAAATGCTCCTAACTACTTGATGGGGAAAATAGTTTTAACTTCTTAAATGCAAAGGAAATTCCACTGGGATTTACACATGGTACCTATTTATGCACCAACTGACCAACATCAGAATATTGACATAGCTGGAAGTTGAGAAGGCCGTACTATTTTTCTATATTGCTGGAAACATTTTTTTCAAGGTTGTTGTTAAATCAACGTGGCACTTTTCTCTGCTGTCAGGTCTTCCTGCTGGGGAAGACCCACATAGCACAATCAGTTCTGCAGATAAAAATCTGAGTTACTTCTCCTCCACCTTGTTCCAGCAAGGAAGACAGAGGAGAGGTACAGTCACAACTCTTCTCTGAGAGCTTGTTTGGATAGGGCTCTCGCAGGCTGCTGGTGCAGGTTGCTTGCCCTGAGATAAAAGCATTTCTAGTAAAAGAAAAAAGTAGCCCTTTGGCTTAACCTCCTCCAGAATGAGCCAAGAGGTGCTACAGGCGAACTAAAAAAAAGTGGTCTCAGAGCTAGCCAGGTAAACAAGATGCCTGCTTTGCAAGTGACTGAGTAATAATTCAAAGGTTAAACAAATGAAAGTCAGGTAAAATTAAAACCACTAGAAACACAAACCTGAGGAAATGGAGCTAAAGAAGCTAACTTAGAAGTGCAGATTTTTGTGAATCAGCATAAAATTTGTAGATAGGGAAAAACAATAAGAAACACTACCAGCAAGGCATTTAGGTACATGAAAAATAAAATCCCACAGCTACAATCAACTTCACATTATTGGGATGCCCTTTATCAAACTTTAAGGTTAAATTTGCTATGAAGATCCAAAAAGTATTGGTGAGGTGATAGAAATGGCATGATAATTTTCAAGACCTGATGATAAACTGCCTTCGCTGTAAAATTGCCAGAGAGCTACTGAACATAACCCAAGGAGACCCACGGCCCAAGCCCTGGCCTGCAGAGCAGCAGTGCCAGCAGCATCCCTGCTGGCACGGACTCATCCATGGGCAGGGACAGCAGCCACACACACTGGCTCCAGAGAGCTCAGGGAAAGTTTTGCTGTCACTGATGTGGCCCATAGCAAATTTGTAAGGCAGCATTTGGGGGGCTGGATAAAGGTAACTGAGAGCCTCCCACAGAAAGGCCAAACTGTTCTGTTCAGGCAAGTGACCAAATTAGCAGCAAAACATGGTTTAGGATTTTTTTTTCTTCTCTAATAAGCAAGATACCTTTAGAGATCTCTCTTATTTTATTTTTTCCCCCCAGGACCTTTCCTTGCTTCAGAAAGAAAATCTTACCCATCTTTCTTCTCCTGCTGCAAAAACTGAAAAACCCTGCAGCCTCCCAGAGAGCTGTCCTAGCTTCTGGTGGGCCTCTTAAAAGGAGGCACAGCAGTGCAGGGAGCTGCAGAGCCTCAGCAGGGACACATCCCCTGGGCCCTGCTGCTCAGTCCCTGGAAGCTAGCTGGAAGTGCGCTCCAGAGTTTGCCCTGTGCAGGAAAAGTCTCTGAAGCTTTGGTAATGAAAACATTTGGTTGGGAAGGGGCTTCAAGAAAAGAAGGAATTAGGGAATTCTTTTATATTGTAATAATACAAATGTGACCAGGCTTTCTGGGAAGGCTTAGACTGGCATGCAAGGAGTGTTTCTCTTTTTTCACACAATATTTAAACTATTGGGGTGCTCAAAGCTGTCCCAGGTGTTGTAGAAGAACTGGAGGCAGGGGTGCCTCTGTGCACGCACTACTCACAGTGTTTTCACACCAGCTTCAGAGCCTGAGCTTTTTCCAAGTTCCCTCAGGAGGACACATCTCTAGACACGTGAAAGTGGCTTGTAGAAGAAAGCAACAGTTTTTCACAAGAGGAAACTGGTACTGGGAGATAAGGCAGAATGCCCAAATTTAAAAAGGAATAACTAGCTGAGAAAGAAAGACCTTGGGAGAATCCCGGCTCTACTTTGAAATAGAAAATTCAATACAGGACCACTTACTGATCCCAGTGATGGTGCTCAGCACACACTTTATGTCACAAGCACTACATGCACTGCAAAAGCCAAACCTGGCCTGCACAGTAAGGTAAACCTCTTAAGCAATAAAAACATAACATTTTACATGGGATAGACAGGACACCTAATGTGAGGGAAGAGAGAACTAGTGATAATGTACATTGAAAAGCGACAAAAGATGCTCCTGGAGTGAAAACTCACCTGCAGTCAAGATCAAGCTGGAGGAAAGCTCAGTGTGGACCAGTCAAACCAGCTTGTGGAATCACAGCCAGTCTCCAAAGTGCTTGTTACAACCTGCCTGTAGCATGCCCTGCTCCTGCACCCCATTCCAGAGCCACACAGCCTGTGTTTCTCCAGGCACACACTTCCACTCCCACACACCATGGTCAGTGCAGCTTCTGGCCCAACAGGGAAGGGAGTGAAGAGCAATCTCTCTCCATTATCCTTCCTGGCTATGTTCCTTCTTTTTTTTTGTCCTGCATACCAAAACTGGATGGTATGGAAGGATAGCACATCTGTGCCTAGAATTAAAGAGGCTGGGCAACAAAGGTCACCCTGAAAACAATAGGATGAGATTAAGAAGAATTAAGAGATCTGAAAATGTCAGTCCAAAGAAGAAAACATTAAACAAGGCAGGCTCCCTGCATGTGGTCGTGATGAGTTCTAGGCAGCGTTTAAGAGAACTCAATTAGAAATCTTCAGACAGCTCTATTTATCCAAGTTTTATAACTGCCCATCATTACTGCAATCAGGTATATGAGTTTCACTAGTTCAGCAGAAAGGATCACACATAATAAATGCTATGGTGGTATGGAAATAACTAGTGTCTGGTATTAAAATGTGGAGCAATAATCTGAGGTGACTAAGGATAGTCAAATCACCTCAGAAACTAGTACCTAAAGTCAAATGCTGAACGCAGCTTTTTGAAGGCTGAGATAACACTTCTTCACTCCTCCTAGTCTCTTATCTGTGATCTCAAAACGCTTTACATTCACTTGTGAATTAATAGTCAAATTTCTTCTTGAGAGGCAGAAATTGCAGTAATAACAATCAGGCTAGTAAAACTTAATGCAAGTGTAGGAGAAAAACCCAGATTTCCTGACTCTGCAGTGTCCTCAGTACAGCTCCGTGTTATGAGCACTTTCTCGCAGCAGCGTCCACGCAGCAGCCCCCAGAGGCCGCAGCCCGGTGTCCGGCTTTGCCAGCCTCAGCCTTTGTCCGGCTTTGCCAGCCTCAGCCTTTGTCCGGCTTTGCCAGCCTCAGCCTTTGTCCGGCTTTGCCAGCCTCAGCCCGGTGCCCGGCTTTGCCAGGCTCAGTTCCGTGTTCGGCTTTGCCAGGCTCAGCCCGGTGTCCGGCTTTGCCAGCCTCAGCTCCGTGCCCGGCTTTGCCAGGCTCAGCCTGGTGTCCGGCTTTGCCAGGCTCAGCCCGGTGTCTGGCTTTGCCAGGCTCAGCCCATGCCCGTCTTTGCCAGGCTCAGCCCGGTGTCTGGCTTTGCCAGGCTCAGCCCATGCCCGGCTTTGCCAGCCTCAGCCCGGTGTCTGGCTTTGCCAGACTCAGCCCCATGCCCGTCTTTGCCAGGCTCAGCCCGGTGTCCGGTTTTGCCAGGCTCGCTCCAAATCCCGAGCCCCAGCGGGCCGTGCAGGGCTGGGGCGGAATCGGCTTATACAAGACTGGAGGAAAATTACTCATTCCTCCCATTCCCTCCGGCAGGCAGGTACGGAAAAGAAGGTTTACAGCAGCACCGGGCAAGGGATCCGGCAGGCGGAGGGGCTGCGGTGGGAGAGGGGAGCGCTCGCCATCCCGCAGTGCCCTCCGCTGGGGAGAGCGGGAATTCCAGCCCCTTGCACCGCTCCTGCTCCCGCTTTGCCGCCCTTTCCGGAGCTTCTCCTCCCCGCGGAGCGCGGCGGGGCCGCGGAGGGACGCAGGGATGCAGGAACGCAGGGATGCAGGGATACAGGGATGCAGGGATGGCAGCCGCCGCTCCCTGCGTGACCCTGCACAGCGCTGCTGACACCCCCTGGGCAGGGCTCACCACCGGTAGCAAGCAGGGTAGAATACAGAAATAAGATGCTCTTTCCTAAAATTCAGCTTTCCAAGAAAAGAGAAATTTAGTCGGCCACATTCCCGTAGATGCCTGATATATTATAAAGGAGAAAGCTGGGCTATTTCTCTTGAACACTATCTAACTTCTTTAATATGTTGCATTAAAGAAGGGTTCTTATCCCATCAGTTTTGCCTTACGTGTGATTTGTTAGATGCTTTCAGTTATGCTTTAAATGCATTAGTTAGAAGTTCTTTCCTCCAAACTTCTGTCGTTGATAATTATATGTGACATCCTTCACAAAGAAGTGTTAGTCTCTAATTATTTTTTTCTACTTGACTTTTTTCCAAAAATAAACTTACAGCCAGAATGTCCCATTTTCACATCTTCTGAAATAAAAAAGAATCATTTTCATGCTATGAAGAGACTTATTCAAAATGTGTTTGAGACATGATACCTTCATCATTTCTCAGTGGTTGAAATCTAAATGCTCTCTTTCAATGTAAATCAGAAAATGTAGCCATCTGGCTTAGGAAACAAATTACTTGCTTTGGCTTTCTGTCCAGATGTAGGGAGGGAACAGAATTAAATCTGTTAGGAAAGGAAGGGGAAATGCTTCCCATGCAGACCGTGCAGCTTTGGGCTCTGTGTGTTCTGCACATCACTGCCATGTGGAGCTGCAGCCACTCTGCAGGGAGCTGCACGACTTTCTCTCTCCAAACCTGTGGGGTGGAAAGCACATTTATCACTGTGGGTTTTAAACTGAAGTTACTTTTTTGCAAAACTCTAGGAAGGAATATTTTGCTATAACAAGTTGTAAAATCTTCATTTTCCAGGACACAGAGCAGGGCATTTGGAATAGCCAGATCAGGAAACCACGGAGACCCACACAGAGCTTCATTGCTGCCATCCTCGAGCTCATTAGTGTACAAGAATTGTGTGTGTTGTTTTTAGCAGCTAAAGAGTTATTTATGGCTTCTATGTTCTCAAGCCAAAGTGAGTGAGGGGTGCAACCAGGGCAAACGCATCAGAGCAATGCAAATCACTGACAAGGCATCATGAATACAAGCTGAGCAGAATTTAAATACAATCCATGAATGAGAGGAAAGATTTGCATGAGGGAAAGAATCATTAGAATCTGATTTAACAAGCAGTACATAAAATGGGCCTTTGCAGCTTAAAATGAAGCAAAGCACATTCACATTATACATTCTTAATGGAAAAAAAGCAAAATCACAAAAAACCTAATTTATTAGTAGAGCTTGGAATAGAAATGGTTTTCACAGAATACCTTTAGATCCTGATTCAGAAACTTGTGCTTGATTGCATTCTTGAATAGAAGTGGATCATAAGCATGTAGGGTGGTAAGAGCTATTTAAGTGCATGCCAAAGTCCCATTGATTTCAGTGAGATTTTATAAGATACGGAAAGTAAGCATGTGCACAAATGTTTTCCTGAATAAGAGTACTTTTCTGAATTAGGGTTTAACCCATGAATTTACACAGTGCTTTCAAATATAATTCCTTCTGGGGAAATAGAGTAGACAGGAATATTTTTAAAAATTGTATATTTCTGCTTGTCTTAGAAGAAGTTAATGCAAAATTATTCTGGGTTGAATTTTCTGTAAGGTCCAAAACCAACAGTGAACAATCTGTGGAAGCTGAAAGTAAATAATGTGCATACAACAACTTTTATAGATTGCCTTGGTTTCATCTCAACTTAATTATGGAAGCTTTTGAATATAAGGTGTTACATAGATAATTTCAGTCTCTTGGAAGGAAAGTGATAAAGTTGTTTTACATTAAGTGATATTATATTTGGTCTTTGAGAAAAGTAAGAGCATTGCTTTTAAGAAACACCTGCCATTTTTTGTTTCCAGTCAGCAGTCATCAACATTGGGCAGAACAAACTTTTTCTGTAATGTCTCCTAAAATAAAATGTGTCTACCTCTAAATGTCCTGTCTTTTGAAGTAATGGCTGAAGTGGCAGATTCTGATGCAACTGTGTTTTCCTGATACTAAGAGATCATCTGTCTCTGTCAACACTGGACGATTTTTTTGTTTCTGTAGAATTGCTCCAGCTGTGTATTTACATTTCCTGCCATATTCCTCTGGAAATACAGCACTTCTTTTATGCACTTCTCTCAACTAAGTCTTTAGCAACAGCACACATGAGAATTCAAAGAGCTCAGTGTATGACCATGTGGCCATATTGACTGTATTTGTGGAAGTCAGACTATAGTGTCAATTTTTCTTTTTGCATTTTAGAAGATTTTGGAGTGTGTTGGTGGTTTACAAGATGTCTTTTTGAAATATATTAATTGCATGACCAGTGTGTTTTTTGTCCTTTGTGCTCTCTTTCTAAATAATTCTACTGTGAAAATGTTTGGCATCATATGCTATTCCAAGTCAGCAGCAATACTGTTCTCCCAACTTAGCTTTCTGTGTCTCTTTTGTTGAATAAAACCCAGTATCCTATTTGTTGACAGGTAACATTCTCTATAGTAGTGCTTCTCTAGCTGTTATCACTGCCTAAATATTTCTCAACATTTTCATACCTTTTTTTTTCCCTCCTCCCTCCAGCCCCCTCCCTCCAAGGGCCATGTTTAGGTGAAGGCTGAGGTTCAGCTCAAGACTAGGACATGTAAATGCAGGTAGGTATCTCAATATATGTTTTTTTGAAGGTAGGGCATTCTGTGAACTCTTATTGCAGTCAATAGAGTGTTAGAAATATTGTCAGTAGGTCATGGAAGCAGAATCTGGACTCTTAAGTTACTTGTGGGCCTCAGTTCTGTTGCTCAGACAGGAGCTCCAGGTGATCCTGGAGATTCCTCTCCAGTCTCTACCTGCCTCTCCAAATGAGCATGGGTCTCCTGTAATTTTCTGTCATGTCTAAAAGACACAGGTGAATATCTCAGTTACCCTCTGGCAACTCTAATAACATGGGATACTTTTGTGGGCAACTTGCAGCCCAGATCTGGATTTGACCAGATCTCCTCAAAGAGTAGTGGGACTGTAGACACCGACCTCACAGCTATGTGACAAAGTGCAGGTGTCTTAACCTTGAGCTGAACCCTCCCAAGAGAGGCTGGTGATTATTTCTGTCATCTCTGCTGCAAGATTTCAGTAATTTCTTGCTGATGGGTTCTTTAACTGCTGTTTGCTCAAGTTTTACATTATTTCCTGGGCTCTCTAATGTCATTGTACAAGCTGGCACAATGATTGCTCTGTAGAGAGTTTTCTTCTTAGTCACTGCTCTGACCTCTTTGACCCCTTAAAAGCACTCTGCGCCTTGTGTGCTAAGGATTTGGATGGGGGAGTGTTATTCTTGACAAGGCCTTTGATTGGTATAATAATAATTTATTCAGTATAATCATAATTTATTGAAAAGGTGCTATTTTAGTATCACCTCTTTTGGCAATCCCCTCACATGCTTTCTTCTACCTCTTTGTGGTATATTAACTTCTCTATATTCTTTAAGTTTTATTTTGCTGTTGCTTCATTTCCTGACAAAATTTTAGAGAGGCTATATTTTACTTCAGTTTTCCTCCTTTTTGAAATTTTCTTCATTTATCCAAATTTTAAGACCAATTTAAGTACATAACCACATATCCTTAAATCATGCAAGTTCCATGAGCTCCTCTAGAGAGCAGCAAATATGTTCAAATAAAATAGTAGCATGATCCAACCTAATGTTTCCTGAAACAAAATCTTAGGTAACTCAGCTTGCTAAGTACTGCTAAAGAGCAACAAACTGTGGGGAATGAAGGTCTTATACCTGAGCCTGGCATTTTCAGACATCTTCTGAGAGCTGTCCTAGCCCTGGTATTTAGTGTGGAAGCCTCCTACCCTCTCCAAAAGCCAACACCAGCTCACCAATATCTTATGGCAGAGGGGAGAAGGAAGGCAACAGGGGTTCAGCCTGGGCCAGGGACCAGATTTGGATGCATACCAGACCTGTGGGCTGTAAAT
This sequence comes from Pyrgilauda ruficollis, assembly GCF_017590135.1. NCBI lineage: Eukaryota > Metazoa > Chordata > Aves > Passeriformes > Passeridae > Pyrgilauda > Pyrgilauda ruficollis. Next base: position 10,876,736 of record NW_024510321.1, read on the forward strand.
CTTCCATCTTTACACAGCACTGGCAGCCAAGAGGAAGCACTCACTCTCAGAAAAACACCCACAAGTTCTCCATCCTCATGTCCATCAGTGGGCGTTTGACAGATGGGACTCCTGGTGTGCACTGACTGGGGCTCGAGGGAACTTGGTTCCTGACAGTGAGCCACAATTCTTTTACTTGTTAAGAAAAATAGTCAAGGTAATGTAAAGCCTTCCTAGCTACAGACTTCTTCAGACTAATGCCACCAGGAGTTTGGACATAAATGCTACATAAATCTTCAAGAGAAGGACAAAGGTCCCTCTGTTCTTTGAGACCAGCCTCCAAGCACAACTGACAGCTGCATGCCCGAGAGCTCGCACAGCTGGCACAGTCCTAACAATGCAAACCCATTCTAATGGGGAAACCAGAGCTTCCAAAAACATGCTCGTGTTCACAGACCTGTCTGGTAAGGTTTTCTGCCAGTAAAGCTTCTTGGTCTGTATTGACTGTCTAAAGCAGCTTTTGCAAAGGTTTTTCTCTCAGTTAAAAGCCTGGTCAATTAAGCCAACCCTAGAGCTGCAAAAGGCCACTTTTCCTCAGTTTCCTGTGGCCTGCATTACATGTCATCACCACTACCACCTATGCTGGTGGCATTCCATTCAAATTGCCAGGTACCCAGGTACAAATGGGAACCACCTTCCCCAAAGTCACCACCTGACCTCTGTTAGACACAAAGAACGCTGTGAGACAATTCTGGACAGACAGAAACTCTCACCAGTGTAAGAGTGACTGCCAAGGCCATGACAAAGCAAGGGAATCCTTTCTGGAAAGTGGATTTGCCATGAGTTGGCATCTTCCATTGCCTCAAGGATGCTCAGCTCATCCCAGCATGCTAGCATAACATGGAGGAGGAGATGGATCCAGTCAGGCAAAGAGGGGAAAACAGCAAGGAATGTTTTGTATGCAGCTGAAGACAATGTTTATCACATTTTCCCCTTTCCTGTGTCACCCTTCATACCAGGATTCTTCCTTTTTCAGTAGCTGCATTGCTGCTGCTGGTGGGCTGGATCAGTCAGATACAGCAATGCAGACTATTTGCCAATCAAGTCCTGCCTCATTTTTTGGAAACACACTGCCAAAGATCCTGGAAGTGGTGCTCCCAGATGGGTGGTGGAGACTGTACCTTGCTGATTTTTGAGATGTGTGCTGGCAGCTGGAGCATTGGACAAACAGCCTTCTGTACCATGAGAGCCTGCCTGGCATCAAGGGAGAGAGAGGATAAAGGCACTGGCAAAACGGGAACTAGTTGGCACTTACCAGCACTTCCTCTTCACAAACTAATTCCTGCAAACACTAAAATGGACACTAACATGGAAATTCCAGGGAATGCTCCACCAAGAGAGCTCAGTGCTCCCTGAGATGGTGCACGAGCTCTTGTCAGGTGCTGACTGAGGCACCCACACCCTCATGAGATGCTTTGCATAGTCCATTTTTGAGGAAGATCCTGATGATTCTCCAGTCCAAATAAATTTATCTGTAGATAAGTTCGCAGCCACAGATTTGTGCTCACAATTGTAATAAACAGTTGCCCTGTCTGGCCTTAGCTTTGCCATAGTTTCTCAATGCAGCCCTATAGGATGGGATTAGCTTCAAGTCATCTACTAAAGTCTCATTTATCAGCAGAAGGCCTCAGAGTTCAAGGTGTTCAGTCTGTATTGGCAGGGCCTGCAGGCTGCCTGAGGGATGCAGAGGGCAGCTTTGTAGGGACTGCAGAAACATGGAAGTTGTGTTTTGGTGCCCCAGCTGGACTAGTCTTATGATGTCTGCATATACTCCAGGGCAGAATTTGTACAGAATTTGGTGTCAGAAGCAGTGTGGAACTTTGTTTCAGCTGACCTGGTGTCCAGGTTCTACTGGGCTGAATCCCAGGTTCTACACAATAAGAGTGTTACTGATGGATACCAATGAGCATGTCAACAGAAATAAACAACCTAAATGTTTTGCTTAAGCCTTTGCTTTCAATTTGTAGGAAAAGTTCTCAGAAGATAAAGCGTGCTGAGCCAAGTTGTTTCTGGAAATAAGCCTTGTAGGAATATTTCAGGAACTTCATGTATAAATAAAGCAACTGTTTGGATGTTTTAATCAACCCCTGACTCCTTCCCCCCCTGCCCCCCCACCATATTATTTTTAGGATTTTTGCTGAAGTACAAAGGGCCAAATAAATAGGGAACATAAGACTGTTGTTCTAAGGGGTTGTCAATATTTCTGTGTAAAAGTCATGGAATATATTTCGCAGATAGGGGTAATTTGAAGAAAATATTTCCTGTTTATCTGCACATTCTAAATTCTATTGCTATAAGCTCTGGAAATTAGGATTGATTTATTCCAAACTGAAGTAGCTCTGTGTTTCTTGTAACACCAGCCCATGAGGTGGATTGTTACCACATCTGTCTCTATCTATCTATATTACAAAAAAAAAATCTGTGTTTGGACCATTCCTTAATATCGGGTACATTGTGAATTTCATAGAGGTTGGCAGCCTGTGTGATCAGTTCTGAGTGACTGATGGGAGACCAAAGTGAGGCTGCAATGAAAATCCTGTGCTTTTCTCCAGTCATTCAGAGATTAGGTCCCATCAAGTCACCAAGTTGTACGTGAAAGTCTCTGGTGAACCTGGAAAAACAGGTATCTGTCAGTGCATAACAACTGGTAAACTGTGTTATAGATATTCCTAATTTATGTTTCAGAGAAATGCTTTAGAAAGAGGCTTGCTGAAGAAGGAAAAAGCTTGGATTTGTTAGCCAATGCACACGAGTTGTTCATCTGCCTACCTTTGAATATCTTCACTAGACCTCCAAGATGGCACAGAGCTTTAAAGTTTGTGCCAGAAAGAAAGAGCTCATTGCACTGTATATTGTCTGTCAGAAGTAAGAATCACTCACACTGACTCATAGAGAAATGAGCAGAAGGAGTGGGTGTCTAAGTAGGTGTTTAATTTGTCAGGACAAGTGGGGCTCTGAAAGCATCTTATCCTGGCTTCTCTTTAAAAAAAAAAAAAAATTGCCTATCTTCAGTACAAGGAAAAGGCAAGTCACCACAGAGGAAAAAGCAAAATTTTATTCTGTTAGGTCAAAAATCTCCTGTTTATTTCCGGTATTGTTATTTCTTTTCTAAAAGTAGCATTTTCAGTGCCAGAAAATGTTGTGGTGCCTAAAGTCTCACTGGCAAAATAGATGCTACTCACATAGGAAAGCCAGAAATGAAGGAAATTACTTCTGATTGCTGAGCCCAAATCCCCCATCACTCTTGAGAGCACCACATATAAACCCCAGTTTCTAACAACAAGCTCAAAAAATCCCATCATCCTCACTCAGTAAATTGTCCATCAGTGAAAGCTTTTCAGAGCTAATCCAGTACTCAGCATAAAGGGTCACCTGCAGACACTGCACTGGAGACAGCTCTCTACCTCCTGGCATTTCCACAGCACTGTGAGCAGCACAGGATTATAAAACTGTTCTTGGACTCCCACGAGTAAATTACAGCTGTGGAGATGGCCTGGGACCTCCTGCCTGCCAGACCAAATGGAAGGAAACAGGCAGCAAAGTGGGAGAAATCAGAAGCTAGTGAAGCAGACTGTGATTGTAATCTATCTACATGGACACGGGGTAATTTTAATATAGAGATGCAGTTGATACATTCTGATCACATTTCTGCCTTGGTGAACTCATCTTTCAGAACAGCATTGCTGGGTATCACAGGCCAAGAGTTCATGCTATGAGTGAGCAGAGACCATCTAATCTGCAGAACAGTTTAGCAACTCAATTACAATGTAAGACATTATGTTGTAAAATTACTTCTCTGTCAGAGGAGAACATTGGGCTATTAAAAGCAGATCAAAAGACAGAAGTTAAAGAACAGCCTTTTGAACTACTCCACTGTCCTATTTTTTGAGGTGTATTTCTTTAGTGTCCTAAAATACTACAAGCAGTAACAATTTATCTGTTCTCCATTGTAATCAGGACATTACAATAATATAATGCTCAATTAATGTGCTCTTTAAGGATTTATTTTAGAAAGCTAATTGAAATAATGATGTACCATGTAAGGGCAGATAATAACTTGAGAGAATACATTGAGGATGTCTCAACATTGCTAACTTCAGATCTAATACTTATTCTGGGCTGAACTGAGATATTCATGCAGAACAACTGCTGCTGACAGGAAATTATACATTCCCTAGACACCTGTCTACAGTGTCTTTCACAAGAGAAGAGAGTCACAGCTCTTTTAAAAGACTAAATTTTCTGTTATGCTGCTGAGAGTAAATCAAAGTGACCCAACCTGAAAAGTGCAAGAAAAGGATAAAGTGATTATAACTGACTGAATCATGGCTTCTAAACTAGTTTGGCTTTGACTTGGGTATTTAAAAATATATTACAAAACAAAACAAAAAATATTTGTTTAGAGAAAAATGTAAATATATTTTAATTAGAGGCAAAAAAAATTAATTTTTTTCTTTCAATCATGTTCATGCTGCAGAAACTTCCAGTGATACTTGATTTTGCATGTTAGAAAACATGAAAATTCTGTGCCTCCAGCAGCCTACTAGATACTTTTTTAGCAAGAGAATTGCTATTGAAGTGCAATTGAAGATACTACGAAAAGAAACATTTTTAAGATATTTTATAATTTTCCAATAAACATTTTATTTCTTACATGAAAAATATTTTATCCTAGATTTTTCTGACCAGTTCCAACTTTTATTTCCAGGGAGCTCAATTCTTTCTGTATAATCTCATGGTCAGCACCACACGAGGATGGATGGGAAAAAATATCTATCTTCTGTATTGTTCCATAAAGCCACCTCAGGGTGCAAGTGACACCTGCACTTTGAGCACAAGACAAAGCTCCCCAAGGGCACTTTGAGGAGTATTGTGCTTTCAACCCATCTTTGAAATGCTTTTCCGAAGTATATAGGTTAAGAAATCATTTAAAGACACATCGTTGAACATGATAAGAAATTTTTGCAATATTTTTCTGAGTATGCAATAATTTCTGGAAGGACTTACAAGACCAGTACATGAGTTTAAAAGACTAAATTTTTGTTTTAACAGCAGAAAGCCATGCTACTTCTTCGCTTCACATCTATCAGTTCTTTTCTCACTCTTAAGACATCTAGACATGTCTACAGCACCTCCACGTTCAGTGATATTGAATACAAGGGGAACTTAGAGCTGATCTTTGTTTTTTTCAAGCAGATCTTTTTTTGCTATTTTCTCCTCCCCACTGTGGATGTCCCTCCCAACCATCACTTTTAATTTCATTGAGCTCTGGAAGCTCACAACAGTTCAAACTTCCTTTACACTTCTTCCCTTCATTCTTCCCTTGCTGACAAATCAGCTGACCTTGCTGCATCTTTGTAATTAATACATGTGACTTGGAGAAATAGTAGTAAAATCTCTGAGTCATTGCCCTAGCAGCAGGTTGTTGATGCCAGAGGTTTCTATTCACTCCCCAGGGAAAATTCCATACCAAATTTTTCTCCTTTAATATGCAGTTTTTACAAATACATTGACCTGCATTGTGGGTCAATGGATCCACAAGTCCCAAAATCAGCCAGGTTTGCAGAGATGCAGCACAACCCAAAGGCCACAGTCTCTGCAGACAAATGAAGACATCACTTTCCATTTCACATGCAAAGAAGATATTTCCCATTTCAAACTGATACTTCGCTTCAGTCATTAAAAAATGTCTTACCAGAGAGAAAAAAAACCAAACTGTGTCCAGCCACAATGCATTTATTATTTTTTCTACCCTGTTTAGATCTCATGCTGTGGGATGTATGCAATAGGCTGAATCCACATTTGCTCCATGCATTCCTTCTCACATCTGAGAAGATGCAATGAATCATAAGAGGTTTCATTGTTGCAATGTTTTGTCATGGCACGTGTAATCAGCACAGACCCCATTAAAGAGGCTTTGGAGGACGAGAACTTTAAATATTTAATGTTTTTCTGCCTATGATAAGTTTAATAATTAATGCTGCTTCTACCCTGGAAATGACAAATCACACAACAAGTATGCACAATAAAAGAAACAAACAGAGCTAGTGGAGAGGAAAACCTTACTTAGAAGGTAGTAGTTAAAAATGGCCATAGCCTACCTCAGGATCCCAAAGTACTTTGCTCCTGATCCCAAGAGCAGTTCTGTCTACCTATTAAAGCCACCTAATTTTAGGGGAATGCAGAAGAGAAGGGAAAATTGCTAGTCTTTACCTTCTACATGTGAGAAATAATGCACAGGTGAGCCTGTCTTGAAGACTTCTGCACCCATAGGAGAGAAAAGGTAGACTGTGAAAGCTGTTGTCCCTTCATGCCCTGCACTTGGGAGCCAACCCTTGAGTTATCACAGAAATTTGTTACATGGCAGCACAAGAGCAAGCCTTGACCTGTGCCTGGTCTAAACAGCATCACAGCGACTCCAGCACCAAGCAGGATCTACAAATACCAATTCTTGATACCCTCGGAATAATTTGTTTTATAAGACACTACCACCAGCACATTTCTCTCCTCCACATCCACTCCCACTGATGATCTGCAGGTATGTGCAACCTTCAAACCCCACGGACTTGTAGCTGAAAGAAAATTCATCTCACGCTCTGCTGCGCTGTAGTGCTGGACCACGCTTATGCAAATGCGACAGAATTAACAATGAAGGGAAGCATAAAGCATGACTGTAATAAAATCTTCTGTGATTCACTCAATTTAGACATGTTTTCAAATTATCAGCATTATAACTCTGTCAGACAAAGAGGGCAAGCACTTTGATATAGACATTGCCACTATATCCTTCTTTCAGGGTAGAAACCATTTTCCCTAAACCCAGGGATAATGATGAGATAATCATATTGTGGGAGAAATAGGTATATCTAGAAAGTGACTCATCTTACCTTTAGAGACCCCTAAAACAGGTCAGGTGATTCATTCCCACCTCCTGAAATTGAGAGCCCAGTGTGACTATTTAAGGCTGAGGAGTAACACCCTGTAGATGTGTCAGTGGAGCCAGAGCATGGGCATTGCTGCTCAGTCCCTGTCAAGCTGCTGGAGCACTCTCTGACACCCTTCTGGCTCACACCTCCTTGTTGTCTCCTGAGAAATTCCCAAGCACAGGACCATGCCCAACAGCTAATGCAGATGCAGCCACTCTGTTTTGGTGGTTATTGTAGTTCATAGAATGGTTTGAGTTGGAAGGGACATTAAAGATCATTTAGTTCCACCACACCTGCCATAGGAAGAGACACTTTCCATGAAACCAGATTGCTCAAAGCTGCATCCAACCTGACCTTGAACACCTCCAGGCATGGGACATCCAGAAGATCCACAGCTTCTCTGGGCAAACTCTTCCACTGCCTCACCACCATCAAGCAAAAAAATTTTTCCTTGCATCTAATCTAAACCTACCCTACTTCAGTTTGAAGCAATCCCTCCTTGTCCTGTCACTACACGCCCGTGTAGAAAGTCCCCCTCTCGCTTTCCTTTAGGCCCCTCAGGTACTGGCAGGTGTTGTAGTTGAATATCTCAGGTGTGATCAGACTGCAGCTGGCACCAGTGTCAGAGGAAGGTGCTGCCCTGGCACTGCTAGCTGGGAGAGGGGTATTGCCTTCAAGCAATAGGATCCAGGGGTTTTAACAAATTAACACTTTGCTACAAAACAAGTGTTTTTATTTTATTCACTGCCTAGTCTTCTTGAATATCCTGTCTTAGAGTGGGCTTTGAGAATTTAGTATGAGGAGATAAACTAGGCTTCTGAGAGTAGAAAACCTGTCTTTGCTAAGGTCAATCTTTTGCAATAAAACTAGGTTAGAATAAACAAGTGTTCACACACACTCCTGGAAAACCAGGTCAGTCACATCAGTGACAGTCCACAGCCTTTTAAAACAATCTACATGCAAAAAAAACCAAACACGTCACATTTTCTAAAGAACATGTCCCTTAATGTAATACCCTTCAAACTCTTATCCAAAGTTTTTGCTTCTTCTCTAATGGAGTAGAGTGTCTCTGCAGCATAACCACAGCCAAGGGATTCAGCTGAAACTCCCTGAAGCCTCTTCAGTGCTGCAATGATTTGCCCTGTCAAGGTCACAGCACAGTGTTCACTCTGGCTTCTATACCCATTCGGACTTTTTTGACCTCAGGCAGCTTGTGCTGCTATAATTCGATTGTGCATCAGGGCTTTTTAGCTCAGCTGTAGGGTAGAACCCTAAAAGCTTGCTCTGGACAACAGCGGAAGAAACTCCAAGGGGAGACTCGATCTGAGGTCTCAAAGCCAGGGCAGTATCTTTAATGAAGTCTTGCTGAAGTCTGGGTCTCACTTGGCTGCAGGGAGCTCCTTGGTGGTCACTGGCACACAAAGGTTCTTCAGTGCTCTGATGTTTAACAGCAAGGTCTCCTGGTACACAGCACTTACTGCTGCTGCTGATGTTAGTGCAGGCACTTTGCTGAGGGACACCTGCAGGATGAGGAACAGCCTCTTCTTCCTCGTCAGGGAGGAGCGAGCAGGTGCCATCACTGGCCTGACAGCTGTTTGCTGCTGGGCCATCCCCATTTTGAGGTGGAGAAGAGCTACTGTGCTGGACTGGGGGAAGATATATCATGCACTCCTTCTCTGTGCAGAGGTTTGCCAGCTGCTTGTTCTTCTGGTTTCTTGCTGTCATTCTCTGGAGAGCACAGACGAGATCAGCAAGGCTGAGCAGAAAGGACAGACTGCTGACCCCCCAGATGAAAATCATCATGATGGATTTCTCAGTGGGCCGGGAGATGTAACAGTCAACAGTGCTTGTGCAAGGTGAGTGGTAGCATGAAAAGCGGTCAGGAACAAAAAATCCAAAAAGAAAGTATTGTACAGCTGCAAAGGCAACCTCAAGTAGGGTCCTAATAAAAAGATGAATGGTATATGCCCCTGAAAAATTAAGGACACTTAGGCTGTCTGCACCATAATAATCTTCTCTATTGACAACTGCACTTCTACAGAGCTCCTTCACATCTTCAGGGCTTGATAAACCCTTGTTCCTCTTGCACCCATGCACCAGACAGTGCATTCTTACAATGTACATAGCTACCTTGTGCAAAACATAAATGCTGAATGCAGCATAGGGCAGCAGGATAGACACGGTCTGAATGAGCCAGAACCTGAAGTGAGACACGGGAGAGAACAGGTCATAGCAAACGTTGGAGCATCCTGGCTGCAGGGTGTTGCAGACAAAGCGCTCCTGCTCATCCTGGTACAGGGGGTAGCCTGCTAACACCACCACTGCCATCCGCAGCAGGACTATTAACATCAGCCAGATCTTCCCTGCAAGAGAGGGAAAGAGAAGAGAGTCAGATCCTGAGAAGAAAGGTCATACAGTGATACTCTTTCTATACATGAGGCATTTGAGGAAACAATCTTCCCTCTTATTAGCTCCTTTTTTTTTTTTTTTTTTTGACTGGGGCTGAAAATCCAGTGAAAAATGTGTAGCTGACATATTCCATAATCTTCACCTAGGCTCGACAATGTAGGAGTTAAACACAAAATAAGCCATGCCAACTGAAACCTAATGAAAACACTCTGATAAAAAGAGATCAAAACTGACTAAATAATACATTTCATTCACAGTTTTTCCTTGTTGTTGGGTTCCTGCACCTGAATTTTGTCCTATTTCAACAATACAGTTCAGGTAACACAGTATGAGACTCATCTAGACTGAAAAGATTGCTCCATGACATTGCATGTAAAGTTCACTGTGGCCAGCAAAATCTTTGTTGTGTCTAGAATGGTATTTACTAGCAACCATCAGTTACTTATTTTTATTATTAACAAACTTATGCAAAGTGTTCTACAAACGTACATTTGTGCAAATGTTCACCCATTTCTCTCTGTTGCTTCTTTGGTTGTCTCATCTTGGCCATGATTTCCAACCTTTGTCCACCTCAGTGAGCAGCTTTTCTCCACTCAGACCTAAAGGTCCCTTCTGTCAAACCATTCTATGATTCTATGAAAATCTAAAACCTTTTCCTGGGCAGGATAGGAAGGTTTAAAGATATACAATTCTGTTGCCAAAAGTTAAAAATGCATTCTGTACAAACACATATTCAACATCTGAACTTGAGTTTAGCATTTGAATTTCTCACATTTCCTTTTGAATCCTGTCATCAATTCCCTATATAGTTTTGAAAAAGTAGTTCAATTTAATAATCCTCTACAAGAAAAGAGGAAAAACACAGTAAAAAAAAAAAAGGTGTGGGGGGGAACCCACATAAAAGAATTATAAGATTAGTTCTGTTTTACAGAATTGTTAAGACACAAATTGTAAACACAAGCAGAGAAACAGCAAGACTCAGTGACTAAAGAGAAGTATATTAGACAGAATTAATGGCTGAGAAATGTACTGAAAAATCAAGTCATTAGCAGTGAATGCACATCTCACATGCACACAAGGTTTTGTGTGCAATCTGTGAAATAGCACCAATACACATTATAAAGGCTTTTAAAAATATACCACAAAGCATTTTTCTATAAACTATTTTAAACACTATTTATGGGTGTTGCCTTGGAGAATTTTCTTCTGTATTTCCCATAAAGCTATTTCCCAGTAGTTGGTGCTAATTTAAAATATTCAAATATTTCCACAACATTGTGTGATACCTATTATTGTACTGAACATACAGTTCAAGTGCCCTCTAAAATCCATTTGTGGCCAGTAGATTGATTATGGGCTAGAACAGCAAAACTGCACTCTGTAGTGAAAAAACATGAAGAATGTGTAAGGTTTATGAGAGATCATCAGAGAAACTGCTGCTCCTGGCAAAATAATGTATTATCCAGCCGTAAATAAATTGAGGCCTTTCCATTTTATCTTCAATCACCTGAGTTGTAGTGGTGGTTTTGCTGTGTTTCCAGCTTCCCGTGTTTGCTGGCAGGCTGCCCTGTTACTCACTTTTTGACACAGTGTGGGTCAATGGGAAACACCAGCTCTACAGCATCCATCATCTTTAGCAAACCATGTTTCATCCTTTGGTAGCATTTTTTTTCCCCTTTTGAGGACCTCAAAGTGTTTGAAGCTCATTAGTTAATTAGGCTCAAAATACTACACGCTATTTCACTATCAATTTTTAATTTGAACATGTACAATGGGGAGTACTGCTTAAGAAAAATCAATGGCTCCTTAGGAAGTAGTTTAGTGTGACATACACTTGAGAGATAACCCCTCCATGCATCCCTGTCCCTAAAGACCCAATCTTGATTTAGCACACAAGAACAAGCCTCTCCAGCAACCCCGCTGGGGCTCAGCTGGATGCTCCCTGCAGTGCACAGCATAAACTACAGCAACTGCTGCAGGCAAAGAGTCTCTAAAGGGCCCTTGAAAGTTTTTCTCTGGCTCACACTTTGTTCATTGTAGCCCATGAAAGAGGAACAGAACCTTATTTAAATTACATGGGTGAAAAATAAGCAGCAAACAGCTAGCTAAGGAAAAGACAATGGCATTTTGCTGGGGTTTGCTTTTTTTTTAAATGCATATGATCCTTATTTGTTTACAAAAAATAAAGAATGGAAAGAAATAATTAACCACAATGGTAGTAATAACAAACTTCCTCCTCTGAAAGAGAGTGGGTCTTCTGTCCTCTTTTTTAACTTTTGTAATTTGTTACTCAAGCTATTGCCTACATTCTACCATTCACTTTATGTGGAATAAGTTCAGCATTACTTCTGTGTGTTTTTACCATGATGCCTTCTTCCAGCTGACAGGAAGCCCTGGCATCAAGAAGACCCAAATTTGAAAACCTTGCCAGAATATTTTATGCAATGTTTAGGAAAAATCAAAGAGAGAGAAGTAATCTATTTAACAAGAAAATAAATGCATTAATCTCTTCTATCAGGTATCAAGAAAGCAACTAACAGCACAGATCACAGAACCTGAAATTAAAGTTGATTATCAGTAGGGCACTTCAGGATATGAAGCAGCAAAAGAAAGAAGAGAGGTCTACTTACCTACAATAGTCACATTATAATTGAGTGTGACTATCAAAAATCCAAGTGAGTCCCAGTGCTCCATGTTGAACAGGCTCAAAACATTTCCAGCTCCTGATGTCCTAAGAGTTTTGTCATTTCCAAAGGAGATTAGACCTAGACAGGGAAGAAAGCAGGTAGAAAAAGGGAAGAAAAAGTATAAAAGGAAGGAATTTTTGCTGAGGGTCAAGGACAGAAATCAGGAACTCAGCCACAACAATGTGTTGATGAATTGAATTTGAGGATTTGAACAGGACTTTTAGTTTTGAATGTTGATCTTCAGGCTTTAACACGTTGTCTTACAACAGCTCTGACTTATCAGATCCAATTGCTCCTACCTCTGTGTGGATCTGTCCAGGCAACTGCAAGTGGACAGGCAACAACAGGAGTGACCTCTGCCATTGTAGACTATTCTTACCCTCCCAGGGCATACCAGCCTCCTGGCATTGCTGAGATACTTCAGTGGTGAAAGACAGGGAGAGAGGAAAAAATAGCATAGACCAGGAAATAACAGACCTCTCTGTCTCCCCACAAGAATTGCAGATGAATTAGAGAAGGAAAGGAGATAGAAAAGGATGAGCATCCCTGTGCTTGAAAGGCAACTTCAGTTCAGGTCACTGGAAGCTATACCATTGAAATTTCCCAAAACCACTTGGCTTTTAAATCAAAACCTCCTTGACAGAACACCATGGCCCTGTCAATCACAGCCACACCAAACTCTCCTCTGTGTGCTGAGCCAGCCAGCAGGCTGAGCCTCCCTGCAGATAAGATGAAAAACAGGGCAAGCTTTAAAAAATAAAAATCCTAAGCGTGGGGCTGGTTTTCAAGATGCCACAAGTCACTAATTTTTAATTTATATCAGTCCTTTTGGCTGAAACTGCTTAGTACTTCACTCAAACTGCTTGGAGATCACTCAGAAGATATTAAGGGTGATTGACCATCATTCTCACACCCAGCAGTGGTGAAGGGAGCTCCCACTTGGAGCAGAATGCCTGTGGGCTCAGCAAGATGCAACTGCACAGCATGTCCTGGACATTGTGCCACTGTGCTGGACCCCAGGAAAAAGCAGGGGTGAAAATAAGACTCTCACCTTTTTGTTCCCTGCCTCATTTTTCACCCAGGTTACCTTGGGGAAAATAATCTACCACCATCTTCCAGCCACTGTTCCACCAGTTTTGGGAGGTTGCACTGTCCTCTTTAACCTGTGCTGTGGCAAGGATGGACATACTGTGAAAATTTAGTCAGGAAATAGTAACAATCCCGACAAAAGCAGCTGAAAAAGGAGTCTGTGTGTGATCTAGCAAGGGAAAATAGTGATTTCCTGACACCTGTGGGGTGGCAACAGCCCAGGCACGGGCTGGGCACTGCAGCCCTGCTCGTGTGCTTCAAGCCACGACTGCTCTGGGGAGCAAGGGGAGCTCAGAGGGAGCTGTATGGAGATGCTCCATGACCTGGGGGCACTGCAGCTGGGCTGAGCTTTGACTGAGCACATCCTACCTGAGTAAAAGGTAAAACTAATAGTTTCATATAGTAAAATATACCTGCACAAATACTTTCTCCCCAGCCCTCTGCTCACAGGTTTTGCAATGTCTTGGTAGAACACACTGAGGATCCTCTCTGTAGTAAGCACCATCCTAAGGAAACCCTAAAAGTGGGGTTTGAAAAGATGGCCCTTCAAAACCCTTTCTCTGTTATCTGTGTAAAAAGATTTTTTTATTGCAATAGTAAATACAGAAATGTTATTGGTTTCAGAACTGATTTATGTAAAATATTTGCCAGACTGCCATTTCTTCTGTTACCAAGTTTTACTTATGGTTTGTGATGATGGTTTTAGCTTCATTTACTTGCACACACAAATATTTTCTTTTTCTTTTTTTTTTTTTTTCAACCAGAGGTGTGTGTGTGAGAAGTAAGGGAAGGAAGGAAAGCTGGAAAAAGTCAATAGAGCAAAGATGCAAACAGCCAAGATATGAATTCTGCTGAGGTATGAAGGTATTCCTGGTTAAACACCCTTTGTCAAAAATAAAAAGTCAGGAATGCCAAGATGGTGGCAGGATATGAATGCTCAGCAGCTGCATCCACACAATAGGCTATAAATTGTCTCTGTCAATATTGTTGGTTAAAATATCCTTGCCTGTCGTTGCTGTGAGACCTCTACCATTTGTGGAAGAGGGATAACAGCTAAGAATTTAAGCCCCCAGATTGTTGCCTGAGGAACTATACCAGGCAACAACATCTGATCCCACAGCATGGATGCACTGAGATAGGATGGCCTTTTTTTTTTTCCTAAAAGAAAGCAGGCACCCTCCAGAGTCACAGTGCAGCTTAGCTTAGGTCAGGAAGCTTGAATTACAATTTAGCTCTTTCAGACAACTTTAGCTTTTTTTTTAGTTTTAGCTTTTCTAGACAGCTCATATCTCACTTGAATGCAGTGCTTCTCCTTTCAGTGGTGTGTCCTCTTCCCAAGCCTCTGCCATCAGTCCACACTGGGCTCCAGTCCATGCTGGTTGTTATAAAATGTTTGGTCTCCACAGACCCATAGTGCTGAGCAAAGGGATGAGGAAACTAAAGCCTTTCAGGCAGGCTTCCCATCTGAAGATTTTCCACATCATAGCTGAAGGTATTCACCAGACAATCCCCCTCATTTATTATTTATCTCTAGCTGTTCCCTGTATTTCCTGCTGGCCTGTAAGGACTATAAAGAAATAGGGAGAGCACATTACAGACATGGGGGTAGCAGCACAGGACCCCAGCTCTGCAGTGCCACCAGTGGGTTTGGCACCACTTCCCACACCAGAGGATGGGCATGTGGTGCACAGCCCCATCACTCCACACACACTCCAGCTCTGGAATCCCACAAACAACTCTTCCCAACCTAAAAGACTCTCAAACCTGTGAACTTGCACTGCATCCTAGTTAAAAAGAGAGAAAGGTAGAAAAAAATGACATGCTATTGGGTAAAGTTAAACTTGGAAACCCAGCAGTACCTCATCACATCTCATTTTAGGAAGGGCCCTAAAAGCCACTGGAAAGCTTTCAGAGACAAACTGAAACATAAGAAGACACAACTTAATCTATTTTAAAATTTACAACTGCTGTCCACATTTATAATCCCTTATCATAGGTCTAGGGCTTGATCCTGCAAAAATACACAGATTCCATCACTGCGAGAGACCCACTGAAAAATTTTGAACTACTGGAACTGCATCTCACTGCAGTGTGGGCCTGTGCCACATCCCCAGGCTTAGACCTGGGTTGCTTCGCAGAGCAAGGTCACCTCAGCTAGTCCTTGGCTCAGAATGACATCCAGAGGTAAGACAGAGTTAGCTTGAAGCCACTTCAGGATCAAATCTGTCACCTGAATGGTGCCATAATCTACATCACACATCAAGAAACCTTCCAGAAAATGAAGGCATTCTCTGGCCTAGCAAATCCCAAATCCATCTGTCTTACCCAGTCAAGACCTACACTAGTGACACCAAAGAGAAGTGAGGTACTAAGGGAGACTGCACCCTCCACCACACCTGGCAATGAAGGAATATCCTCTACCAATTTAATTAATGTCAAGGCAAAAGAGGTCAGCATAGCAGCTTCCCTAATAGACAAAGGGATCTGGCATTTTAGTCCAGGGCCTTTGGCATATCATAATTTAAGAAAGAAAAAACACAGATACATATTTTAAAGTCTAAGTTTAAAATTTACTTAGAATTTTTCTAGTTAGCAAAAATTGTGTTAGTGAGGAATCTTGCAGTAAATCTAGCTCTTCTGAAGGTGATTTGTGAATAGGGAGAGAGGGGGAATCTATTTGGAAGGGACAGTAAACTTTAAAAGGCAATTTATCTTGATGGCCTTATTTTAAAATTTGTGAAATACAGCAGAAAGGGGAGAGAAAGAAACAAGCTAGCCATGAAGGACAATAGCAAATTAATAGGAAAAGCTGTCCAGAACAAATGCTCTTTTCAAGACACACAGGTATGTAAATCATCACAGCACTCACACAGCCAAGGAGGCAGCAGAGCATGGAAATCCCTTTGTTTACACCGCACAATTTGCATCCCCTGGGACCTCTGTCCAGCTGCCTGCAGTGCAGGGTGCCACTGCAGTGAAATCATTCAAAAGGAGCCTGTGCCCAGAACAGCCACCACAGCTTCTGAGACATGGAGAAGGCGAGGCAATCACAGCTCCAGCTTTTGGGCTACAGAGCCCACACACACCAAGGTAGGGGAGCGGTCAAAGTTTTCCATCATGAAGTGTTCTGTGGGAGCTTAAACAATGTGCTCCTGTTCTCCACTGCTCAGCCTCTAACTCTTCAGTCCCCAGAAGCAGCAGAGTTGAGTGCAAGGAAAGGAAACTTCCAAGAAATGCTGCTCCCTCTTCCCCATCTCTTCCTGCCTTCCATTCCCAGGGAGGAGCTGCATGCACACATGCCCAAAGGTACACATATGCCAAAGCATGTGTGTCTAAAACAGCCCAGAAGGACACCCAGAACTGTGAAGTTCAGCTCATATTTATTGGATTCAACCTTGCCGACTCCCACACCAGCTCTGTCCTCTTGGATGCCTAAGCCTGGTGCCTCAGAGCCTCACATGTGTTGTGTTGTCTCACTGTTCCTCTACTAATTTAGTAAACCTAAAAAAAGACTGTTCTACTGCATGCTCTTAAGGATTTAGACAATTCTCCCACATTGTCTCAAACAGAGTCCCGCATTCTAAATGTTTGAATATTCAGAATTCTATATTCCTAAAGGAAACCTGCTTCTAAGAGGATGACAAATTGAAAAAGCAGCTCTTCTTCAGACTTTGGTTCAGAAACCCTACAGCTACTCAGCCAAGAATTTTGAACTCTTCAAGACACATATGAAGGAAAATTAAGTAATGGAAAATATATTCTCATTCAGGAGCTCAGGGCCAATTTCTGCAAAAGTATTTCATTTAAGTAGTAAAAGTACAAAATTATTCCACTGGATTTTCAAAAGTACATTATTAGTACCTGCTTAACTCCTACTGAAATTGGTAGCTACACGGGCACATGACATTATTACTGAAATTTGCTCTGCTGTAACACAAAGAAAAAAAAAAAATCTTGTATAAGAGAGACTCCAGCTAATTTTAAAATTTTGCACTTAACATTTAACACAGAGTTTTACAGTTACCTTTCTTTCCAGTGCCAAACACAGAACTGAAGGTTTGGAATGTTTAAGGATCCTGTATTTTATGATGAAGCAGGTGATTCCATGTTTTATTAGTGCCCAACATCCAGCACGAAGGAGCTCTTCCCTCAAGCAGGTCCACACCTAGCAGTGCTCAGACAGGCAAAAGCATGGTGAGCTGATACCATGGAAATTGTTTAAATAAGGAAAAGGCCTTTGGTAATTGGAAAACAGATTTCATAATAAACAGAAGATGGCAAGAAAATCTTTGGGCCACCATGTTTTAAATTTAATACTTGGTTTCCAAGTGTGAATATTGCTAGAGCTGTGGAGGGCAAATATCCCTGTTTGCACCATGCACAACAAAAGAGGCTACTGTGCTGGGTCTGGATTTCAGTAAATAAATCTGTCATCTTAGATTTAACATACAGGGAGCCACTGTGCATGTAAAATAAGAGTTCTTTACACCTTCTTGTATTTCATGGCTGATCATTTTAAGAAACAAACCCTTTACTGTTGTCTCTGTTATTGAACACTGACACTGCTTTTTCTTTCACCGTGGACAGATGCACTATAACTATGTGGTCATGAAATCAAGCACAAGGGAAAATGCTAAATGAAAGAAGGAAGCTGAAAAGAGAAAAGGGATTTTCCCTCCTCTAATTCACATACAACTTAAACTTCAGGAACTTCTGCAGGCAGCCCTAACTGTGGATTTCTTCTAACGCATAAAGAAATGTCATTTTCAAGTCAAATTCATCCCTATGAAGAAGTCAAAAAGTCATTCTATTAAAGCTCATCAATATCTTGAAAACATGGCTTTAAATAAATAAAAGCTGTATCCTGTGCATAATAAAATCCTCATCCAGAAGAGTACTTCTGTCTAAAAAGAATGTGCACATCTATCATACTGCTTCAGAATGAGAAATTTTCATCTTCAGCTGTGTTTAATGAACAATGAAAGGAAAAATCTAATACTCCTCATAGTTGCTACTCACAGCTTACTAGACAAAAGAATTATTTGATTTCTTGTATCAATATCAGGATGTACAACTTATGTATGTATATCTGGCCATTTAAAGGACAACACAATACTAAGTTTTTGCACCTCACCTTTATGAGACCCACATCACCTCATGGTTTTATGAGGTTTGTTTTGACCTTAAACTGTGACCTGCTAATAGTCTGTCTATTTAAGTTTGGTGTGGCCTTGTAAAAAGTCATTTAAACAAAATTCAAATAGGTCAACCTCCATAACATTAGGAAAAATTACCCCAAATTTTTATTTCAAAATCTGAATTTGCCCTCCACCCCCAACCTTTGCTTTACCATACAGTCCTACCATGCCAGTTCCCTACAGTTTCCATGGTTTCTGCTTTGTTTTCTTCCAAGAGCCATTTTTAATAATCATTGCTAATGTACTCAGCACATACTGGGCAGGACACAAGGAATTCCCTCATTAAACTACAATAGTATTTACACTCTATGCATTCTATCAACCAGGATTTTTTGTTTTAAAGAGAAAAGCATCATAAAATTCAGCTCGATGGCTCAGTCCCTAGTAAAATTTATAGGAGTTCAATACTCAACTGTCATTCATTCCTTTGAAAATTTTTACCACAACATCAAAAGGGTAACAAGGACCCTGAAGGATTTATTCCAATGTCTTAGAGAGCAAAGGAAAACAGACAGGAATGATCAAGAGTGAATTTCCCCACAGGACCCATCCCCAAGGCAGGCTGGGAACACACAGCACTGCTCCCTACCTTGGAGCAGCTCCCAGCGTCATCCAGAGGCAAGGAAATCTCACACGATGGATAAAAGCACTGGCAAACATCCTACTAGGTCAAAGCAGAGAGCAGTAAGATTTTTCTAGGAAGGTAAAACACAGCAGAAATGGGGAAGTGTCACAGCATAACCCACAGCACAGTCAGGACTGCCACGATACACAGAGCGTCGCCGAGCGTCACCACAGCTTCAGAAAGCTTCAACCCATCCACAGCAACACCTTACCAATTCAGACAGCTGCAAGCATCTGCCCTTCTTGTTCTTTAGCCCAACCTTTTATACCCCTCACGTCCATGCACTGCCCCTGTGTGCCCCTGTTCCCTTTGGTGTTGCTCAGTGCCCCTGGGCACTCCATGGCTCATTGCTGTCAGTCCTGCTCACCTGCTGCTCACAGCTGTGCCACTGGGCATGAGGCACAGCCCACTCCCAATCGCCACAAACTGTGCACCTAGAGGGAAGAACACCAATTTAGGTCCTGTCTGTTTTAAATGATAGTCCGACAGTCTATTTTCCATGAAGGAGCAGGGATTACTGATTATGCCCCGTTACTCACCCATCCCTTTCACCACAATTCAGCCTCTCAGTTTACTGTGCCCAGCACAAACACAGAATAAACCACCTCCCATTTCTACACTTGCTCTCCTTAAGCTTTTTTCCAAAGGTGGTTCCTCTCCAGAACTGAGAAACACTCCAGCCAACCACCTTTGCCTCAGCAAACCTTTCAGACTACCTGGGCAAAGTGATTTTGTCACTCCAAGATATTGAATAGCTTCCACTGAAAATTCTTTCAGTACCAGTAACAGAAACGAAATTTTATTACCACAGCAAGGCACTAACACAGCACAAAAAACCAAAACGGGGCCATTAGCTCAATCTTTCTGCCTCCTCTGCATTATAACAGATACTTTGCCATTTCAATCTAATCTACAAAATTGCTACCAATTACTGTGTTCCTGACACTATTAGAAATTACATTAGTTCTTTTGACTGGTGTAGCGGGCTGAGCACTGGCAAACCCAGGATAACTGGCCTCAGATATTTATGGATATATTCCCCTGTGACCTGTATTGTGCCTCTTAACTGTTGTTAATATTTCAGTTTCTCCTCTTTTTTTCCCCCACATATTTTACATTTTGCTGCTTTCCCTTTTGCCTGCCTTCCCTTCCTGGGGGAAAAAATATTTAGGCCATCAAAAAACTCATAGGAAACACCTCAAAGAGCAATTGTTTAAGTACATTAAACCACAAAATTTGCCAGTGATATTTTCATTTCTGGCGAATCAATCCAATAAATCACCTCATTAAAGACACTGCTGAAGAATGTGCAGATAAACCAACAAACAGAATAATGGTATATGATACATCTGCATTCCTGAATAAACTGTATTCTTTTATGTACATGAAATTTAGCACGAGTGCTTCAGGACATGCTTAAAATGCATTTTCCCACAGTAATAATGTTATTTCTCACATAGAAAGAATCAGAAGGACAAAATTTTTCACTTTAATGTTACACTACTCATGTATGGACTAATTCTCCTGTTAGAGGTTTGTGGCAGAATCCCCCAGACTCCTGTTTGTGTTCTGCAGGAATTCCTGTCCCAGGTTGTGATGGTCAGAAAGGCAAAAGCAATTTTCAGTCCAAGTAATGTGGTCTCCTACTGCTCCTTCCTGCCTTCAGCAATTATATGATTCATCCCTCAGGTTTAGAGGTTTCACCTTTTCTAATGCTGATAAAGTAACCCAAAGTCACTCAGGTGAGCTCTGCCTCTGCTCTCAGGACAGGTGTTGTTACACAAGTGTAAACAATGAGGTTTCCATCCTGCCTGGCCACTGATTTAATGCACAAACCTCACTAAAGACACTGCTGAAGAATGTGCAGATAAACCAGCAAAACCAGGTCAGGCTGGAAGGGACCCTGGGCTAGGGGAAGGTGTCACTTCCCATGGCAGGGGGATTGGAGTGAGGTGATCTTTGAGGTTCCCTTTGACCCAAACCATTCTGTGATGGCTTCCAATTATCTGTGTAATCTAAAATAGAGAGGCGTTGCTGCTGATGCAAGTGTCACATATTGGAGCAGGGAGGAAGCCCAGCCAGGTGTGTTTAGAACTGCCAGGAGCTCTGCCAGCAGGCAGATCCCAGACACTGGCACAGCCTGCAGAGACAGGCACAGCACAGCAGGAGGCCAGGCAAGATGCAGGGACTGATGCACGAGATCCATGCAGGGAAAAACAGCTGCAAATGTGTGTTAGGTGAGATGCACTGGGGCTGCCCAGTCACACTGACCCAATTTCACTTACCTGTGTCCCATACACATAACACAAACCAGTGCAGACCCACAGAATTCAATCATTTCAATGCCCAGAGTGGCAGCTCAGGCTTGTGGTGCAAGGATGAGGGTAAGGAACTTGCGGGGTGAGAAGCCTGAGCTCCTCAGTCCTGACTCAGCTCAAGGGCACCTTTCCACTGCCCCAAGAGATCTCCTTCCCCCACCCTCCTGTGTCACCCACCATTTCATATTGCATTTCAGCCTGATGTCCCTGGAAACGCACCTCAGGTCTTAAAGGATTGATGGGGTTGGGGCTTTCTGTTCAAATCCTGAGAAATCCTGCATTCAGGAGAACAGGACATTTGGCAACAGATGCTGAAGCTCTTTCTAGGGACACTTTATTAAGAAATAATGCTGAGGGAGATAGATACTAGAGTCTGCTCTAATTTTTTTTTCTCTAATTGCTAGAAATCAAAGCTACAGATTTCATTTGTTCTCTGCACCCCACTCCTCTGAAGCTCTCAGTTTATACTGAAAGTATTAGAAATATGTAAAATTTCTTAAAAATACTAGAAAATGGTTAAAAGTTCATTGTTTATGTAACAGGATGATGAGTGGACAGGGCAAAAATCTGCAATCTTGGATTGTGGATTTACCTATTCTTAGTAAGTCAAAGATAAATGCATTCCTCAGGGGGCAAACAACAGGTTCAAATGACATTTTAAATAATTGCTTTTTCTATTAGCAACTGCCATAGACATTCCTTATCTAATGCAATTAGAACAAAAAATAAATGCTCACATGCATACATGTACTGAGTTGTCAAGGAAAAGCTAAAGTCTGAAATTATAAAGAAAATTTTGAAATAGAAAAATTAAGATGCTGATTTGTTATATATTTTGGAGAAAACTTATTACTTGCCCTGGTTCCCTTTTCTAAGAGAAAATTACTTTAGAAAAGGTTAAGAGAAAGTGTCACAGCTGGGAATCAGATGTCTGAGCACACAATTTCAGCTAACACATGGATCAGCTACGTGCACACTTTAAGGGGCAGAACAACTTTGTTCTGCCACATGCCAGCAAAACACAGCAGAACAAAAAAAGCCTTTCTGATGTGCCACAATGACAGGCCACCACAGAAAAGCAACAATTTCATAGTCTAGATTTCTCACAGGTCAGAAACACCGACAATGTTCTCACTGAGATTCATGATTAAATGGGGAAGCAGAAGAATCAGGCCAGTCCTTCGAAGCTTGGTGTCAGGGTGACATGACCACAATTTCTCTAGATGAAGTCAGTACTGTCACTTTATGCTTTGAAGCATTTATTTCTGTTCAGCTGAAGGAACCATTGATCCAAAGCCTTGAAACAGGCAGACCTGGAAGGTCACCATACCTGACAGCATTCAAAATTATCAAGATACACCCAACTATTTTCCTGGGTTACAGGAATCATTCCTCCAATTTCTCAGAGGACAGACTTAGAACAGGTGCCCTATGAAGCACTGGCAGAGAACACATTCAGACTGTGGACTCATTCCTATGGCAGTGTAAGGTACATACCTGATGGCAGTAATAAGTTAAATATTTAACTTTACAAATGCTGGTGGTGATTTACACATATAAACCATTCTTACTTTTGTGCAAAGCAATGGTGTAAGTTGGAAGATAATTTTCCATCTCTGTTCAAAACTCTGCTGTACAAAACTACTGCAACTGCACAGGACTTGGGGTTGGGTTGTTACTACCAGGGCATGGGGGGTAGGAGGTTGTTCTCCACAATTCTTCTCACATCCCCAACCTGTGATTTCAGAAGTGGGACTGTCATGTACTGAGAGCTGTCACAAGCAGGAGACTCTCATTACTAAATGCTCATACTGATGAAGCCCCACAGCAGTATCAGGTTATCCCCTGCAGCTTTTGTTCTTACCAGGAACTCTTGCTACTTTTTTAACTTTTTTTCTAAAGTCTACCTTCAAGTATTACTGACTACATTCTAATAATTAACAGTGTGTACAAAGCTTTTGCTTACACAGGATGACCCTGTTGGAAGGCCACAAAAGGAAAAGGATGTTATTATGAAAGTAAGGTGACCACCAATACTTTCCAAACACTGAAATCATGTACCAGCATCAAGCTAGTTCTGCCATTCTAATGCTTGATGTTCAAGATTATTTGGTGTATGTATTTTACATGCTCTTCTGTACCATTTTGCTCAGTTTCATTGATCCCCAGATCAATGAAAACCATTCTGCATATCCTGTCCCACTGAATAATCCCTTAAACTTTTTGCCCAAGGGATTTAACACCATCACACTTCTCAAAGTATCATCAATGCCTTTTGGTATTGACAGTGTAGAAAGTACAAATACATTTCTCCATCTTTATTTCCTGGATTATTTTTAAAATGCACACACTGAATTGTGCCTCACAGCCCTTCCAGCACACCAATCCCCATCTTTTTGGCCTCTCATTTTTCTACAGCAGAATGCTTCACTTGCCTGAAATACATGAAAGAGAAGTATGTGGCCACAGGATGATCTGCATTGTTTAAATATAAGACAGCAAGGGTATCACAGCTGCCAGTTCCCAAGATACTGTTTCCATGGAGAATAATTTATATTAACATCTAAAGCACAGGGGCATGAAAACCCAGAGCAGTGAAGCAAGGAAACCTACAGCTAAGAGAATTAGCTCTATACTCAAGTGTGCTGTGGAATCTTTTACATGAAGGTGGTATCTTACTCTAATGCCTGTTTAGAGAAGCCCTCATGTCACACAAATAAGTCTTCATCTGCTTTTTGAGGATTCACTTCACTGCCAATGAATTCAAGGGGGTGGCAGTGCTAGTTCCAGAGATTTTACAGCTTCAAAGTTTTACTGCATTAGTTAACACAGTACCCCAGTCTATGTGTCAGAGGTGCAAGGAAAAAAGGTCTGAAACTAAATCAGGTACATTAAGTAAATTATCTAAGTACATTAGGAAATTGTATTTTACAAAATACAATTTCTGACATTTTGTTATTATTTGCTGTTCTACATCTGTAGTGACCATTGACATCTTGAGCTTTACAAACTCTTAAGAGAGGTTCAGGACAACTCACTAGTATACAGCCACATTTCACCACACCAAGAAACTTGCTTAGCATATCTTCACCTAACAAGGTGAAGCTGTTACAGGTGTAACAGCTGAAAGCCTCTGCTGATAATACTGAAATACATTACACATGGTGTAAAGGGCATGAAATAACAACTCATTTTTCACATCAAATTGAATCAAGCCAACTATTCTAGAAGGAACACAAGAAGTACAGTCTATTTGTCCTGCTCTGTCACCTGCCTTTCTTCAGTTTGCCATCCCCCTTGCTTCTTTCTTCAGTGAGAAGAGCGCAGTGATCCAGGCCAGGCAAGAAATAAACTTGAGCCTGGCTTTCTTGGCTATAATCATAGAAAAGCTTGATTAGGAAGGGACCTTAAAGATAATTTAGTTCAAATTCTCCTGCCATGAATCCTTCCAGGGATGTTCCAGTGCCTCAATGCCCTAAACGCATTCAGTCCTTTTCAAGCCGTGGTTCTGCAACTCAGCAGTTACTTTTTGTTGATTCTCCTAAGATCCAGAAAAGCAGGTTCACACACTATGAAACAATCCTTTTCAATCATAATCTACATCTGCTATCATTATTGTTTTCCTCATAAGCAGCAGCTTTTCTTCTAAATCTTGTTTCCCTTTTTAAATCATTTTCACAGAGCAGTGGTCGCTACACATCTGCCATCATTACCTTTAGATCATGCAGCTCAGTCTCACCAGTTCTGTGGTTTCCTCAAGATGGAGTTCAGTTGATGAGAAGACAGACAAAAAGAGCAGAGAAACACACACTGCACTCTGGGTGTAGTACACTTCCACGTACATCTAGGTGAACTCACACAGGTATGCTTGTGGTTATAGTTGAGCTGATTTCTCAGAACCCATTAGAGAACTAAGTGGGAGCTTCACTGCACAGTAGGCAAATGTTGCCAAGAACTGCAAATTCAACATCAAAAATAAAAAGGTCTGATTACAGAGATGTATTTTACACAGAAGTGAGGAAAGTGCTAAAAGCTATGCTGAGTGGATTCCATAGGAAGACCAAGAAGAAGCAGAGAGCAACACGAGGCTGCAGTGGATGTGCAGCACTTCATTTAGGAGTTTAAACATGTCACTGGGAAATGAAATGCTCATTACCAACTAAGGACGACTGTAAATAATTTGTTGCTTCAGGTGTTAAGATTTTGGGGGTTTTTTTCTGCTCTTTCAGTTCCTCTATCCCCTCCCACATACTGCTATTTTTATATATAGCCAACACTACCAGATGTCATTTTGTTATCTGCCACCAATACACCATTGCCTTTTTCTGAGGAGGTTTTTGTTACTTCTAATCTTTATATTATAGCTAAGGTTTCTGGCATTAGGGGAGCTTGACAGAAAGGTGTTAAACACAATGTCTTCGTTCAGACTCCATAAATGTAAACAGCAAGTATGCAGTATATGCTAATTTCTCTAAGAAAAATCCCCAAATCCTGAACAAAACAAAACTATGACCCTGCTATAGGATAGGATTTTGTATATTTTTATCAATAGAAAACATGCACCATTTGAAGAGCTGACTGGATTTGTGGAAGGTGGAAAAAGGTGATTTGACCATTTTGTTTTTGCACTTCACCCCATGACTCCAGTGCTCTCAGTCCCATATGACAGTGTCTGTCAGAATGATACATGTCACTGACAAACCATGAAATACAAACAGCAAATCAAATGTGAAGAGGTATGCAGGTGGAAAGAGGAATTATGGCAAGAACTCTGGACTGCATATGGATGAATGATTAAAACCCTTACAAGATGCCCTTTTCAAATACTGATCCAATTACCAACACGTAAATGACCAAACAAGTGGCCCACTGGCTCAACAAATAAAAATAATTCATTAAGACAATGATACTTGAAGGGACAGGTTTATTATATCTCCTACACCTTTTCAGTTCTGAGCCGGTGTCCAAAGCAATAATGAAAACCTTAATCCAGAAAACATTTACAGCAAAATACAATGTCTTTGTGCTGTTAATTAAAATGTTATATGGTTCTCCTCCCTTCTTACATCTTCGGTGATTCTCTAACTTTGCAATGGTATTTTCCATACAGTAATGCTGAAAAAACTACACTAAACACAACATAAGCCTAAATAATAATTTGTTTTTAATTACCTGGTATAGAATACCTTGCAAACAAAAGACACTTTTCAGATTTACTGACAGGTACTGTATTTTTTGGCAACCCTGGAACAAACCAGAAGAAAAAGCAAAGAATTATTCTATAAACATGAGGGAAAGAAACATCCATCTAAATGTAGAGGATTCATATGGTAAAACTAAAGAAAAAATCCACACTTACAGCAGATTTTTTTTTAATTCTTAGTGCAAGAAACATAACCAAGTTAATCACAGAATCAGTACTAATTAAGAATATGGAAAATTCTCCTATACAGAGGTAGAGTCCAGTGCACAAGGCTAAAACGATATTCAATAGTCTAAACAAGACTGAGCCAGGTTTTACGGAATCCACTTTTTAAAGTATCAGACTGTATGTACATACATACAATAAATAGACTATACAATCTTTAAAGTAGTTTAATAAACTTCACAAAAATTATAGTAGATGCATTGATATCTTTACATAATCCAAAGTTCATATCTCTATCACCCAGAAATGGAAAAAACCAATATTCCTGATATCAAGTTAAATGGAAAATAGTTTAGCAAAGTGTTGATAAATCAAAATATTTTACATATTTTAAAGCCTAAATTTATGCTTATAAAGGATGAATTTCAAATGCTCTGAAAATGTTCCTTTTGATACTCTCTGTAAAGAGGTTTCAAATGCTGTAATTTGTTATAAACACTTGCCTTACATTCCATGTTCAAGGGAAAAATGGACT
The DNA here is from genome assembly GCF_017590135.1 of Pyrgilauda ruficollis. Classification (NCBI taxonomy): domain Eukaryota; kingdom Metazoa; phylum Chordata; class Aves; order Passeriformes; family Passeridae; genus Pyrgilauda; species Pyrgilauda ruficollis. The sequence goes on from NW_024510321.1 coordinate 10,903,930, forward strand.
TGGATACTCACAGTTCTGATGCATTGGCACAACAAGAAGTGATGAGAATTAGATTATTTTAAAGGCCCAAAGAACATCAGGAGAATTTATGGACAAAGCCTTCATGTCTCAAACAAAACAAATCACATGGGAAGCTAACAGGAAACCGCTTGGTTTCACTGCTTCCATCCTGCGGGTGCCTGCCCTGCGGAGGCCCCGGAGCAGCATCCCTCTGGGAGTCAGGTGCGCAGCTCCGAGCCCCCAGGCAGCTACAAGCCCATAGGGCTTAACAAAACAAACACGGAATCTTTGTGGGTTACAACAGTAGTGCACAAATCAGGGACATCTGCTGCCATTCCCTTCAGTGACAGTCACAAGGACAGATTTCAGGGAACTGAGAGCTTTCAGCTGTATCTTTCTAAACTGTGCAAAAAGGAGGGGGGGGGAATCATTCTGCGGTGTTATGAAGCAAATATGCTTATACTGAGAAGTTATTTTGTATAAAAGGTTCCTACAATTGCCAAGGGGGGAACAGCCACAGTAAGAGCAAAATAGTAATGACAACAGAGGAGTTTAATAATCCGAGTTGGAAATTATATTCACAGTTCAGTTACTTTTAATTTCTATAAGCACCTACACTGAAAAACATGAGGGTTTGTGTTTTAGCTTCCAAATCAAATCTCCTTGTGACAGATACCTTATTAAGATTTCCATTCTGCTCTTCTACAGGCCTTCTCATTGGAACAATTTTTTTTATTATTTTTTATTTTATACAAACAGACTCACTTTGATTTAAAGTAAACATATAAAAATTGAGAATATTGCTTGCAACAATGGACCTGGAGGTGAAGGAATGAACTTGTCAGGCCATAAAAAAAACTCCTTCAAAATGGATGAATTCTGCTAAACTTGTAATGTTATGAAAATCTGCAAAAAGGATCACAAGATCTGTTGCAAATTTCAGAGATTTGGCCCAAGTCTTATCATCATCATCTCAAGACTTTAACAACTGTATCTTTATATTATGGAAAAATAAATGATTCCAAGAACTCAGGAAGGCACACGCACCCAAGTATACTATAAATAAAACACATCATGAAATTACGAAGATCTTCTGATCCCTGTACACACTTTTGGTTCAGCACTATGGTCAAGTTCTCTCTTTTGAAATACAATAAAAGGCATACAAGAAATGTAACATATGCATAATAATTAAGAAGAATAATGCTAATAAGACAGGTTACAGAGAAAAGTGCAGTGAAAAAACCCAACACTATTTATTCAGGGGCTTGTGCTACTGTAAATACAGACTTTGTATTTCCTGCTGTGCAAGGGGAAGAATTTATCCTGGGAAGCAGCAATGAGGAATGCAAAAAAACAACAACAACAACAACAACAACAAAAGATATTAAGAGAAACCTTTAAGATGGAACTCTCCCAATGTCATTCCTCTAGTGCACAGTCATCTGACTACATGGTTTTTTTTCATGCTGCCATTTCCCTTCATAAGTACAATAGAAAATGGCAGAGTTCTTAAATATTTTTCTGCCTCTACTTCATTTTCTTGTTTCTTCTTCCAAGCACCTGATTTGCTGTTTCCTCATAAAAGTGTAAAGCTGTAAGTGGAAGTGAGAAAATAATTGTTGCCGATCTTCTCTCCCAAACACCGATTTCTCCATTTCTCCTTCCGTTAGGTATTTCACTCGTGTGCTACACAATGGGGAGGCACTGTAAAGGCAGCTTGACAGATTTAAAAATAAAAAAATCAAAAGTCTTTTTTTCTTTATCCCCCCCGCCCCCAGCCCACTCTGAAAAAAATGGATGGATGAAACAGTACGTCCATAGGAATATTCCAGTCTCCTGTTAGGAGATAATTGCAGGGGACCATCTAACCACAGTCAGATTGTCAGCACTGACCGACCGCTTCTTTGCAGCTTTCCTGAAGTCCTTGTACTTGTCTTCACACAGGCGAGAAATGGCCTGCAAGAGAAAAGGTGAAAAACCCTCAGTGGCATTGCCCACAGCTGTCCAGGTAAAGCAAGACTAAATGCAGATTTCTACATACAGGTGAAATTACAAAAATCACTTCATTAAGCAAAACACATGAAGACATTCTCCTCAAATCCTAGTTTTCATTTCATTCATCTTAGAAGGAAGGTTTGCATTGCCCCACATGGCAGCTTCAGAAGGACTCAGCATACCCCAAGCCTTGTCTTTGCAGGTGAACCTTCACAAACCTCACAGAGGGAGCTGACAATGCTTATCCATTTTTACAAGGTAACTGATGTATCATCCTTCATAGGTGAAAACTTAATAAAACAACCATAGAAACTGTAAGTGTATTTGGAGAATTTAAAAATCAGATGGCTCTTAATTTTTTTTATATCCTAAAAATCTTGTAGTAATTATATTTTTCTCTGTTGAGAAATGGTCTTGCAGAACACTCATCCTGCTTTGGCTCCTGAGCTGATGTTAACTCACCTTTCAGAAGCAGATGATCATTTCTATGTGACCAGGCTATCTTATATAATTCCATATATATAGGGAAATGAAACTCATATTCAGAATAATTTAACTCACATTATAAATACATAGTCATTTTTAAACCTTTTGAAGAGTGAGACAAACATTGTTCAAGTGTCAACTCCTTTTATACTATACTGGAGTTAATGTTTGATGCTTGTTCTACTGTTTTTAGCCAAGTTTAAAAATAGCATTTATTATGGACCTCACATGCATGAATTTACTGTTCCCTAAAATAGCCTGTATATTAGAGTTCATATGGCTGGTTGGCATCAGTAGAGATGTTAACTCTGGCAATCAAACTGCAGAGCTGCAGAGAAAGCTCACTGCAAGGAGTACTCAAGGTCAAATTCAAAAATACGACAAACTAAAGCAGCATTTTTTATTTACTCAGGAATGCTTTCAAGTTGTGCCTTAAGATAAGATGTTTAATAAAGAGTACTGTACAAACAAACCCAGTAGAAGTGTTTGATTATCACACAAGGCATTACAAATAATTAAACATCCTGACTCGATGGATCATCATTTTCTCTCTTGATCTTTACTTCTATAGCACAGCAAGTTGTAGCAGTGAAGAGTCCTTTAATTTGAGTAGTCCTGCAAAGACCAGGGGCAGGTATGGCAGAAGCACACAACTCATACACCTGAGAGCACATTCACCTAATGCTCTGGTCAAGCTAGCCACAAAACATCATTAAATTAGGAAACAAAACAAAACAAACCCAAACCCCAGAACAACATAAAACCTACCACCACCAAGAGAACAGTTGCTACTTTTTAGTTGAAAACTGTACATTTTTGTTAAGCCTACTCTTGAACACTGTTTTCCTTCATGGTACACATGAAGAGAACAACAGAATAAAATAACAAAGGTATTAATATTGCTTCTTAGACTGTAACTTCATTCACTTAAAACTGCTCAATAAAATCTTATTTAATTTAACCAGGAAATTGATGAACTAAGAGAGTTTATGCAATTCAGTCAGATTTAAAATTCAATGGGTTAAAAACGTTTATCCATGAATAATGTGCCAAGGCATGGCATGACAAAGGGGTGTACTTAGGTGGAGCTCAGCTTCTTTCAGCTGCCAAATCAGACTATTACCTTAGGCATCAAATAGTCAGAGAAGGTAATCACTTCAAGATTGCCTGTGTGACACAGGAAAATTTCTGTTCTGGCACTTGGTCAGACAAAATGAAATGTTGCTTGGAAGTGGCACTTAATATTTGGCATCTCTAGGCTATGCTGATGATTCACATGGATAAGAAACACACCGCCATTTAAACCAGCTCAGTATCTAAAGATGCCTCTTCATCTGCAAGTAAGTTATAAAATCAACATTTGGAGCATACTTGCAAGGTAGTTAGTCAACATTAGTATAACATATGGGGAAACAAGAAAAGCAGAAAATGGTAAATATTTATTATTGTCCTTCAGTTAAAATAAATAGCTACAATCACCTTTCTATCATCTGATACTTCTGCTGCTTTTATTGCTAGAAAAAGAAACCAATTTTTGACAGAAACCAATTTTTGACAGCAAGGGACCATTCCTCATCTCAAATAAAAACATTCTTAAAAACCAGCAACACTAATTCATCATGTGAAATTTTGTTGGACGTGGCTGTAAGGTAGGTATTCAGCTAGAATGCATACACATATATATTCTTCCATTATACCCATGCATACAGAACTAAAGTCAGTTCCTCTGCTGAGTTACAGGACTCTAGTTTTAGAGATTCCATCACTGGAAGAGGGGACAAGTAAGGAGAAAGAAGGCTGGAGAACGGCAGTAGTAGTAGCAGTAGTAGTAGTAAACAGTAGAAGCAGCAGTACAAATTTTGGCTATATGCACATTTGTGGCACATTTGTGCAGGGCAGGAAAGCAGCACGGCTGGTTATGGGCTCAGGAATGCACAAAGGCACAGACTGTGAGCGCTGCACACCCTCCAAAAACTGACAAACCAGAGGAAACTGAGCAGGGACAAAGAGCAGGTAGTTCACCTTAATTTATAAAGCATGAGAAAAGCACAAATGGTTACTCCTAAGACCCAAAAAGGTGAGTTTTGCTCTGTTTTGCTCTTCCTTTTCCTCCTGGCTTTGAGGGTTGTGAACATACAAACACACAGAACTGCAATCAAGTCATTGTGCCACTGGAGACGTGAAGAAATATCAAGACACTTCTCTGCTTGTAACTTACATATTTTTCTGCTGGTTTTGTCCATTTGATCTATGGCACTCTATCTCTTTAGGGTCAAGAAAACAGCACACATTTCAAAGGGTTTGAACTACATGCTCAAGTACCATCCTAACAATAAAGATCTAAGACAACATCAGTTAAACTGGGAGTGCACTAATGAATGCTCTCAGAAAATCTAACCTTGGAACAGGCACAGTGCTAAGATCACAAGCAGCAATAGGACAGACACGTTTTGTCTACTTAACCCAAAGAGGAGAATCTGACTCATGTTTAGCTCCGTATATGGGGGAAAAACCAGGTGCAAGAGTAGGAAATGACGAAACAATGGATTAAGGCTGGATGCCCAACAACCTTCTTGGCAGAAAAAATTCTCCCATATTAGAAAACAGGTCTCAGGAAAAGCAAAGGAAGCCTTGACATCTGACATAATTAAAAGGAAGAACAAAACACACTATAACATATGCTGTCTGGAACAAAAGCATTGGCAGGTGGACAGACTGGATGATCTAATGAAAGTTTATTTGCCATTTTTAACCTGCCTGATTCCATGGAACAGGAGAAAAAAACCAAGAGGGTTCATAAAAATGGTTTCTGACTACTACGTGGACTGGTATAACAAATCCAGGACACTTCAGTCCACAGATAATTAAAAGGTAAAACCAAAAAAAATTACTTTCATTTTGTCATTTAAAAGACAAAGCTGCTTTTTAAGTGTCAATTCTGAGAACATTAAATAAGAAGAAACATCCACTGCAGATGCTTGAGAAAGTGATGTAATGTTTAACAAGTACTGCAATCTCTCGTAACACCTCTCAGCTGATGGATCCTGTCCAGCATTTCCCTGTGATGAGGTACATTTCTTACTAGCCTCATCCTTTTAGGTCTTTTTAGGGTTTTTACATCATCATGGGTATGTCAACTTCATGATGTTTGCAGAAATCACAATGCAGATTCTGCCATGTCAGATCTAATGCTTCTGGTTTTGATATAAAATAGATTAAAAATGCAAAACTAACAAAAATATATTATAATATAGCTATTTCTCTATGCAACACCTTTTGTGCTCTCAAATGCCATCAGTTGCTTTAATCTTAGGACTGAGCAAGGTCTCTTTAGTTTATCACACAAGGCAAATCCTTCCACTGCATGAATACATTTGCTGTGAGGCTGTTGTCTTTCATCACAGACTGCAGCTCTTCTCTCAGTATCAAAAATATCACAGCCTGTGTGGTACTACATCTACTCCACTTGACAATCCAGGCAACTGTTTTAAAACAGAGAACTCTGGTCTGAACAGCACACCAGAGACTACAGAAGTGCTGCAAATGCATTTTGATGACTCTTGGCAAGTGAAATGCTTAACTGTGCTCAGGAACTGGGCTATAAATTATGCTGTCAAGCAGTTTCAAGGGCACACTAATGACAACCACGCACTGCCAGGGAACAAGGCAGTTCCCTTCCTTCTGGCCACAGAACAGAGAGGCAAGGAGGTGGCAGACCAAGCTGGTTCACAGCAGACACTCCTCCTCTACCCTGAAACATCCCCTGGCTAGCAGGGTTATTTACAGCCAACTTCTGCTGGCAGCTCAAAGCATGCCCAATGGGGAAACTTTTAATAATACAGATTTATTGAAAAAATATTCCATTAGTTCTTTTTAAATATGCCCTTTCTTTAGCTAGTACAGAAGAATTACCAGTATTCTCTGGCTATTTACTGTCATCTCCCATTTTTCTTTTCTTCTAAGGTTTTAGGAGCTATCATTGTTACATTCATTTGTAACATGCTGTTATACATTGTGTGTGTTATAGATGGACAGTTTTAAGAAACTGTGGGCTAAATCAAAAAGCAATTAATTTAATTTTGATAAATGTAATAGCATTTACTATCAACACTCCCATAACTCAGTAAAGCACCTTTTTTCAAGTAAGATTACAATCCAAATGTATTTTTTTAATATTCTCTTTAATAGAAACAAAATCTGATGCAAATTTAGATCACACTCCATACAGAGAATGACATTCTTACTGGAGCTACTTGTGCAATTTAAGAAGAATATTTAGAAAGAATGGGAAATAAAACTTAAGTGAAATTTTCTTTGATTCTTTCTCCACCATTTTTAGCTCCCATTAGAGTCACAAACAAGGCAATTAACCTTCCCACGCACCATTTCCCCCCACAAAAACGTGCATAGAACTGCCTGCCTGTTCTACAGGAGCACTAGGAATTTCAGAGCATGCAAAGCTTGGTCTAACCCACAGGCAAACAACCTCCAGTGCAAAGATGTTATGTAATTAAAGATGTGCACTGTTAGAAGCAACCAGCACCTAATGAAAATTTTCAAAATTAGTAACAAAATGCACACCCAGTGCAATAATGCCCATATTTGAAGTACATATCCAAAAAAAGAGGAAAAATACATTGCAGTCTTGCAAAGGGCCCCCAATTAACTGATAATTAATTAATTAATTAAAATTCCTCCTGTGTCCGTGGTGTTCACAGTGCCCAGCATTTCTCAGGTCCAGACCATCCAACAGTGCTTCTGGCATATGGTAGATCCACATCTCATAAGCATTCATGACTTATTCACTGAAGGCGTGTGCTCATTTCTGTTCTCTCTTTACTGAGAAAACATCATGGGAGATAACAAACTTGGACCCACATGAAACTGAGCACTTGCAGAAGAACATGGAATAGCTATTTTCAGCAACATTTGTTAATATTCTGTCATTTAAGGTGGATAATCAGATTTAAGAAACCAAACGAACGAACAACACTAGACTGTGAATACAATAATTATAAAACTTGTGGATACTTTCACAAGGTTAATATAAACGACTGCAACTGAAAAGAAATGGAAAGCAATGTAAGGTTTGAAGAAAACTGTCAAAAAGCTGTCCCCACAGCCGTGAATACTCAAAGCATAAACAAAACCATTATGAAAATCAGGCTCGTGATATTCTAATATCTCATGGGAGTATCTGGGAAGAGATGGGAGAAGGAAGAAACAGCACAGAAATTCCCAATCCCCCTATACATTTAACACTGAGCAATCTAAAAAGAGTCTTACCTCAAGTTTATATGCCCTGTCCCTGCTGAGGGGCTCCAAGGGAAAACTCAGGTTATTCGCTTCTGCCAGGGAACGCAAATCAAAATAATACTTGGCATAAACACTGGAGGGAACATTAATATTGAACTGTAACAGCTCAAGAAACTGGCGTTCCAGCTCATTCCTGTGGAAAGGAGATAAACATGGAAACATATTTCAGACTGTGAATTCTGAATGTAATTTTACTTTAAATTGCAAATGGTATAAACCAAGTTCATTTTTTATTCTTGCCATATGCAATTATCCCAGCCTGTTTGACCTTCTCTACCAGGTTCTATCAGTGTACTCACACCAGCGAGGAATATGAGAGATGCTGCACCTTGCAGCTGCTACTGCAATGCCAATCAAACCCAGACACAAAGTTTTACTAGTGAAAGGGCACCTTTATCAGTTTAGCTAACACAATTTAGGAAAGAAAACCTAGCAGGGAAAGAAAATTTCTGGTAGTTGCTACTTTACCTCCACTAGGTGGGTCTGCATACGCAACTATGCCACAACACACACACACACACACCCCTGCCCTAAATTTGTCAGGCTCCTCTCATAAACGCTGCAAATTACTCTAACACATAAACTACTGTAGAACATATTTACTCCCTGCAGCTCTTCATAATCAATTGTTTAGAATTAGTCATGGGAAACCTGAATTTTTCATCATACTCTCTTTATGAACAGAATAAAGCAATTTTTCCCTTAGATGTGCAACCAAAATTCACAGTGGTGAGCATGTGTTTTCCAGCATTTAAAAGAAACATGTTAGTCAAAATACCTGATAGGAACAGAGCTCCTGTTTGAGCTCCCACCCTGTAAAACTTTGGTATACAAATACATTATTACCTACACCAATACATTAAAAAGTACATTGAGAAATAAGGCAACTAACCAAATTAAGGACTGGAAATTTTCATAAATTGTTCAGATATCCTACTTAATACTTATGCATGATACATTCAAAACAATGATTTCAAGATATGAGAAATAAATAAAATAAATGGGTGGTGAAAGCTACCAATGTTTGCTGAAGAGCCCAGAGACTGCACTGCTGTGCTACCAGTGGGCACTGAATGATGATTATATTGTCTCTAAGTTACATTTTGACTGGGGTGCAAATGTGCAAGGAATACGAAATGGAAGTTGCACAGTTGGCAGTAGAAGAGGAAGGATCTGAAGATAAAAAGTACTGGTGCAGTAGTTTTTTTAACACTGAATTATTTTTCTCCTTCTCACTCTCTACCCTTATATAATTCTTACATCATAAGCATTGTCCTTCCTTATCCTCACTCTCTGTGCCAAAATTCTACGTTTATATAATGATAAATACTAATTAATACTAAAAGACTAACTAAAAGCTGGATATGGAGTCTTTGGCTTAAATTCACATTGCTGAAGATTCCAACTTAAAAATCCAAGTAAAAAATGTCTATAAATAGAAACAAAATATTGCCTTTACATGTCCTTTTATACTGCCAAGATTGTACATTCTGCAAGCTAAGCCTAACATTCTATATTAATTGATAATATAAAGCCTGTTTTACTGGCAGAAGACATTGGCTGTACCACTTTGAAGAGTACCCTCAAAAATCTCAAACACACAGCCTCGGTTTCTTATTGTCCCCTATCTCCAAGATCTCATAGCTGGATCAGTAGACTAGCTACAGATCAGAAAGGACAAAAATACACAAGTATGTCTTACTGAACTTAAGTAATTTAACTAACCACCATACCCTTCTTGCCCCATACATCTCCTTCAGACTGCTTTAACATGTGTTTTCCTGGGCCACTCTGCAGAAATTCAATGTAATGCCACATACATGACTACAGATACCCACTGCACTTCAGCACTCCCAAGCTCTCCACTCACTTTTAGGCACAGTTCACTGCACTGATGCTGACTTAAAAAGCCCTGAAAGGTCTGCTTGATGTTTTGCAAGATACACTTATGCTGAATGATTCACACAAATTGAGGATTTTGACCTAGAGCTCTTCTTCTGCCTTAATAATACAATGAAACGCCCTGTTTTGCTTAGAGCCAGAGACTTCAAAATCATCATACTGTACTGTCTCAGCTAAAAAATAAGAAAGAAAAAAATACATAAAAAAATCCATTGCAGGTAGGAGGAAAACAAAATTTGGAAAAGCTGACAGCAGGAATATAAGCACCAGAATCTTTGCTGAGGGATTCACAGAGCCCTAAACACAACACCCATGAAGATCACCAAGTACATATAGAGAACTCAGGCTCCCCAGAGGCTTCTGGGTTTCCAGCTTGTGAGAACCCTAAAATCTTTCAAGGAAATGGTCAGAAGCTAAAAATCCTTGAGGACAAGGACTCATCACAGTTTAGCTTAGGGAATTTGCAGTGCAGAAAAGGGCTGATGTGAGCACAGGTCTGCCATGTGAGTACTGGTGCTATATAGCTCAAGTGCAGCTTCTAACAGTAGAACCATCCCATGTGTTTGTCAGAAACAATAACTTCTTTTTTTGTTTCCTTTCACACCGTCTTCAAGAAAAGCCCTGAGATAATTATCAATTTCAAACCTCACATTTATAACCATTCCTGATTAATGCTGTCATATGGCACAGTCAAACCTGTGACTCTGCTTCAAGCTGTTCAGAACTTCAGCTCACATCCCAGCTTCTGGAACACTTTAAAAGCACCCAGATTTGCCTTGGACGAGAAGTGAGTGGAGGAAGATCATAACTACTACTGAATACTCAAAAAGCACGAGAAAAGGATCAAGGGAAAAAGTAACTTTGTAAAATCACTTAGATTCCACTCAATCAGTTAAGGAACCATTAGCAAATTATTCTGCAGGGAATACTATTGCACACAGAAACGTGAAGGGTCTGATTTTGGTTCTTGTTCATCTTACCTCCGTCTTTATTTTGGAAACCTCATTCTGTCTGGATTTTTAACACCTTGAAAACTAATTCAGCAGTAAACCAGGGGAAAAAACATCAAAACCCAAAAGCATCCATTTTAAATAATGGCAATGAATAACTGGGTGATCATCTAAAGGTCATTAAGATAACTTCCTTTCTTGCCTTACATGTCCATTCTCTGCATGGAGAACTAGTATGACAGTAAGTGATGCTGAAGTGAATACATGCAAGCTCACTGGATGTGGGGAATTTTATCAAACCATACATTTAAATATTCTGTCGATCTGTTTTCATTATTGTGCATGAATATCCAGTGGTAAAATACACTTCAACCAGAAAACAAAATAATTCATGTCTTCTATGTAAGCAGCTGTCAAGCTGACCTCATGCCATCTATCAGCACTCACCATGTTTAGACACAACACATATATACAAACTTCATACAATTTATGAAAGAATTTCCCATCACCCTCACAGACACAGATGTTGGCATTCATTGACAAAGATAAACAAACTTCACTCACATGTCTTCGACCGTGATATCCTTCAGGATCTGGCAGTAATCCACGTTCCACACTGCCTGGTCGTCCCAAACTTTGGATGCCAGTAGAATTGCCCCCAGTACTATTCGCTTCCAGTTTGCTGGACAAATATCTATCTCTGCATAAGTTAAGAGTCTTTCAAGATATACCTGTGGAAACACAACGAAATCAAGACTTGATCTATTTTGCTACCAAGTAGAAATGAAAAAGAAAACTATTCCCATTCCAGCAATTCTAAAACAGTATGCTGTTAAAAATGATTTCAAGAAGATTATTTTATTATAAAAGTTGTAGTTTCAAATACATGGCATGCTAATGCCAGGCTCAAAACTGGATGTGATAAATCCACTTCAGTTGGCCTTTGCCTTCCGATCCTATTACCCATTTCAAGAGGTCAGACACCAGACTCCTAAACACACCATTTCTTCTTTAGCTGTGATTGCCCCCTGCCTGCCATCCCAAAGCTGAAGAAAACCATGTTATCTTATAATACTGCAAAACAAAATATCACTATTTGTTAAAAAAAATTATTTTCCTTCTTAAGGAAGGCAAACTGTTATTTAAGAACAGAATTTCAAATTATGTGTCAAGCCCATTAGTGAAGATGGAAGTCTGACTTTTTACTTAGTGGATCATTCTGAAAAGACTTCGACGTACAAAATCTGTGATGGTGAGCCTGCAGAAACACAAAGCTCAGTAAGAAGGTGGCACATGGATCTCCCTGATGTCTGCACTACCTGGGGGTTCTGTGCAAAACACTGTCTTTTGCTTTCCAGACAGCCTGTGTAAACAAGCTCTTTACACTCTATATCGTACAAGGCAATTTGTCAACTTTGCAAGCAAAACTGCTGCTCAAATAATGAAAATACAGCATTCCCTCGAGTCATCCTTGGGAAGCAGAAAACTTCTTTAAAGCAATACATTAATGCTGGGAGCTTCATAAGCAGAGAGCATATGGAAGCTGTAATATTATGCCAATCAAATTAGCAGATAACTTAACTTCCTTAACATCAATACAGATTTTGACTCTCTACTGTTAATGCAAACCTTTTAAATCTCAATTTTTCACATCCAGTTTTAGGAGATTTAAAATTAATATGCCACATTTATAGTACATAGATAGAGCATACAAAAATCCGAAAATATATCCTTTCTAATGTACAGCTCTAGCTTAGAAAAAAAGAGAGAAAAACAACTAAATAAGGATTTTGTGGGGGCTGAAATTCAAAGGCACTTAGAGAAGAAAATGTAAACAGGTAAGAATTATATTGCAAGGACAGACATAGAATCATAAAATAGTTTGGCTTGGAAGGACCTTTAAAAGCCATCTAGTTTCAACCCTCCTGTCATGGCAGGAACATCTTTCACTAGACAGGTTGCTCAGAGTCCCATCCAGCCTGGCCTTGAACACTTCCAGGGATGGGGCATCTATTTCTCTGGGCAACCTGGTCCAGTGTCTCACCACCTTCATAGTCAAGAATTTCTTCCTAACATGTAATCTAACCACTTTCAGGTTAAAGCCATTTATAACCCTTGTTCTGTCACTAAAAACCCCCATAAAATGTTCCTCTCCAGCTTTCCTGCAATCCTTCTTCAAGTACTTAAAGGCTGCTGCAAGGCATCCCCAGAGCCTTCTCTTCTCCAGGCTAACAGCCCCAGCTCTCTCAGCCTGTCATGGGAGAGGTGCTCCAGCGCTCTGATCAGCTTCATCACCCTCCTCTGGACTTGCTCCAGCTGATCCATGCCCTTCTAATATCAGAGAGCCCAAAGCTGGATGCAGCACTCAGGTGAACAGAGCAGAGGGACAGACTCCCTACCACTGCTGCCCATGGTGCTTTGGATGCAGCCCAGGACACATTTGGCTTTCTGGGCTATGAGAGCACAGTGCACAGATCCAGCTCCTCCCCAGCGAACACATCCAAGTTCTTCTTGGCAGGGGAAGCCATCCTCTCAAGCCATCCTCTGTTTGGCCTGCATTTTGTTCTTGGGATTGCCCTGACCCACATGCAGGACTTTTCAGCTGGCTTTGTTGAACTTCATGAGTATTGCACAGGCCAGCCTCTCAAGCCTGTCCAAGTCCATCTGCATAGCAGATGAAATTACACCTCAGTAAAAAGGCAGCATAAACTTGCCACTATTTTCCCACCAGCACATACTTGAGAAATCAGAATCAAAAATTAAATAGGAGTTTGATGAGACTCTATTGCTACACCTACTTCATTACCATATTGATGCATCTTCCAATAGTATGTTGAGGGTTGTGAAAAATCACTCTTGCTTCCCTGGCGATAACTTGGGCTTGACTCCAAATACACTGATTGCTGGAACGAGGCTCTTTATCACACTTCACTAAAACTGAGGATGATAAACAGCTCTCCATTAGAAAGGCACTTAGTGTAGCTTTCAACTCCTTTCTTGAACATGCCTTAAATGAGCATTTATTTTGTTCACTTGCTGTGACCTCCTTTACTCAGTCTTGGGTTTTAAGTATGTATTCGAGTAAGAGAAAACAGAAGAAGAACAAAACTACTAGCAGCAAACACTTGTTAAAGTTTAATAAAGTCCTCAGTCAGTGTGAGAACTCACTGTAATCTAGGATTTGTGACATCATCAGTGTACCTTTGGGAGACACTAGTGTAAGTCTTCAACTTTTAATCAAGCTCACCCAGCCACACACACAGTCTTTCTTCTAGCTCTCCCGTGTCTCTTTCCTAGAGAGAACCCACTGACTGCCGAGCAGGAAATTCAGGCTGGTACATACTTGAGCTCTTGCCCTGCTGATATAGAGCAACCTCGTAACAGCAGCACACACAGAGCCAAGTGAGTAGTCCCCAATGTAAATGTGCCCAAAGTTCATTATTTCTGATAAATGGAGCTGGTTTCATTTCAGAGCATTTCAATACACAAGGCCCTAGTGGGACACAGTACCAGCCCATGATGGGACACCAGAGTAGGACAGGCAGGGTCTGCCATGCACTCACTGCTGCAGGGGGTGCTTCTGGCTGCTGCCAAGATGTGCTGAGTCAGGAGAGACTTTTGGAGAACAGCCAGGTGGCTCTCAGCCCGTTTGAAGAGGAAGGCTGGTGGGGTGGTTAACCACCACGCTACTCATCCCAAACAAACTCATTGCTGGTGGGAGAACACCACCTGCTTCTGCTGGCAAAAGCCAGTGAGTCTTCCCACACACACAGGGAGGCATGCTCCACCTCATTTAAAAAAAAAAAAATCACTGAAAATGTTAGCCCTGTAATGGTAAATGTGAGATATGGAAATACCATTTGTATGCAATTATGTCTAAACATTAAACAGTGTCTTAAACACAAGGGTCATTTTCTTAAATATGGGTTTTGTATCAAACAGACTGGGATTTTGAGTGTACTATGTGGTTCAGTGTATTTTTCTCTTGTAATGAATTTCACTGGCCTAATTTTCAAAAGCAAAACACTTTTGACATATTCTTCAGAACTAGCTGCCATGAAGTAATATAATAAAGTTGAATTTTAAAAGGTCATAATAGAGAAGAATATTACAACTTCCATCTCAGAATGCTGGAATAAATTGGTTTATATGGCAAAAGACAAAAAATGCAAAAGAAACAATGTGAGAAATGCTATTTTTCTTTCTTTTTTTTTTAAACGTAAGTCTAAGAACTATCTGTCTTTTTGATTATTTTGACAGGTGTTCCTTCATGGAACTAGAACTAAAGAGCTTTTAGTGTCTAGAGGTTAAAATATTATTTGCCTCCACCAACTTTTAACAGCTGTATCCATGCTCCAGAATGGAACTAAAGCTGAAAACAAATTGAAGCTGTTGCAACATTGTTACTTTTTCCCAATTTGCTTCATCCTTTGCAGTGCCTGAAAGTAAGCTTTGGAGGCAGAACTTTTCAGTACTTCTCTATAAAACATTCAAAAGATGAATTCTCAAAAGAGTCAAGTTTATTCTACTTTAATTTAACAGCTAGTTCTGCTCAAGCATTTTCATAGCATCCAAGAGCCATCTTCATCACATTTATCATTGCCCACTTAGTTCTGACTGTATGTATAGATATTTTTTACAGAATGATAACAAGACTACTTATACAGGTTAAAGTTACTGATGTGACACAAGCAAAACTTTCAGTGGTTTCAGTCAAACAAAACACACTTCTGAATTCTTTCCAGCTTGCAAAGAACAAATACAACTCAGTGTTAGTAACAACAGCACTACAATATTCAAAACTCATTTGTACCGTAATTCAAATCCTAGCTGAAATGAAAATACAATTCTGATTGGGAAAATGCCAGTGGCCATTGGTCTGTACATACATTTCTATTTCCAGACTCGATACCTCAGAGTCTATACCACCACCATTAGTCTACATTCTGCATTTGGGAATGAATCACATGATTTCACATGACTGTCAGTCTAACAAGCTTGGATGGACAACAGCTGCACCTCACTGGGGACATTTTAATAACTAAGCACAGGTCAGAATGCACACTGCACGGAGTTAAGATCTCAAAGGAGCAATATTGCATTATTTTCCATCTCTTCCCACAGACTAACACCAAGCTTTCACAATGACTGACCTTTATACTTGGAGTATTAGCAAATTATTATTTAACCATAAGTGAAACCAATTTGGTGATTTGCCTCTGTTAAAAATTCATTTATCTGAATGAAGGAGACTTTATTTATACTAATTAAATAAAATTATTACTCCATGTGTATAGATAATCCCAAATTGGCTGGAAGTTCCATGAACTCTGGAGAGGTTAATTAGCTTAGATGTAGCACCACAGGAATGTAGTTAAATGGCTTGCAAAGCCATTTCAGGTCTAGCAGAAGTACAGAACTGATTTGTTTCAGCACATATCTTCAGCTCTTAAATCTGCCAGACCTGAAACAACTCCATGCTGACCTAGTTTGGATGCCTCTGATCTTGACTCCCAGGACCTGGACTTGCAGTGGCATGCTAAACAGTATTAGGCCATCCAATATAACCACTAGTCCTGGGGGGCTTTTTTATCCAAACACAGAACTGCAACATGGCACAAACTATCAGGATCAGCAACAGCATCCAAGGCCCAGCAGCGCTGCTCCAGCAGGGCCACTGCTGAGCTTCAACAAATCCCCAGGGTGGTTATTTGCAGGTGGGTGAATCCATCCTGCTCTCCCCAAGTGTTTAATAGTAACTATCCACAGTATCCTGTGCTGTCCCACTTATCTAAGGTGTCAGGCTCCCCATGATCCTGGATAGCAGAGTGTTGGTTACACAACATCCCAATCAGCAGAACATAAATCGTTTGAAGAAACTGAAAACTAAAGATAGCACTGAAGAGTTCATTTCTAATTAGTGTGAAACAGCATCTCATGTTTCCCATCTCAGAGGCTATTATAGCAGACTTTGGACATTATATAATACATTCAAGTAGAAAGAAAAGTTAAAATACTGGAGAAGATATCTTTCCCTTTTTTCCCCTCTTCAGGAAATACCAAATACGAAAGTGTCACATAATTTCATTTCAGTATTTCACAATCAAAAAACACTCATATTTTTTAAAAAAAACTATGGAGTTATTATAGAAGTTTTGCTTCTTTTTATAACTTCATCTTGAAGCCATTCAACATTAACTTCCAATACTCCACTGATACCTCTTATTACATTGGAGTGGCAGTCTAAGCACTAAAAATATAGTTGTTCTTTTTTTCAGGCTTCCCTAAAGCAATGGAGAAGGTTTTCTGTGGAGGTTATGAAATTTTCATCTTCAGAGAAACTCAAAACTCAACTGGTCAGGCCCTGATCAGCCTGTGCTTTGAGAAAAGGCCAAACCAGACACGACCCCTAGAAGTCCCTTCCAACAGAAGTTATTATACAATTATACTTGTATGCAGTACTAGAATTTCCTGTGGTGCCACACTAAGAGGTCAGGAATTGTGTGTTGCCCCCAAGGAAGCTGACTGGGAGTCTCAGCACACTCAAGCAATGGGCAATCACTGAGGAATGTCACTGAAATTACTAGAATAATTCTGAATTTTGAGGCAGCAGCAAGAGCAAAACATTATCTTCTCCCATGTGGTTTTTATACAGCCTTATGTCAAACTCCATCTCTATTTTACCAATAAAACTAGTGGCTTAAATTATTTCTCACTTGATTAACATTGAGAGAAAGGAGAAAATGGCTTTGCTATTTTAATTACTATAATTGAGAATCTACAAATAAACCTTTCTTTGCAAACACCTCATTCCCTCCCTCATCAGGTAATCCACACTGTAAATTGCAGGAGCACAGAGTAACTAACAAAGACACTTCCATCCCAACATATTATGGAGAAATACAGAGTCATCTCTCTCTAATGAGAAAACTTCAGTGTGTCACAACGCCTTGAAACTGAAATGATATCTTTATGGAAAAGATTATAATTGGTAGCGGGTCTCACACAGCCAAATCACGGCTCTAATCCAATCACTAAACTGCCATATGCTCTGTTCTAAGCCATCAGCCAGTTCCCTACCACGACTCTCCAGAAATAACTGTGGTTTGCAATTGCCCAGCTGGGCATTTAAAATATTCTATAAAGGTTTGGTGCCACACATTTGTTGGAAAAGCATTGTGGTCCTTGCAAGTTCATCCCATTTTTATTTCTGAGAACAAATGGTAAAAAGAAGTAACAAAAGCAGCCACAGAACTATAAAAGAAGGTGAACAACTGCAAAGTACCATTAGAGATATTTAAAAAAAAGGACAAATGGAACGGAGAGAAAAGTCACACATCTCCAGGTCTGCCCCCAAAATTACTCTTTTTAAGACAAATACCTATAATCCATGTCAAATGCACTCCAACTGTTAGGCAACATTGACTTTCCAGTCTAAAACTGGGATCAGCATTCATTCTTTGCCTACACAGAAGCCTAAGAGGCATGAGCAGATACACACTCTTTGAAAGTCCTCTTCCCTTGTGATTTAAAAATAACTCCCCCTCAATGCCCACCTCAATGGTTCTCTTTTCATTAAGTGCACATCCCAGCAACTCAAAGGCAAGAACTGACTAAGTAGATGTGTAAGTATTAACTGATAATCACTCATGTGTTGTACATAGGACCGCAGTCAAAAGATAAGAACAGCCCTAAAACCAGGGGCCAGAATCTCTTATCCTGCCACTACCCAGAGCACCCTGAGCCATGTCAGCTGCCAAGGAGTGCAGGATCCACAGCACAGGTCGAGGGACCTTCTGTCTACACCTTGGAGACCTTCTTCTGATGTTGTGCTGGGCTTTGGCACCTCCCCAGGAATGCTTGAAGATCAGGACAAAGGTGGACACCAACACCAGTGGGTGCACACAACTCTCCTCGTGGGCTCCTACCACAAGACAGAGCCTGGCTTCACTGCCTGGCCTGGCTCAACCCAGCCATGCTCAGGCTGCCTCACAGTCACACCAGGCAGCAAGCACTGCTTTGGACGGCACTCCAAGGTCTTCAGGGAAACCTGCATCTCCATCAGCTGCGGAGAGCTTGGAGGTTACACTGGGCCAGAAGAAAAGGACCTCTGCAGATCAAGTGTCTCTATGCACTCTGGACACCCTTTTGTGTTTTCCTTTCCTTTTAAACAAGTATCAGATTTTTTTACACATCAATTGAAATATACTTTTTAAATAAAGTATTTTATCAGCATTCAAAAATAAAAACATCCTCGTGAAAGGAAACCAATAAAAAAAAACTTTCACCATTCCTCCAAATACACAGAAAACAAAACAAAATTATCTGCAAATGCAATAATTTTCACAATACAGCTCAGCAGTATTCTCTTTTTACCTAAGTGTTGAAAATGTGACCAAAGAATACAGTAAAAGCTCAGGAATATCTGGCTGGTTTAATTAAATCCCTATTTTTCATAAGGAGAATTTATTCTCACATACTTCAAATTTGCTAGTATCAAATCCCCTCAGTCACAGTATAAACTCTTTAAGGTATTTCAAAAGCATGCTTCTCTGAACTTCTCTGAATAATTCAGCTTGTGTACTGTATGTATTTACATATCACTGTATCTGATCTGTCTACAGCATGCTTGCAAATGCAAAATGAAACCACTACGGACACAGATGTATATTAAAAGTGCCTTCATCTGGCCTATTTGCAAAAAACTCAGAAAGTCATGCCAAGGCAAAGCAGAAAACTTGGACCATTCTGCTCTTCAGTTCATAGGATTGTTTTCACAGAACAAAAGAACAAAGCATAAATATTTAATTCTCCTGACATGCAAACACTGTATTGTTTTCCTGTTCGTAGGGGTAACACTCCTGTTCACATTTTTATTTGCCATCCAATTAGTAGATTAACACAAGTACAGCTTCCCACCTCTGCACTGAGGGAGATGTTAAAGAGGAGACAAGCATTTCTCAGTTTTAGCAAAGGTGGGAATACTCTGGAGCGAGAGACTTTTTTCAATAAGTCAGGTCACAGAATACAGTTATGCCGATCACTGGGGTTAGAACCACTAGTCACAAGCTTTAAATTAGCAAAACAATTCTTAAAACTAATTTTATTCTTATGATATTATTTTATAAATAAATAATGTGAATTAGTATTTAATTGTTTCAACCTGAGGTTTTAATTTTCCACCTATCAGTAAGGGAAATCTCTTGGCAGCTCTGGAGGCTACGTGAAAATTAAATTTCTAGTTTAATTATAAATTGGTTTTGCTGTAATAGTGGAGGCTTTAATTGAAATATTTTAATTAAGTGCTTGAAGCCACACAATGCCAGCTTTTTGCTGCAGAATAGCTTATCTCAGAGTCTGGAGTTTCACATTTACTCAGCTCCTGTGCTGAACACAGACTGCTGTAGAACTAATTGTTACTGCTGCTTTTACCTGGTTAATGCAGGTACCAAGACAAACAGTGGGTGCATTCAACCTCGCACGTTGGACCGTGTTAATAATGTGGGCAGTAAAAAAGGGTGCTTAGAACTGTTTAAA
Source organism: Pyrgilauda ruficollis (assembly GCF_017590135.1). NCBI lineage: Eukaryota > Metazoa > Chordata > Aves > Passeriformes > Passeridae > Pyrgilauda > Pyrgilauda ruficollis. Next base: position 10,924,119 of record NW_024510321.1, read on the forward strand.
AATAATTAGAGTGAGTGAAAGAAAGATAAAACTGTAGCATCTTGTTCAAAATGTCCCGATGCCGACACTTCTTGCCTTCTGGCAGCCCTCCCAGGAGGAACAAGCGGCAGACAGGGCTATCAGATTGCTCTCTGACGGACAGCCAGACTATGGCAAAACACAAGCTCCAGCAGGGATGCTGATCTCTCCTTCTCTAGACAGGATATCAAAACTGAAACCACTTGCAAGGTTCATAAACAGCAGTATCAACATTAAGATTTCAGGAGTGCGGGAAGGGGGAAAGGGTCACTTGCTTTTTCATAGATTAGTTTCCACATATGAGTATTTCAAAAACAACACAATCTGTGTCTGGGGCCCCTCCTGATGACACAAATGAATAAAGAAATGGGATCTAGAAGTACAGAGGAAACTGAGAACAGCATCAGCACAATTTCACACTTGTAAAACACTATGTGTAACCTCTGAAGGTTTCTGGAAAGGGGGGTCAGGCAGGTGCTATTATCCTGACAACACAGGAAAGAATAGTAGAATGTTAAACACTGATCACCTGCACCAAATCTATCCATAAACATCTGCATGGCTGCTCTGAGAACTAGGCTACAATACATTTTCCTGTTACCACTGTAGTGGGTAAAAAAAACAACCGAGTCACCTAAGTTTTCAAGCACTAACATCTATGGAAGCTGCTTCTGCAATAAAACAAATTAACTAAAAACATTTATACTTCAAAAGAATTACTTGGAAGGGAACAATACAAGAACCAGAAGAGGCAAGGAAGTAGTTATATAAGACTTGTGGGAAAGAACTTCCCATGCATTGCAGTAACAGAAAGGTAATGCTATTAAAAAATGGGAAAAAAAGCCCCCTGTTTTTCTACTAAACAGTGCTCTCACTTATCAAATAACTCAAGATTGAATAACAGATAAATACAACAAAGTATTTGACAGTGGGTTAATTAAATTACAGAAGAACATACTGATTCACACATCATATCTTGTCTCCAGCAGAAAACGCTTACAAAGAAAAGGAAGAAGGACAAGCACTTAGTACAATTATGTAAAAGAGACAGGTAAAATGTCATCTCAGAAAACAAATATTGGCTGTCAAGCAACTAGGTAGAGTAAAACTACAAAAGGGAAGGGTGGAGCACTGGAGGGTGTTTCTTGCCCTATTTCTCTCGTATTCGTGTTCTTTACTGGCTAGTACAATTCATTCTGACTGTCTGAAGAAGAAAAGCCTGCCAGCTAATCTTAGAAGCCAAGGGAAATAGATTAACAGAGGAAATGAGTAGGCCTGGGCTTCAAAATTCACCTTCTCCAATTTCCCCTTCTTCCACCTAAAATGCATAACTAAGCTGTCATGAAACCACATGTTGTAGTGGTAAAAAACCATTTTGTTATTTTAGAATCTCTGAGCCAAGAACATGGCCAAAATTGTGACTGAAAGCTGAAAAGACTTGTCAGAATTGGCAGGATATAAATTTCAAGAAAATGAAGAAATTCCCAGCTGGAAGAGATCACTTTAGCTCTTTTAATCCACATTGCAGATCCACACCAGCTGAAAATTTGAACCTTCTTTTGGGTTGTGTTATTTTTAAGCAGCTAAACCTCAGACTTGAGTACAATTGTTCAGTCCCATGACAAGCATAGTGGAAGCAGAAAAGAGCCAACATGTCCCAGTCACTCACTGAATCCTTCATGTGCCAGTCAATTCTTATTAGTGCTACCAAATCACCTACAGCTGTTCCCAAGTCTCTCCTGGGAGCTACAGTGAGACACAGAAACCCCCCCCAAAAGTTGAAGCCTTTCTGCTTTTAACATTCCCTCATGTTCAGACCATCCATGCCACCCACATTTTCTATGAGTCACCTTGGTGGCCTGTAACACTCTCACTCTGCCAAGGACAGGACCCCAGGTTTTGTGTCACATGTTACCCGATCTCTTCTTCCTCACTTATTCTACCCATGAAATGAACTGTGGCATCTCTTCCCAATCAAGAAATTTCCTCGGTCTCCACAGTGAGCAAAAATTCCCTGGCAGCACCTAGATCTATTAAATCATACAAACACAACTTTTGAGAACAAAACTGGGTCTGTCAGATGGCTGATGTCATCCTTCAGACACTCACCAGGGTGACAATGGCACATTCAGCAGTCAGTTGAGCAGCACTGAACAACGTCCGGACAAAGCGGTAAATCTGTTTCTGCTCCGGGTCATGTTTGTCATAGTCTGGTGGCACTTCGGATTTCTAAGGAAGAAATACTTCCAAATAGGTGACTGAAACAAAACGAAGCAGACAGAAAAAAAAAAAGACAGTTCACATGAAAGGGAAGGAGAGGCAGATGAACTTACCGAAAGGGGATGAAGGTTTTCATCAAAAATATCTAAGAGCATTCTTCCGTCTGTGTCCCTAAAAGCATTAAAACCAAAGCACTGTCATTATCTGAACACAGCAGCACACAACCCTCACAGACACAAGTGCACCATTCAAACTCCAACACTCCCCATGCTGAGGGGTGCTTAGAACCACTGATGAAATGGGATTTGCAAATAGAGGTTGCACCTACTCTGCCATAAGGCCCTCATGTAATATGAAATTAATACTACAAAACATGCTAAAACACTCAGCTTTCTGTGGCCAAGATACAAAACTGCTTTTTACTGTGAGGCTTAAGAAATACTACTGCAAACTTGATAAAACCAGCCCAGCTTACTCTCCTTTTCTCCTTTTTTTAACTTACTCATGTCCACCCCTGCAGTCTCTCAACTCCTCTTCCTCCTTTATTACCAACATTGTAAATGTTTGCTAATATGCAATGTTATTTTTACAGTAATCTTTTAGTTAATACATACATGCTTCACTTATAATTTATTTGAAAAACCCTATTGTACTAATGATTTCTGAAAGCCAAAAGAAGCACATACAAACAAAAGTTCAGACCAAATAATATTCCTACTCATTGGTTTTATTACATGATTCCCTGAAATCCCTGTAGCTCAATATCAGCATGCACGCTGATGTAACTTCACAAGCCTAACATCTAGGATGCAATATAAGATTTTTGCTGTATGTAACTTTGGCAAGTACACTAATAAACACAAAACCAAGAAGTATAACTGTACCAGAACAGGCACTTTATGGACAGATGCATCCCTGTGACCTACTTATTACAGTTCTGTCTTTATTTTTAGCATCCCTGGTACTCTGATCATACAGTTCTTAACAAACAAACCACTGAATATATTTTCTATCTTTACTTAGCAGCACGTGTCTCTCAGAGCATGCAAACCACAAGTTTTACAGTGGACTCATGTCTGCAAAATACATTTATTAACTCAACATCTGAAGGTGCCATTTTTTCTACTAAAATGGAGGCTAATACTGGAAAGAAACACATTTTTAATATGAAAAAGAGCACCTAAATTAAAACAACCAACCAACAAAACAAAACAAACAAACTAACTAACTAAAAGAAAAATAAATAAAACCAAAACCTGGACTGGGGTAATTACTAGAAAATTCCTATCAGCAAGGATTCTAGGCCAGACTCTTTTAACCCTACCTAAAAACCCAGTATCTTAATGCAGAAGTAGTCTCCCTGAAATGATTGGTGTGCTACAGTAAACTACAGCACTTGACAATGCAAATAATTTCCTATTTTATTTCTTCAGGATGTAGCTGCTATATGCTATGAAGTCACACCTGACTGCCTTCAAAAATCTGTTTAAAAAAAACTTGAGAGGTTTTTGTTTTCACTACAATTCACATTGTACTCTTTCAAAAATGGACCATTTACTGATTACTCAAGCATTCTTTATGGTCAGTTTGCTGGGGTTTATTTTATTTCTTTAGCAAATTCACCAATGCTTATGCATTCCTTCAAAAAACAAGATGGGCATAGTTTTTTATCACTTGTTGAGTAGCTAAGACAACAAAACATGAAGAAAATGGATCAGTATAACCATGATAGGAGACACTGGGAAAGGAAGGAATGATAACTAAAATGCTACAATCAAATGAAATGTGAGAAACGTGAAGAAATATTATATTTCAGCATAGCTTCCCAAAAAATTAGATTGGTGAGGGTTTGAAACATTAGGAAGTAATTTTGGTTGAAGTTTTCCTATGCAGGAGAAGAGGACCAACTAAATACTGTATAAAAAGAATTCTTCTCTGGAAAAGCAGATGCTTGACTCATTTTCTGTCAAAATGAACCTGAGTCAAAGAGTCACAGTGGTTTCATACTTCCCATCCCCCCACATGAACCAAAATCTCCCACATATGTCAACAGCTTCCTTTTCTCCTATAATAGCAGGAAACAGAACATATGTTTTGCTCTTGCTGTTTCAGCAGTGAGCACAACTGAGTGCTGTTATCACATTGTCCCTCCATTCCCAAATCAGAGAGAACCCAAGACCCAACAGTTGTTTCACATCGCTCACTTCAGAGCTTCTAACTGACACACATGAGCCTGGCTCCAGCATCACTGCTGGGACTGTCTGTCCCAAGTGCAGGCACAGCACTTTCCCACCCCAGGCACATTCCAGGGAAAGCAGCAGTAAGCAGTTTCCTGAATCAATCACCTCTCCATCCCAAAAGTGAAAGGACAGATAGCAACTTTCCCAAGAATGCAACAGTCAGAATGTATTTGTTTTCAAGATGCTGACACAGTACTCTTCATTTTATAAAGGTCTGGTGTCTCTGTCTACCAGTTGTAGGTCACAATTGCATCAGGCTCTGCAAGCCCACGAATGGGCATAATTTACTGCAGACAGGGATCATTCCATGGCAATAGCACAGACGGCCATGTCTGGCACGCTGTGGCTCTGGATGCTCCTGGCTCTGGATTCTTCCTGCTCACTTGCAAACTCTTACTGAGGTTTCTCACCCTTTGTAGTCTCTAATGTGCCCCATTCTCTCAAGCCTTTTACTCAGCTGCCATGGTACTTAGCAGAACAATCAATAATTGATTTCCACAAAACTTTGGAGCCTGATTGTCTTTGAGATCTCTATTATTTAGTCAAGCATAGCAAAAACCCACTAGCTAACCAAACTAATCCAGGAACTATGGAAAAAGGGGGGGAAAGGAACCACAGACGGATAAACAAGTAATCCAAGCATGACCACTCATGCCTTATTTCCTGGTAAATGAGATTAGAAGTTTGACGGAAGATTTCACTCCAACCTTTGCTTTACATATTGCCATGTTTCAGTCCAGGGTCTTAGGAAGTCTTCCAAGAGCTTTGAGCGGGACTCAAGCCCTAAGCCTTTCTGCCCTTGTGCACCTGTAAAGGTTTCTCTTGAGATGTCAGCCTTGTTTCAAGAAGTGTGATGGGTTCCAGCGACCTGAACCATGGTCCTGAATGACGTACCAGCTGAACTTTAAACTCATGAGTAATTCCTTTTGTTCTAGTTGGACTTCTTATAGTCCAGAACAAAAAACGTCTAAGTGGCTTGATAAATCAAGATCTAAGCCAAGTTCTCTGAAAAGGCCAATTGAAAAACCATGGACACAGAAGTCACTTAAATTATTTATACAACTTCTCCTTAGAAATGTCAGGAAATGTTATTTTAGGATACTGTGACATATCATGAGGACAGGGAATTTAAGATACAAAAGCACAATTCAACATGAAGAAAACTCATATATGTACCAAGTTACTTTTAAGAGAACCTTTTTTCTATTCAATTTCAATCAACTTGACTGAGCAGAGATCTAAAATACATTACACCAGGAGAGATAAGCCAGGACCTGCCCTGTTTCTGAGGCATCTTGAATTACATCTGTTCACAATGCCACTCTCACTGTATACTTCATGGGTTTTATTTCAAAATCCTAACTGATCACTGATATACACAGTTAACTTTACAAAGGTGCAGCTAAAAATATAAAACTGAAAGATACTATTCAGATTTTTCTACATGTAAGTGCAACATATGCAACAATGCAGAAGTGCCCAATGCATATAAAACCAAACACTGAATCATCAGAGCTTTTGAATGTTGAGCTATAGTTCCATTATTTATGGTACTTAATCCTCCAATTTTAATTTTTCTATGTAAAATAATACATATAGAAAATGTAAGTGTTTCTTATTGCTAGCCTGTAAGTTAAGAAAATGAGTACCCAAAAACATTTTGAAAGAAATTAAGCATGGATTTTTAGGGTTTGAGCAGTTCACTTGTTTCAATAAAAGATATTTTCAGTACAAGATTCCACTATTCACATACCTGTTTTTGATGTGGTAATATATTGCAAGAGCTACACTGTAAAGAAAAATACAGAGTTAATATCTCAGGACTGCCATATTATATTTTTTGTCATATTGCAAATTTAAAACCTAGCAAAGAGCATGACAAACCGTATACGGTCACTAGCCCATTTTCTTTTGTTCACTCTTAGATATCAGGAAAACTGTAAACAGACAATTTTATAATATTTGTTTTGTATGCTCCAACTACATCCTTTTTACTAGTAATTAAGTAATTTACTTCATATTATCATCATGTTCATATTATCTTCTTATTTCATGTATCAAGTTGCACGTACTTTCCATTTAATGCCCTACTCCACTAAACCCAGTGATTAAACCCCTACTGACTTCCAACACTGAAGACAAAGCATCACAGCCACTGGACATTCTCTTTAGTTTGGCTGCCAGGTTAACACAAAATGCTTTAATCACCATTGGCATATGATTGTATATTTAAATGCATTGCTTGTGTCTGTCTTTATATAGCTGCTCAAACAGCAGACTCAAACACCACGCTCCTACAGCTTTATGGCATCAAGTTACTTATTTTAACTCAGGAAAGACGACTCCCTGAGTAACTTACTGCATTATGCATTTCCCCTACTCTCAACCACACACCAAAGCACCCCTGTTTATATTCTGCACACAGACAAAAAGTGTCCTTGTATTCACAGAAAGTTAAGATTTTGATTACATACACAACTAACTGATCTCATTCCCATCTAAGATGGAACAAAATTAAAGCACAGGTTCTTATGATTATCCTACAGTTTCCAACTCCCAGCTCTTGCTTAACTCACAATACATTTTTATTGAAGAATGAAGCCGAGCCAGCACTCTCCCTACTCATTGCAGCAGCATAAAACCAATCTAAGCTAAAGGGGAAAGAGGATGGAGGAGGGAATTCACTGATTCTCTTTGTAGACAGTTTGTTTCATCAGTGATTCACTGTAAGATACTTATGTCTTATACTAATGCAAAATTCCCCCCTTTTCCCTAAAATACCTGTAAAGAGTCAATTGGTTGCTCTCTGATTTTATTCCAGAATTTTTACATGAAAACTGAGATACTGCATGTTAGGAAAAGAATATGTTTGAGCTAAAGCTCTAACAGAATTTTAAATTATTTCAGGTTTGATTGTGGTTTTTTCTGGATAGCCATACAGTTGAAAATATTTTTCTCGTTAAAAGAAAATACATTTTACTAAATTTTTATGAGCTTTTACCTAAATTTATTAGAAGTTCTTAGAGCATACATGCTTTTTAAATTTGGCTTTTTTCTACAAACACATATTTAAGGACTCAAGAGATAGGGTATACCACAGACATATGAAGACCACAGTTATTACTGAACAAAAGAAAAACTCACATTTATGAATGAATTTGATTTGACAGAAAGATATTCACCAAATTAATTAATCCTAAAATTTAATTTTAAATTATGCCCCTAGGAACACACTTGCAGCTCCAGTTCACTTAATGAAAGCAGATCCAAGAGCCTATGTGCACCGCTTTGCTTGGTGCCTTCGTAACAAAATGTCAAATTAAGTTTAGAAAATATTTACTGTTTAGAAATCTGTATCAGAATCTGAAAGTCTCTCAGGGCTCTAAAAGAGTAACTCATCCAAGTTTCATTCTACCTTTCATACACTGGTTCAGCTGGCACTAAGAGTGCAGAAATGATGATTATGGAGCTTTCCATCACCCTGCTCCAGCCACCCTGACTGCTGCAGATGCTGCAGTGCATACAGTAATATTTTAAACACACCAGTGCATAACATGACCTAGAAGAGATAAATGAGCTGAGCAAAATGCCTCCCTCTTATATTTACCTATGTGCAATAGTTATTTTCCTGCAGAGACTGTAAGGTGTGGGGGAAAAAATGAAGTTGTACTACAAAAGCAATAATCCTATTGTCTCCTCACCCTTCCACCTGCCAAATGTGCAGCTGGACAGAAGATGCAGAGACTTTGTGTGCCAGAGTTCAGTTTCCCACCCTCTGTAGTCCCTTTTCAAGCCCTGTGAGCCCTTGCAACTTCCAACCCTTCCCATGCTGGCAGCCTGGCCTCAGCCCTGCACAACTCCTGCCCCATCCCAGCACTGGCTCTTCCAGCTCTTCTGCTCCCCACCATGCACCTGAGTCTCCCCAAACACACCACCCCTTTTCCCCACTATCAGCTCATCCTTCTGTGTCCTGAAAATGCTTCTTGGCTGCTGCACCTGAACCCATTTCTTCTTCCCATGAGCCATGGCAGTTCTAATGCAAAAAGAGATCCAAACCCCACCTAAAAGGCTGCACTTATTCTGCATACAAAGGATTTTAGAGCAGAAGAGTATGAGATTCAAGGAGGAAAAAAGGCAAAACACATCAGAAATGGAAAACCTTTTTCAAGTGTTAATCAGAACTATTTTTAAGTTTCTAGTGACAGAAACCTGAAGAAAAGCAAGACTATATTTCAGGCAGAAAGAGCTGACAAGGAATCAGGCATCAGTTTTCTGCCTGATTTCTTTCTCCTCTCCCCTCTTTTTCCTTTAACAGAAAAATTAAGGACTGTCTTAGTTACCAACATTACAAACTCCTTTGGATGTGTTAGTCTAAATAGATTTGTCTCTCATGTAACATCTCTGCAGCAGAGATACTGTCTTAATAAATTTTTGCATTTGTGTACACCAAGGTAACCAACCTACAGCCAACGCAAGACAGGCTATCAGCAACCATTAAGAAAGAGCACAAAATGCCTGAGCATTTGGCCTCTATTTTCCCCTTGCAGTACAAAACATAAAGAACAATACTCTAAAAATGTCAATTTCATTTCTCTGCAAAAGTAAAAAAGCACCAGTGAAACTTAAAATGCTCATCTGAGACATAACCCAGTAACTCTGGAGCATGACTGATTAAATAAATTTATTATTTCAAAACCTTTGAAGCTTGCTTAGTAATGGTTCAGAAATACATATACATAAATACACACATAAAATGTAAGTGCTAGCAAAAATAAATAAACTGTAAAACCCACCATTTGATGGTATACTTGAGGTTTGGTTGACTGACCGTGCTGTCATCCAGGAAAATAGTGGAGCAGGAACTGTACTTCCTTCTCAACTGCCCAGGAGGATGCTATGAAAAACATGCAAAAGAACAATGGCAATTATGTAATACCAAAGCATTTTTTTGAGGAAATGTAAGAATTTAAGAAAGACAAATTTCTGTCTCTCACAATGATGCACACAGTAATGTGATCACATTTGGAAAGATTTCAGAAAGTTGAGAAATAATTAACAGTGCAAAAGTCACAAATATCCCTGCCTGAGACTTGCTAATGCTTTCAAGTCCCAAACCCTTGTCCCTCCTTCCCCAAAACCATGCAAAAATTTTTCTGCAGGCTTACTCAAATACATACATACACTTGGAAAGCAAAGATGAATAAGACCTATATTTCTGTCCTCATTCCAAAAGAGTAAATGGAAGAGTGAAAAAGAAATTGTGTTAGCAATGAAGACTAGTTTAGCAACACATATAAAACCATGTTTGCAGAAAAAACCATTTAAAACCCTAAAAAAGCTCCTAACATAATGAAGTAAGGGAAACAGGTCTTTACAGTTGAAGTACAAAATTAACTTACAGTGGAAGTACAAAATTAAATTAAAAAGGAGAATTCATTAAAAATAATTTATCAATAATAGATTGTTATCAGAAAAGAAGAAAACTGATCAATGGACAGAAGAAAAGAGTATAAGCAAATAAAAAAAAATCTCTTAATAGAAAAGGTTTTCAACATATTTCAATCCTTTTTCTGTACTACCATAGAAAAACACTGGAAAATTAAGCCCAAAAATTGGCATTTGAGAATTTGAGAACTCTATTTCTAAATATTTGTTGCTGAAAGACCTTCTCCATCAGCTGTTTAGAGCAGCCAGCACTCCACCAGACTAAACAAGAACAGTTTCAATCACATCAGCTAATAGCTCTCACAGTCCATAATCCTCTTTGATTCTATCTTTCCTTATTCCATCTACACTAGCAAATAACTTGACCAAGAACCTAGGTCAGGAAAGTGAAGATCAGTCAAACTGCACATTTAACTCAACAACAGAATAGGTTTAAAATTCAGTTGGCATAACAACATGGAAATTTTAATTCATCTTACAATTAATGTAGTTTCCAGTGTTTCAGTGGAGGGACCAATGTCAATCCCATAGCTGAATTCACAGGTATTTACCAGCTCAGAGCAACTGAGTATCCAGGATCCAGTCCTGTGACTCCTACCTCAGTACATCTTCCCCTGCCCACTTTCCAAAACAGATATTATTACAAGTGCCAGCATCCATCAGCTCACCAATGCTCCACTTTCCATAGGCAGCTGACTTCTTAACAGCATTCACTACCCAGACAGACAGACTCCTGGTAAAACCTACACACGTCTAAGTCATATTTCTGTATTTCACAGCTATGAGTGAAAAACCACACAAAGTCTCCTGTTAATTGAAAAAACCCCAACATTTTCTGAAGCTGCCAGAATTATAGAAACATTATGTTCAAATTATCTGAAAGCTTACCAACAAATTCTATCAAGGTCCTTCACTTGACCAATAAAATTGTTGGCTGGACTGCTTTTCTTGGAAGTGAAAAAGTTTACTGAGAAAATAAAAAACACCTCTTTTCAAAAATCCTTCAGAACTTTGGAAAGGTACTTTGTAATACTTTGAAAGCTGACAATCCATCTACCTTCCAAGCTATTGTATGTCAGGCAAGAAAGAGAAAAACTAGAAGTACTGTGAATATTAATGCCATAAAATTTATTATCTAGCATTGATGCACACAGAGAGAATTACTAGGGGACTGGTGATTCACAGGCCTTATTCTATCACAGTTGAGTTTAAATATCTGCATTAGTCTGCTGAGTACCTTCCACAGGCATGATAAATGCAAAGCAACTTAAAAACAACAAAAATGAGACTCTAGTGGCTGGGGAAAAAAAGGGAGATGTACACATATCTCAGCATTGTTATTAAAAAAAAACAACACATGGAAAGTTTTCTTTCTGCATAATAAGTGTCAACATGCTTTAAAGGTTTAGATGAAATTTAAGATAAATATACCGGATTCATTCAAGGCAAGCACAATTAAAAAACAGAAAATAACTCTGCAGCAACATCACTATCAGATTTAAATTTTCCTATGTAAACAGCACTCTAACATTTGGCACACGTCAATAATTAGAGCAATGTGCCTTATTTCTGAAACTACCACATCACAGAATTCTTCTTGGATATTCAGCCCACATCACACTTCGTTAGGCTTGGAACTTTTCACACCTCAGGAAAATACGTGGTGTCTCATGCCTCACTTTCTGTTCACAACAACTTGGCAGGAAGGAGCACCTCTGCACTCAGAAGAATGGTGCCAAGTATAAAGCTGCATCCCTGGGTAAATATACACACAGCTGTGCCATGTGAATAACTGACCTGTCAGGAGGTAACATTATCAGCTTCTACTCTGATGTCCAACTGCAGCCATCTGATACAGCAGGTAACAGATTCTTTGCCTTTTCCAATTGCTGGAAAACACCCTCAGTTTCATATTTTATCTTGAGTAAGCTGGGAGATATCTGAAGTCACACAGTTCAGTTAAACAGACTTTTCTGAGCCCCCATAAAATGCTGCACAGGAACCTTCTCCATCCATGCCAAGGACAAAAGAGGTTATTGAGCATCAGCTCAGCATTCAGCACTGTCCTACACTCCCTTCTGTGTCCATTTCAATGGGATAGGTCCATGACCAAAATTGTACAGGAGCTTAACACCTTTGTATTTGAAATCCATCAAGCTGACCACAAAAATGCTCCCATTTAGACAAGTCAGAGAGGCTCTAATTAAGAAAAAAAACAAAAGAGCCGAGAGTGACTATAGAGCTTTTGGAAAAATTAGCCAAATTATCTAATGAGATCTTTCTACGGTTCTATCCCACTATAAGGCTGGCACAGGGAAAAGGACAGACTGGTACACCTCCTTTTGTAAATCTTCATATGCAAAAATGAGCATAGGACACATGTGAAGCCTTGACAACTTCTGCTATTACAAATATTTACTAATTCAAAGCACCTCACTGATATGAAGTGGGACTCACTTTACAGGTATTTTCAGTAGCTACAGTACTATTTCTGTACCCAAGCTGAGATGCCATAGATGTCATGCCTCTCAACTTCAGCAAGACTTCCAACTTCATCTCACATAAAATTCCCAAAGGGCAAACCAAGGAAAACATGGCAGGTAAAAACTACTTGGAAAATTATATTCTGATTAGCCAGGGATCACTTTCAAACTGGAAGGTATAAGTAAGGGACATTCTACAGAGGTACCAGTCAGCTCCACATAAAATACTGACCAAAAGCTTTGATCACAGTATCAAAGTATTTTTTATTGAATTTGCAGCTGACATTAACTTGCAGAGGACATTTTTCTTTAAAAAATGCAATATATCAATAGAATTTATAGAGTTAACATGTATACAACAGAGTAGAGCATCCATCCACTCTGTTTCACTGGAATTTTATGTCCAGTTTTGGACACTTTATTTCAAGAAAGATGAATTTATTTCAGAGTCTGGAGGACGGAGAAGCAACATCAGTCAGAGATTTGAAAAACTTGATTTACAAGGGACTGTAAAGGCACTCTGGAAAGGTTTTCTTCAGGAACAAAGCAAAATTAATGGCCTTAAAGTCACGTTGAAGGAAGTTACAAAGAAGAGGGCGTTGCCCTCCATGACCCTTGTCTATGGGATAAGAAAGAGCAGGCTTATATTAAACCATGGAAAATTAAGATTGTATATGAAAGTGTGAGAAGAGGTGATGGCAAAAACACCCAAGCCACCACCTTTTCATTATAGCAGGGATACCTTAAATGACTTGAGCAGTGATAGGCTCTCCATCACTGAAAGTGTAAAGAAGAGATAAAACAAACATAGGCCAGGAATAGCTTAGACACAGGCTTCTGCTTCTGGACAAGAAACCAGACTGAACAAGCTCTTGAGATGAATTCTGGACTCATCTTCTATCATTTGGTGGAGAGGATTTGTAGCTCTTTACTCCAGAAGCAGTTGCTATTTTTCTCATTTGAACCAAAGACATTCACTAAGAAATGCTGACATTATAGGTCACAATGAATATGAAATAGGTATTGCGTGGAATTTCTGTCTTAACAGAAGAAGATAAAACAGAAAACTCTGCTTTATAATGTGCTATGTTTTTGAATGTGTTACAGAAAAAGCCCTAAGAGATCAAGGTTCAGTTTCCAATAATGCAGGTGTTCCTAGCTCTTGAGACTAGCAGTTTTTTCCCCTTGTACAGCAAGTACTAAGCAAATATCACTGCTTTATTTTCTTCCAGCTTCCTGCTGACACTTTCCAATTTTCCAAATCCTGTGTGTTTTAAGACGTTTGAACTACAGGTTTTTACTTGAAGTTTACATAAAAACATTTTATCAGAAATCTAACGGCTTGGTTTGCCACCAAAATTATACAAACACTGCAGAATTGCTTCTAGGTACCTGCTTTGAAAGGGATCACAATGAATTCCTGATTTTTCACATAAAGAAGGTACAAAAGAGACAATTTCTCTCAGGAAGCATCACTTAGAAATTAAATCTAAATTTGTGGGGAAAGAAGAAATGTTACTATTTCTTTTGTTAAAGTAGGCACTTCACAGGGGTTTTGTGTAGAAACATCTAATGGATGGTGCACATTGCACAAAACCCACACTCAGAATTGACCTGAAGGGCCAGCTCTGGCCTCTTCAGCAGCGCTAGGGTGGCTCTCTGCCCTGATGCTCAGCAGGATTCCTTTGTTTGGGGAAACACTCCCCTAATGAAGCTATACAGCTTTTGTACCAGTGCTGGCCGTCAGCCAGTCAGCCTCCAGTTTGGCAAAGCAGCTTCAGCCTTTTCCAGAGTTCTTCTGCACTTGTCCATCAAAAGAGAATTTGGAGCTTCTGTACTAAATAATGACAGTAGCTTCTCTGCTTCCTGCGAACCAGCTGTAAGTTAGTGCATGATTTTAAAAGGTTCTATTAAATAATAATTTCCCCCTGGAAAAACTGAGCCTTGCTTGCTCCTGTCTGCGCAGACATGCCCATTAGCTTCCAGGCAGTAAAGGCTGGCCAAGATGCTAAAAGGCAAAACTGGCACATAAAAGTGCACATGAAGCCAAATTATAACAGTAAGCAAAAATACCAGGACTGCTTCTGACTTTTAAAAGGGAGGTCCCTATCTTGAGGATCTTCTGTTGCTTCAGGACATGATTTAGTTTTGACAACATTTTTCACAGAAGAAACATGATTTTACAGGTCAACAAAGTGCTTCCCAAATCAAGAAAACCATGCAACACAGTTCTCTGCATGGCTTTGCAAAGCTCTGCGGTTATTTTCATCTTGCATAATGCCAACACAGCAAAATTGTCTACTTTTGGTGTAGATATATTCACCAGAAAAAAAGTAATAGGAAACTGCACCATTGTATGTTCATCTTCCTCTGTCAACAACTACAATTACAAAAAAAATCCAGTACAACTACTCTTAAGTAATACCCCTTGTTCCTCATGATTCAACTTTGTTCTCAGCTGATGTTTCACCAATGTTTGATAATGTGCAAAACTAGCCTAGGTTAGACTAGATCTGTACTTGCAAGTTTTTGGCTCTCAAAGCCTGTCCTTACTCATGTCAACTACAGAAAATTATGTCAGCAAGCTACTGAGCTCCTGAGGGGCTCAGAACCACCAATAAACTGCTCTGCAGCACATGCAGGTCCTATTTAACCACTGATAAAGCACCCTGCTTTACAAACATGAAAGATTAAATATTTCTTTGACTGTTAAAATCAGCTCAAAGGCTTATATTTACAAAGCGTGTAATTGCTACTGTTGTGCAATTTCACCAGAGGGACTTTATTACATTCCCAGCAAAGCAAGTGTTACATAGCCCCTCGTAAAAAAGCTGTCCTGCATGTTCTCATTCTAACTCAAAAGTTAGCTTTTGCTTCTCCCTGTAAAAAAGTTTATCACTTCATATAACTTAGTGCCTTAAGGCTGACAAGAGAGGTAAAATTCTTCACCCTAGAAGACAGGAAAAGAAGCTAACTAGAAGACTTTAGAAAAACACATTTCAAACAGTAAATTTAGGTAAGCCATTAAAGAAAACCTGTTAATTTTAACTTACCAGATGCCTCGAAAGAATCTTAAGCTGCATCTATTAGGAATGGCATCAGTGTAGGGAATCTGATAAATTGCCCAGGTGGCCTTTAAAGGCCCCCTCTAGACCTGCTTTTTTTGTGATTGTGCAATGGAGGGGAGCAAAGGCCACGTTAAGCAATCTCTAGGAGAACTTCAAGAGCACCTGAGAAGCCTCTAATCTATCTTTCAGTTTATTTTGTTCTTCTCTTCAAGTAAAGAATGTCAATTAAAAGATCTTCAGGAATTTGGGCAGCAATTATAAGCCTTTACAATAGCCAGCCTCAGGCAGTCTACTTGAAAACAGCATTTCATGTTTTATGTTGTGCTTTGCTTTCACAGATTAAACTACTTTTCAGACTATGTTCCCATTTCAGTATGTATCTTATTTACTCATTAATCACTAGTTGAGAGTGTTTGATTATCAGTCACATGTCCAGTAGTTTTACAACAGGGGAGCAGAACAGCCTCTTTATTCAATCTGACAAGAAAATTTGAGAGCTACATAGGAGTAAGTGCCATACATCATTCCAAGCATGCAAAAAGGCTCATAGAAATTGTTCTTGCCTCAACATGTACAGCAAAAGACCCAGCTGCTCTCTGCAAGTCCCCAGTACTGTGTCTGGGGAGAAGCTCCCCCTGATGTGAATCACCACAGGGTCACTTATAAAGACCAGGGTTGTGACATGGGTGTTGCCCAGTAACTTTTCCCCAGGATGATGAAAAAAAAAAAAAAGTCTGGTTTATACATGTTAACTGTTCTACTTGGAATGATAAAAACAGTATTAGTTTGCTGGAATTTAACATCCAGTTGCCAGGTAGCAAACAGTGGAAGCCACGTCCAGATCCCTAGAAAAGACAATGATGAAAGGACGTAAGGCTGGCAAAGAGTCTCCAGAATAAAAAATATGCAAAAGTGAGACATTACTTCCTTTTATTTTCTTTCCCTTTTCCTACCCTTTATCTTCCTTCAGAAATATATGTGAAAAACATCCCTTATTTTTAAGGGGTATCCCTTCTTTTTAAGGTGTATTACTGCTCCTAAACATAGATTCATTTTATATGTATCTTGCCTAGAAGAGAAGTAATTACTTGGGCTAACAGAGCATTTTCTCCTTGCCTGAAAGGGAACATTTCTAGAAAAACTTGGAAGAGAAAACAACCTCTTTTCTCCCCTTGCCCTACTCCTTTCCTCTACAAAAAACACAGTAAAAAGAATTACCTACTGCAACAATAATAAAAGATTCACTCTTTCTCCACCTCCTCTAAAAACACAAAACGTGTCTGTCTTCCTGTTTGCTTTCCTTGTACAGGCAGAGACACTGATGCAATCTCTCTTCTCTGAGAAAGGAAATGCCCCTATCTCAGTCTGCATCTTTATCCCTCTCAGCAGCTTGACTAAGCAGATTAAAAGACATGTGCACACCAAGGCAGCATTAAAAAGCCATAAAATAACAAAAAACAGCGGCTGCCAGTGCAATGGGAAAGAGAAGCAGAGTCTGCTGCTTAGGAATTAAAACAGGCTGGAAGAAAGCAAACAGATCAGGTACACTGGAGGTAGGGAACTTCCAGCATCACTCCCAACCTGTCATGTGTGTCCTTGGGCTCTGTGGGAAGACTGGGATATGGCAGCTCCTCCATAGCACTCTCACGCCCTCCTTTCATTCTTTCCCCACCCCCAAAAAAAAGAGCAGCTGCTGGCTTCTTCCGTCACACCGACTGACAAGGTGAATCTGAAACATGCCAACTGTCAGCTCTTGACAAAGTGTAACAAATCAAAGCAGGAGCCCACCATTTGTGTTTGGGGATCGCAGGAAACTACTCAGGCAAATAAAATATCTAACAAAAAAAAAGCAAGCAAGAAAGGAAAAGAACAGTGGTGTGATCATTCTAAGAAAGTGCATTTTTAAATGAGGTAGAGACAATACTAATTTTTTTTCATAAGTAATATTTCAAAACTACATTTTGTTCATCATTCTCATCTGTTGCTACACAGAACTCGGCAAGGAGTTAAAAAAAAACCACCCAGCTTTTCTTGACATTTCTCTTTCTAACCAGCTCCCCATATCACTTGGGAGAAATTCAACTCTGCCTGCAAAATAACCAGTTATGCAGATACTGCACAAAAAGATGAAAATATTTTGTTGCTCGTCTTAGTTATTTATCGCAAAAGGAGAATGAGCATGAAAAACAAAAATAAAAAAGATGACACCATGGAAAAACCACAAAAGAAAAAAGTGCTGCATTATGGTAAGGAATTCTTTAAAAAAAAAGACAAAATAATAACACTACAGAATTTATGTCCTCTGGAATGTTTCCTCCAGAGAAGATGTGGGGACCCAGCACTTCACATCAACAGGGAAACAGATGAATAGCAATAGCTCCTGTTAGTACACACTCAGAAACAGTGGAAAAGAATTGATCAATCTATAGAGTATATCATAAACCATTGTGCCATGTAAATAAAACCCATCATTTGTCACATACAACTGTTAAATCTAAATAATTCTTCAATTTCTTCCAACAAGGTGGTCTAGAAAAAACATGATGGTTCCCTGCAGTCTGAAAATGTAAACACTATTTCCAGTTACAAGTCACAGCTACCCCTTCAAAAATGATCACCCAGATTGTACATCAGGTTTAACACACTGAAGATTTAGGAGGTGCTGAATGCTCACAGGTGCGCTGAAGGAACAACTTAAAATATTACAGGACATGTTTGAAAATACAGTTTATCTATGAGTATTGCCTAAAAAGCCTAACTGACCCGTAAAGACACAGACATAACAAGGACTGCAGCCTCATAAAGGTTATTTTTAGCTTTGTAATTCAGAAGAAGTACTTTATAAGTACAAAGACTTAAGGTAGCAGTAAACCACTGAGGGAAGTTTATACTACCACAACCTCAGCCAATATTTTGAATGGTACTTGGGGGGGAAAAAACCAAAACAAATTAAGAAGAGGTACAGCACTTGGCACATCAACTGCATATGATGCTACACTGAGCACCCAACAACACAACTCCTCAGTGATATGATCACCCTTCCCTTTTCTGCAGTATGTCCAGCCTAACCTAAAAACACTTTATACCAGGGTTTGCAATAGGGTGCTTCCAGCAGCATCTGTAATAGTAATCTTTGTTAATCTGCTGGAGGAATCAGAACTCACAACACAATTTTCACATATGAAATGGTTGGTACTGAGTACACATTATAAACTTTACAGGAACCCAGTACACTGGCTTTCCAAGTAATTTTATAACAAGACAACTGCTCTGCAAACTAGCCTCACATGCACTATAAACAACGGGAATGTTTTATAGGGGAATAGAAGATGAGGACCAAGAACATCTGCTAACCTAGTGAGGGCAACTAGGGTTTTGTAAGCCTCACAGTATCCCATGACTTCTCAGAATCTTAACTCTTGGGAAACTGAAAATTTCAGCTTGCTTTGAAAGCCATGCAGTAGTTCTAGAAATACTCAACACCAACCAGTTCTATCAACAAGTGAAGCAGTCCTGCCCTCTCACCCCACACAGCAGCTGATTCCTGCTCTCGTGGCTCCCTCCTTTTCTGCAGGTGTGAGCCCTGGAGTAAATCACAATTAGGAGCCCCACTTTAGCATTCAGCTGAATCCACCTGCATTTGTGCCCCAATCCAGTTTATCTGAAGCTAGACAAGTGTCCACCTCAGCACAGAGATGAAGTGGGTATAAACCACATCTGTTTGTTTCAGCAGCTGTAGTGCTATAAAAATAAAATGACAGCTTGTATTTCCAGATAGAGAAAAACTTGAGAGCTTCTCCCCATTCACCTTAAAGGCAAATAGCATTTGGTAGACAATTAGTTCTTTCCCTTCTCAATTTTACTGAGCCATGACTCCACATATTTCAGCACAAGGCTTCACACACTTGGAACCACACTGGTTCCAGGTGCTTCAGCAGTACAAACAATGCTAACTGAGGTGAAGAACCTGGTCCTGTACCCAAAGCAGGCTACAGGGTATTTGCTCGCAGCTTCACTGAGAATTTGATTCAAACAGAAGAGAACTGAATTGAAAAATGCCCAGGGTACATAAGCATATCAAACCCCTGCCTTCATACTCAGCATGTAGCACGTGTTAATTCACATTTACCTTGCATCAACACTTCAGAACAAGTGTGTAAATATCCAATGCAGTAGTTTCCTGCCAATGCAAACTTGCATACAAATGTAATCTAAAGTTATAAGAGCTTCTGTAGTAATTTTAAAAATCATACCAATGTGTGCAGCTCTTTTTCCCAGATACCAGTTACCTACACACACTGGTCGTGAGCATAATGCTGTCTTTAAACCAACAGATTTGTTCCACTAACTCAACAGCCAAGGCCTACACTTCAGGGTCCTGATGCAGAACAAACATGTGAAGCATCAGCACCCTCTCAGCAATGTGGAAATCACGTGTGATAACTCTCATTTATAATATAGACAACAAGGAGAAAGCTGCATAGCGAGGCATTTTCACTTACGTGGTTTATATAGAGACTCTTGCGTTTTTCTCTCACTGCAAAAACACAAAATATGATAGAAATATTACATGACTATTTTTCCCGATTAAGCTTCTTATACACCATTTATAATAAAAAGAACAGGAGACTATCTATGTGCAACATTATAATTGCTTTTGCACTAACCAAGTATATTTATATAGCAAACACAGAAGAAACACATATCTGTACGCATAAAGGCATTTATGGTCACTAGCGTGGTGATGGGTCAAAATTCTCATCCATTTGGATACTTCACCAGGTGCTGGTCCACATGGGCAAGCTAATATGCAGTAAGCTGCAGTCCAAGGTAGCAGTGGCTTGGCCATTCTTCCCCAGTTCTCTGTGTGGGTACTCCTGAGCCACCAGTGCCTTCATGCAAGGTACCTTGGTGCAAAGTGGCCCACACTACTTTGCAGGTATGAAAGCACCTAAACAGCTAGACCATGGAGTTAGCAAATTCTTATCACAGTTTACTGTGCTCTAACTCCCATAGAGAAGCCTTGAAACGGTATGGATAACACCACTGCCTCCTATAATGATCAGGCACAAGTCTGAAACTATTACTCATGTTGGATGTAAGAATGAAAATCTATTTCCTTGGTGAGTATGAACCAGTCACCACAAGCAATGGTTGCAAGTCAAAGCCACAATTAGCCAAAACAGTTAGAAAGTAAATAGCAACAAAAAAGGGAGATAGATGTATAAAGTCTTAATTGTCAGGAAAATGCTTATTACAGCTCATTATACATACTCTATTTCATTTTTAAAGCACTTCCCCAATTAACTCACCCCATAGAGAGCCTTCACTCTGATCCAGTGAAAATACCACAGCATTTAGGATACAACTCTGGAGGCAACTACCACATAAATCAAACTGCAGGATTAAAATAATAATGGTTTCATGCTGTAGGTGATTAAATGCACTTTGGTGCATCATGATTTGAAAGCTATGCAAACCAATGCACTTAGCAAAATAAGAGTGTTCACAATGGTGGGACAGCCTGTCCATTCCCTGTTGGATGAGAAGCCATTATCTTTGATTTATTATAAGCAAGCAATCTCACATAAACAAGGCTGTATGTGTGAATACTGTGAAATAATTGTGTTTAATGCAGACATAAAATGAAAATAAAAAAATAAGAAAAAACTTTGAAAAATCCTTACATAATTTTCCTCCCAGGGAGCAGAAAGGAGAATCACACATGACAGATGTTAGCCATGTCACTTAGAATATGCTCAAATCCACAATTAAGGACATTGTATAAGAAATAGAATTAAACAGGAACAGCAGAAAAATTCTGATGATCTAGTAAATTGTTAAACTGCTTGAAATCCTGCTAAAACACTGCACTACACTTACGTTCCACACACTGCATTTATCACCAGCAAAACATGTAAGACATCTACAGGGGAACAACAAAATGATGGTAGATACTGCTAAGAACAGCAGAAGTATTTGTCTAGTATCACATATTGCAATGTACAGACAGTAAACAATTCTGATAAGCTGTGTGCAAACCTGCTATAGTGCTTAACTCAAAGTTAACACCTATTAACTGAAATTTTGAACACAGTTAAGTATTTAACAATTTTAATCACAAATAATTATACCACATTCAAAGTTCTTCAAATCCTACAGAGACAGCTGGCACATATACTCCAAATTCCATTTTAATGACCTTTATTCCCCTTAGTTTTTTTCTTCTGTATTTGTATCCCTTATTCAATTCCCTGTGAAGGGACAATCCTCTACTATCCAAAGCAAGAATGTCACTCACAGCTCAATCCCATTTGCTACTTCCAGTCTCCGGAAGAAAATGTTAACATATTTATACACACCCCTCCCTTTTGCCTGCTCAAGCACTTCTTGTGCACATCTTTGCAAGCACCCTGCTGAGCTCCTTTCCCTATCTCCCCATATAATAGAAATTCAGTTAGCCTGGCCTCTCAGGCGAGGCATTTCAGGAAGGCAGCTGCTTCTTTCTGTGCTTCTGGCTCACTCTGCCATAGTGTAAGGCTCACCTCTCCCCAGAACACGTCCAGTGGGGAGTCAAGCAGAGCAGAAACCCATTCTGTCACAACCATTCTTTTGTAATCACAATCCCCATTTTAAATACGGGGAAGCCAATTATTGCACAGGGCAAAATGACTGTAAAGAGTCATTCCATGACTTGCCTTCAGTCAGTTTAAAAATGCTTTGCTGCTCACGCAACTTAGTATGGTCTGCAGCAGGCCAGACCATCGTGTAAGAAGTAACCAGTGTTTTGCAGCATAAACTCCTGACTGCAGCTCCAGGATTTTCTGTTTCAGGCATGGGGTTTTGATGATGTGAAGTCAAACAGATTTTGAGTCAGTCTAAACAATTCAACTTCTACTTTTTTTAAAACAATATAAAACTTCAAAGTTGTAATGGAAATCTTCAAGTGGAGCCTGAGATGCTGCCAAATAGTCTCAGTTTTCCTCATTCTACAGTTGATGACTTATTTCTATTGCTGCAGACACTTTCAACTGTTATTGTTGAGCTTTTGTAATAGGAGTAAAGTACTCTGAAATTAAAAGGGAGTGAGGAAATACACACAGAGGCACCGGTGTGTACATGTATGTATATATGTATTTTTCATTGTGCTGTAATAAAAACTTTCACTGTGCCATTTCTATAGACTTATTTTAATGTTAATCATATCAGGATCAAAAACAAAATTCTTGACGATTACACATCTTGTGTTTTGGAAGTTGGAATTACCAACCATTGTTAGTAACTCATCTATTTTTGTTTTAATTCAGAAGACTGCTCCCAGCTAATATTAAAGACTAAAAGCAGCTTACTCCACTTCTATCTGCCTATATAAATACAACTTGAAAATCTTTTTTTGTCTGAAGCCCATTGTTGCACTGCAGACTTTACTGCAAAATTTAGCCAGTACATTGAATGTGTAAAGCCCAGTCTAAGTTAGGAGAGGGGCACAGCTGGAAGCACTGACAGGAAACACCATTACCAGCACCTTGGAGGAGCAAACGTTGCCTTCCTGCTACCATGAAGAAAAGGCAGTTCCTTTGTTGAAGTGGTGTTTGGAAACCCTGGGTTAACCACATCCACACCCTAAATAGTGCTAAATAATTAAACCCACTAAATAATTGGTTTCTAGTCACCAACAGCTCACTGGCCAAGCTCAGCAGATTACGGAGAACTTGCATAAGGCACCCACAGAAGCTAAAAACATAACAAGCAATATTCTGTACCAGCTCCCTAAATAGGAAGAATTCCACTCATATCATTCAGTACCTAGAAAATCCCCAAAAGAGATGGAAACATTTAGAAAATCTCATCTAGCCAGGAATCAAATTAATTCTTATTGTGACTTTAACTTTTCTACAGATTCATTGAATGCTCAGGTAATTAAGGATTCATTCAGACTAGTGACTAAGAGGGCAGGACAATTTACATGCTTAGCATGGCATCCAGGCTTCACAGAACAAAGACAATTAGAGACCACGTAATAAACTGAGATGCCACATCCTGTCTCATTCTATTTGCTGCTCTTGGCTCACATGTTGATCACAAGCAGATCAAACACATCTCTTATAACAGAGGAATGCCATAAGACTACCAGTGAGGCTCAAAGAGCACAGGGCTACTAGAAAGCCAGATATGGAACTGTCTGAAGGTAACATTTCCAAGTCACTCTAGCACCTAGTGATGGACTTGGCCATTTCCCATTGTAAAACTGTGAGATGTATGCTCACAGCCAGAGACAGATCCTGGATGAAACCCTGAATCCGGATGCTACTTCACTCTCTGTGTATTGTATAATGTGCATTTTAAATGTCCACAGGTCTTGTCTATAGAAATATTTTCACTTACAGTCAACAGGAAGGTTTACCAGCCCAATACTATTCAAGTAATGGAGCAGTTATTTGTCCAACTTAGCTGTTTTCAACACAGCTAGCTCAGCTCTCCTCTTCTGCATCACCTGAAGAAGTCTTGGGGGTCCCCTAGATTCCACAGCAACCTGCTAGATGACAACCCTACATGCCCTAAAAAATCCCTCTATTTTCCTCTTAACAAGCACTTTATTGCATTTTGGTTAGGCAACACCCTTGAACAGTGTGGTAACTCCTACAGCTCACTTGGTTCAACAAGGGGCCCAAAGTACAGCCAAGCAAAATGCTTAGTACCAGAACACAATGGTTCTTGCCAACACATCAGTAGATAAATGTTTGCAGAATCCTTTTATT
This sequence comes from Pyrgilauda ruficollis, assembly GCF_017590135.1. NCBI lineage: Eukaryota > Metazoa > Chordata > Aves > Passeriformes > Passeridae > Pyrgilauda > Pyrgilauda ruficollis. The sequence goes on from NW_024510321.1 coordinate 10,948,352, forward strand.
TTTATACAAAGAAAATAGCCTTTGTATTTTTTCCAGTGCATCAAGGACAGCTGAACAGATCTTACAGTCCCATTGATAACACTTCTATAACGTTGCCCTAAATTCATTGCTCTTACTCAAAATAATGTTCTTCACATTACTTAAACTAGAACAAAGCTTCATAGACCAACTCTAGCACAGGTATAAAGATTTTTATAAAATGATTAAAATTAACTCCATATTGCAATAACTTAACTGCTCTTATTACAAGTAAGAATAATCATCCAGTCTGGTCAAAATTTTAGTTGTTGAATTTGGGTCTATTTTGTCCTTTCTTTCAACAAGCTGTAACAAGAAACAAGTAGCATCCATATGGGATTAGACAGTTTCAAAACACAGCAAATTCATTAAAAACAGACATCAATCCTCATAATACAACTATGGAAATACTACCATATTCATTTGCCAGACTACCAAACCAGATTAGTATGGTAAATGGCATCCAAACCCAAATAATGAGGCATTGAAAAAACCAGGGCTGAATTCAGAAGGACAATCTCAAGGTCAAAGGAGGTACTCACATAATCAACTCTTCAATTAAGGTCTAAATGTATATCCTCTTTGTTCTAGTCATGCCCAAAAACTAGCAAAAAATATACAGCAAGTGAAAACTACATTATTTTTCAAGTGATGTGTTTGACACTGCAATTTACTATGTAAATCAAAAGCAGCATTTATAGGCAGCAGAAAGGAGGACAAAGAATTCATGATGAACAGTCAGAATTAAAATGCAGGAACTGCTTTGAAAGTCCTGCTAGAAAATAATGTGTTTTGTATCCATTATTCATTTATTTCTAAACCAACATATCATACATGTCCAACAGGGAACAAAAGAGCCACAGTAAAATGGCTTCTATTCTGCTAACTCTATCAGGAGGCTTGTTTAACCAATATTAATTTTAGAGATCATTTTGTCTATGTATTAAAAAAACCACCTAAACTCCGGACCAACATGATTATATAAAATCCATAACAAGAGGAGAAGAAGACAGAATGTCTGGGTAGGATGGGACTTATTTTGTTAAGAAAATCTAGTACTGAAGTCATTTACAGTATAATCTATATCAGAGAAAGCCTGGAATGTCTTCTTAGCTATATAAACTGGCATTTTCTAAAAAAATATTTTCTACACATTTTTCAGAAGCCTAATGTTCAGAGTTTAAAAAAATTAAGAAACAGTTATACAAAAAAATTTGGATTTAGAGCAAATATGTTTAAAATATAATTATATTAAGCTTCACCCATATTTGTACTACCAATCTGACAAGACAATTAGCTAAAAGTGTGACTACTTAAAACTCTAACATGATACATCTAAATGCCTCTTTTTGGGGGAGAGGGGGCCATTACTTATTAAAGGACTATCACATGCATTCTAACCAAGGGTTTAGAGATAAATACTGCAATAAATTCAGTAACCTACCATCTGTTTGTGATTTACTGAGAAATATCGTACTGGCCCGTGGATGATCTGATGGGTTGAATTCCATGTTCAAATCTGGAAAGAAACAACAGCACAAAAACCATTTATGATTATTCAATGCCAGACACAGACTTTCTCATTCTTCTTAGTAACACCAAGTTTACATACTTAAGCAGCTACTGTAAAACAGAATCCATCTTGAGGTCCACTTTTTTATCCTTCTTAGCACAAGTGGTTCTTTTTGTCACATAAATCATTTGCATCAACACAGCTTTGGGATTAGACTTCAGTTCTAAGGGCTGCTTTTGGATTAAAACAGATAAAGCAGCTTGAGAAGCTGGTACACAAGAAGTCAGGAATTTCCCATTTACCATCCCTTTCTTCCCACCATGCCCCAAAGCCACAGCCTGGCACAGAAACACAGCTTGTTATACATAACTACTGAAGAATTAAGTATTACAAACAAATGCACAACCCTCTACATATAGACAGGTTTCCAAGATTAGACATGATTTAAAAAAAAGTAGTTATTGGAACTGAATGTAAACAAGTAAAATCTAGGTCAGAGTGTTTTATGTGGTCAAGATTAGAAAGACATGGCACTTCCATAGATTAACACTCTCTTTGTTGTAACAACTTTAAAAAAATAAACAAAAAAACCCCACAACTATGAAAAAGAACTAAAAAAAAAACAAAAAAAAAAAAACCCAAACCCGCACCCACAACTATGAAAAAGAACTAAAACAAAAAAAAAAACCCCAAACCAGTCCTAAAAGATATTTACCAGTTACAAATTCAAATCTATCATGCATTATACAAACTTCTATGAATGATTTTCCTTATCAATGTTAAAATCCATTGAATTTATTTGTCCCCAGATTCCACTCTACTACCAATTTGCTAAAGCTTACAGGCCTGTATCCACTGGAAAACATGCTACTAAAATAGTACATGATTTTTTAGCATTTCCTTGCTTTCCAGTGTGGCTTTCTCAACCTTAGCTCTTACATTCTCTCTATCTCCAACTTGCATTTTAAGCAGGCATTTATGTGAGACTACATAGGAGCACTGATATGTTTATCTTCTGTCGTTATCCCAGCATTTCTACAATTGTCTCATTCCTCTTTCATGTCCTTGTGAAAGCTCAGTAAAACTGGAAATTAAGCCCCAGATCTTAGGAAAACAAAACCAAGTCATTTTGCCCCATGTTCAAGTTCTTCTGTCTACAGCTTTCCCTGTAGCTTTTCCTTTCCCTGCTCTCCTTGCCCTTTAATAATTTACTAGGTCTTCCACTTCCCTGCATTTTTCTCCTCACCACACACCTCTTTACAAATGCACCTTCTATTTGTATTTTTCCATTTCATGCTCTCTTGGTTTCCTTTTCACCTCCCTGCATTCTGTAGCCCATGAGATGAGCAGCCTGACATGCTGCTGGAAACCTGGGCACAGCTTCTGGAAAATACCTGATGATCTTTCTACAAGGAAGAACTGAGAAATGCAGAAGTGCAACTTCTCCGTTGCAAATGGTCTTCTTATTACTATTTTTTATCATTTCTTATTACTATTATCATTATCATCCATGCCACAAAGGAAAGAGAATCTAGGGATTTCAAGGGAAAGCTATTTTGATTGTCCCAAAAATCACAGACAAGTTTGGAGAAGATCCTAAGAATGTCATCTTATGTTAGGAGTTCTGACTTCAAGGAACTATGAACTAGAAAGTTTTCATGTTACTCTATGCATCTTATTCAGACATATAGAAGCAAAAAATAATCACCCATTGACATAGACAATGCTGGTATAGACTGTTTTCCATTTCAGGATGGTTTTTCTGTTAAGCTGAATTCAAGATGTTTTTCCTTACATGAAGAGTAATCAGCACTTAAAAATGCAAAATATCTTATCTTTTGTCAACCTCTTCATCTTTTTTCAGCACAATACATCACCAGGAAAAAAAAAAAAAAAAAAAAAAAGGACCCCTTTCTTTTTTAAAACACTACAGATATTTTTTCTGCGACCATTTCAAAGTACACAAGTGCAAATTCAGTCAATAAAATAGGATCAGGAACACAAAACTGAATCCAGCTTGCAAAACACAGAAAACCAGAAAAGCACTTCTTGCTTTCAAGCCTAGAAAATTATCTACTTGAGCAAAAATAACAACTTGGTACAGGCTCACAGTTTGTTTGCAGGGCTGAAAAGAAAGGAAAACCAATTGCCACATCTTACAGTAAAGTCGCATCTCCCAAAGATGCTTGTGTTACAAGGTGCTATTTTGCAGAAGCAGTAAACCAACAGAGGACTTAAAAGTCTGTCTGAAAAAAGCATGAACTACCAAAATGCACTGTCTCTTATACAAACTGTTATTCTTCTGACAGGAGCTGAAAGAAGGCCAGCAAAACCCCATCTCAGCAGCTGCAGAGAACAGTCCAGGGATTTTTAATTATCTTGGCAGAGCCAATGGTCCACAGCCAGGGAGCAACTGTGGCTCCTTCCCACCACTGAACCCTACAGAGCAGCACACATCCTCCTCTCTCCACATCCCTTCTCTCACATCCTCCCCAGCAACAGCAACGACCAAACACATCCATCTGTCCTTCTCAAACTGCCTGCACAGAACTCAGAGAGGAGAACATGGCTATGGGCAAAGGCAAAGCCTGTTTTACCCAGCACAACGTGGCAGAAGGGGACAGATGCTGCTGAGAGGGGCTGGCTCCCCACACCCTCTGATGAACAGCACAGGTCTTGAAGGCAGAAGCAAGCACTGCTTGGTGTGCACCTGCAAATGGACCCCTCCCAGCTCCTCCAGGAAAAAGGGTTAGGCAAATCCAAGCATCCCACATGTGGCACCACATCACTCCAGACCACCACTGCTGGCACACTGGAGCATTACAATGAATCATTCACAACATATAACATTTCAGTCTCTGGTGGTTCTTAGATGTCTTAATTCATTGTACAACTTTAAAACAAATGTCTTTTTGAATATGACAATAACTCCTGACCAATTTGTCACTACAAAACACATTACAGAAATGATACACAAATATCTAAAGCTAGTAACTCATCACCAAAGGGCATTATCCATAAAAAAGGTTAACTCCATCCTAAAGAAAATAGGATATTCATACTTCTTTTGTGTTACTACTAGTTCTTTCAGTTATTAATAGTTCTTTCTTTAGTTATGTAGTTATTACTAATTCTTTCTTTAGTATTTGAAAAGTACCATGAAAACCAGCCATAACAGGAAAGGTTTACCCATTTTATTATGAAACATACAAAGATAAAAAGAGATTTAAACTACACAAGTAATAGCCTATTATTCAAAAGAGAGAAAAATGAAAGCCAGAATTTTAAGTCTCAAAACCTGCACAAAAAATGTTATTCATTACTATCAGTCTGCTCTGCAACTCATCACAGCCTTCAAATGAAATAACAGTGGGTACTTCTTCCAAGAGTTATCCAGCACTCCAAAATAGAAAAAGCCATGGTATCGTAGATAGTCCAAATCTTTCCTTTCTGTTAAACAGAATTGGAATGCTTTTCTGCATCTTTTCCAAGTTTGTTTTGGTTTTTGCCTTTTTTTTTTTTTTTTTTTTCATTACTAAAGGTACCCCATAAAAATTTCAGGGCTTTTGTCTTCTAAAGATTAGGAACCAAAGGTTTGTGTCTTTAAATACATGTACACAGGCACATATCTATATCTGTAGATTGGCTGATAGTTGCATATTTAAATGAAACCTAATTTTTGGTTAGCCAAAGCAAAGTCAGACTCACACACACTTGAAATAAGAGATCATGTGTCTAACAGAATTCACACAATTTTGGAGGATTTGGACAAAAATAGACACAAATGCAGGCAAATGTACTCAAGATTGCATTCTCTTATTTGCTTAGCAGCAACCATATTAACAGTTTTTATAATGGCCATTTTGATGCATCACATCAAAATAAAATCACTCTGAGAAAAAAAAAAAAAAAGTGTAGATTGTGCATATAACTTAATTTGGTACATAACTGTGCTGAAGTTAAAGACAACCACCAGAAGACCCCAACAAGATTCATCCTGTACACTATGAGACACTTAATTCCTAAAGCTACAGCAGCTGCATTCAAATATGGCCATAAAAAGAAGCAAACTGTAAAACAGTTTGGCTTCAGACTTGGGCTAAAGTCCAGGCAAGATTTTAAATCTCAAAGCAAGATCTTAAAACGCATTACTGAGACAAAAAAAGAAAAAAAAACAAACCAAAAAAAAAAAAAAAACCAAAAAAAAAAAAAAAACCAAAAAAAAAAAAAAAACCAAAAAAAAAAAAAAAACCAAAAAAAAAAAAAAAAAACAAAAAAAAAAACTGAACAAAGCCTCAGCTTGCACTTTTTAAAGAGCAAAGAATAAGAATAAAATTTAGATGAGTGTAGAGGTGAGCTTCCAGAGTGACAGACTGCTGAAAATGCCTTCAATTTAGAGTATTGATACTACAGCTGAAGAAAAAGGAAAACTATGAGGTGTCTGCTTTTCACATAAAACTTGATAACTACTGAAAGCTCTCTCCAATCTAGCACACAATATAACAAAAACAGTGGAAAATGAAAGCAGAAAGAAAGATCTTAATTATGACCTTGGATGATAAAAGAGGGAGGACAATTAGGCAGTGAAGCTCCACACCCAAGGAACATGCACTCAACTTATCTTGATGTTTTCCTTTTTGAGAAGATTGCTTCAGCCAAACATCTTTGGGCTTTAGTCCAGCACGAGTATTTGGGCTCAATTTAAGAATAACTTATGCAAGTTACTTGCTTATGATTCATATGCAGGTCAGATCAGATGATCCCAGGGGCCTCAAGCCTAAGGTCTATAAAATTTTCAGAAATAGCAATATTTAAATTATTAAGCACAAAAGCTCAGCAAATCCCAGTGGCACATCTGTAAACTTTCTGAAACTGCACCAAGCTCTGCTGCAATTCTTCAGAAGAGGTACATTTTCAAACTTGTGGTTAGAATATATTATACAAGATAAAAACAGTAAAGGATGAGACTAAATCTTTTGTGGTAAAACTTTAACAAAAAACCCAACTGCTTCTTCACCTCATGAGTCTTACTGTGATAGGAGAGGGCATGACAAGAGAATGAAGGATGGGTGCTGTAGCAACTAACTTCTGAGCAATACACATCAAAGCTTCTGCGTGACACAAACAGGAAAAACCAACACAGTCGCTGCTTTTCTAACAGTGCACGTGGGCTGCAGCACAGGGAGCAGGTCTGAAAATGTGTTTATTCTGTTAGAAAAATAAGATGTTATTTCCTTCCTTTTGAACAATGAAAGGTAAGTTTGCACCACCAAATCTCTGATGTTGATTTGATAACAGAATAAAGTCTAAGCTGAGTAAACCACTGGTTTTAGTCTTACTCAATTCTTAAATAACCTGGTGAAATTCTCTCCTTCCTTCCCTTTGCCCCTGGGACCAGAGGCTATCACTGCCACTGCACAGCCACCACTACCATTTAGGAAAGAGATAGTGTCCCATATTAATGACTTATCATATGCTTCAAAATTAAATTAATCCATGTTTCTTCATCCTGTAAGATTATTTTTTAAAATAGTCTTAAAAAGGGACTTGAGGTAAGAACAGACCTGTCCAGGGCATGCTGAAGAGGAAATTGAGCTGACCAGACACCACACAAATTTCTTTATTTTTTGTCATCTTTCCTCCACCCACAGCCTGACACTACAGTGACTGCCTGTAGTGGGTGGAAAACAACAAAAACACCACAAAGGTTCTTACTGAGCAATTACAAGAATGCAAGCCGTGAGTAATACCTAAGCCCTACACTCTCCCAGGAAGGAAGTGTGTCAGAACAGAAGAGAAACAATCAGGAGCACAGGAGCAAAGGGAAAGGGAAGCCCAGGTGACCTGAGCTAAGGGGACAGCGTTCAGGAGATGCCAAAGGCAGAGCTTTCCATGTGCCCCGACGTGGGTGGGACCCAGCACAGCTCTGACTCCCAGCCCATGCCCTCAGCACCAGCAGCACCTGAGGGGTGATTTGTCCAGCTGGCAGAGAGTGAGCTTGGTGCTCCTGCTCTCACTGTGCCAGCCCATAGGACTGAGCTGATGTCATCTGTGGAAGAGAAACAGAAACAGTATTCTCCAGGCACAGACGGAGAGAAGCTTCCCCAACACTGAACCTAGAAAAAAAATGCTGAAATGAATTCCAAAAGTCTCATTACATCTTATGCCTTTCTGCTACTTTCTTACTCTAGTGGGCTGCTCTCCTCACTTGACAGCAATTAGCCAGGAGTACAATAATGAAAATAGTCCCTTAAATATTATTATGTTATTAGCATTTCCTGAGGAGTTGGTAAGAGTTAAAAGAACACCTCAGCTAAGAGGATCTCCCTCATCTTTCTCTAGTCAAATGAAGCTAAAAACAAAGACTAAAATAGAACAGAGAGCAAAGAAACAAGACTGAAAAACTCTCACCATTATTATCCATATTCTTACATTTTATTTTAAAGCACCATAATTTATACAAAAGAGGTATGATACGACCTTACATTTGGAAAGTCCTATGACTAAATCTAGCAATAAAGCTTCAAGATTTCTGTACATCAATGTCTCCAAAACATGGGATGCACCAAACACTGTGACTAAAACAATTCACTGGGATAAATAAATAAAGCACTGGGATGCTTTCTGTTCAGAAGTTTTCAAAACTTTCAACCCAAAACAAGACTGAATTGTATAGGCTGACTTCACTGGCTAGTAACAGTAACTGCACCAGCTTTTACACTAAAACTTCCAAGATGTGAGATCCATTATAGAAGTTTCACCTCCTGTCATTCAAATACCACACAATCACAGCATAAAGATTCAGCAGTATCAGACCACAAGATCCAGCAGTAACTTTTTACAATACTGTAAGTCTAATCTAAGCAGCAACTAACCTACCACGAATGAAGATGCCTCTCAGCTGCATGCAGTATTCTTGCAAAAACAAATATTTGTGATCATGCTCCAGTACAGTTTAACACGGATTATTAAAAGAAAAGAAAGTTGGAATTTGGAAGGCTTTCAAGAGCCAATTGGCTGGAAGCATAAACTCCTTCAGGTTTGGCTAGATTGCTGGAAAAACTTGGATGTGATCTTTGCTACCCTGGAGCTATGGTATTCTCTGTCTACCATTCCAAGCAAATGACGGGCACGACATTTCTCAGCAAGTTCCAATTACATGGTGACTGTTCCAGGCTCTGCTCTGCTCTCAGTTTTCGAGGGAGGCAGAGAGACTTCATCAATAAAAGAAACCCTCTGTGGCAAATAATGCTCATTTCTGTACAATTATGCCTGACCAGTCAGCCAAGTGACAGCCCAGAGCACTTCTTACGGGCACAGCTATATTTATTTTCTCTTCTAGAAGCAAATCACAGATATAACTTTCCACAGGGTGAAATACAAAGTTTGTATCCAGGATTTTTAGTTTTGTATCACTTACCAGGATTTGCTTTCCCTTACACAGCAGTCTGTCCTAACTAACTAGACACATTTCAAGAGAAAATTAAATGATCTGACATTACATGATACATGAGTCACTTGCTTAATGTCTCCTTACATTTAGAACATGAAAGATACATTAAATAAATCTCTTCCATCTCATGGAAATTTTTCAGACATTCCAGTACTGCACTTATTAGTTTTTGATTTAACTGTAACCAAAATTAATTTTAGAAGTATTACTGATATGTAAGACAGAAGAAGACAAGAAAAAAATATTACTGATGCAAACACTTCTCCATTCCCTTCCTCAAATAGAAAGGAAAAGACTATTTCTCCCCATTACAAGCAGAATTCAGCATGGACTGAAGAGAGCAACAATTCTGAGCTATTATTAAATCAGGAGCATTCCCCTTATTTAAATACAACTGTCCACTGTAAAAAGTGCTTAACACAATACATATGACTGTGCATACATGTATTTCCATCATACTCAAATACTGTTCCTCTGGCTTTTGAGAACAATATAGAATCACTGAATCATAGAATTACTTAGGTTGGAAAAAACTTTTAAGATTATCAACCCAGCACTGCCAAGTCCACCACTTGGATGGCCCAGCCATGTCCCTAAGTGCCAGAAGCACAGTCTTTAAGATATCTCCAGGGACAGTATTATCACTGACAGGCTACACAGTTCAATGAAGCCTACAAAGACAGTGCTTCAAATACAGCTGCATGACCTTCAGGTAACCTAAGTTCCATAGCAAAGACCTAAGAGAATAAAAACTCTTCTTGAATGGCAATGTCTTAAGATGGAGACATTAAATACTACTTCTTGTTGAAGTTAGAATCATAGAGAAAACCTAAGTAAAAAGTATACTGATATTAATACCAATGTGAAAACAAATATCAGCTGCAAGAATATATGCTCCTGCTTTGAAAGATTTCTAAGTATGCTTTTAAAGTTAAACTTTTTAAGTCTTTCAGCCTGTATTAATACCCTAGTAGTAAATTTGATCAAGATAAATTTAGGCTGGGTAACTGTAGAAATTAGTGATGAAAAGGTAAAAGAGAAATTCAAGTGTATTACTCAGTCCTTTTTTTCTTCTTATTGTACCAAAGAAGAACTGATAGTCAAAACAGACTTAAAAAACCACTGAAATGTATTCAGCTCTTTTAAAAAGTAAGCTATATAAATAATGGAATGCAAATATTCAAGCAGCCCTAGAGAAGCAAGGACTGAAAGGGAAAAAAAGGGTTTAAAAATTTCAAGTTTTTCCTTTTGCACTGTTCCAAGTCTTTGGAACATGTTTCAAGGTGTGCACACAGCAGAAATTAAAGACCTGTCCAGTGAGGGTCATTTCCTCCTAGGACCATTTTCATCATACTGAGATTGTGTAACATGGCTTTTGGAATGAAAAGCTTGTACTGGGACAGCAAGTGGAGTCCTGTGAGTCCATCACACACAAGAGCTCCCATTGCTCCTGACTCCTTGGCACTGAGCACAGAGCAGGTTTCAGCCCAGCAGACAGGGGGGGCCTGAGCCAGACCCAGCAGGTGCAGCAGCCTCCCTCAAAGGTCTCAGAACTGCAAACAGCCACCTGCCGCAATTCGTCTGGGTGAGCACATTGTCATGGACACACAGCTGAAGCCAAGAAAAACTGTTCTAAACACATGTCACCAAAAGGCAAGGAATGTGTGTGGCATTTCAGTTCTGCTGTTAGAGTACAAACATGGGGTAAGGCTTGCTCTCATTGTTTCAGAAGCATGGTCCACTCTAAATATTGCATGGTCCACTCTATAAGTAATATAGACAAGAACACTTCCACAAAACCTATTTTCCCCCAATAATCATATACTATATAGTTGCCTTCAAGTAATGTAGGCTGGGGAGAGAAGCTCCAGTGCCCATTTTAACAGCATCTTGCTCTGCACTCCTGGGCTTTGCTGCACATTGCCCATCACTGCTCATTTTCTCACTGATAACCTTTTCATTTTGTTACTAGACCACAGTTGTGGGTACTTGAGAACAAGGAACTTGAGTACTCAAGTTCCCAGTTCTACCTTCTCTCTTACTAACCTTCCTTGATTAAGTGCCAGCTAGAGCATACTGGATGTGATCCTATCACTGTGCCCACCTTCAGGAATACAGGCTGGTGTCTCACCACTCCAAGTACATTTCTACAAAAAACAACAGAATGTCACTGCCTGAACTGCTCCATTACCTGTTTCCAGCAGGATTTATCAACACCTTACCTACTGCCTGCTTTGCCAACATCACTCGTGCTCCACTTAGGCACCTGTAGCAACAAAAGGAATTAAGCCACTGTCCTATTAACCCCAAAATGAAATTTATGCATTTCTCTAATGTCCAGTTACACTGAGCACTATAAATGCTTTTTCCCTAACACACTTTTACTTAACTTTAGACACCAATTTAAAATTAATTTATTCTGCCCTGTTAGGTTCAAAGGCAGACTGACAGAGGGGAACATAAAGCATTGTGAAAGACTTTTAAAAACATTAATAATTAAAAAAAAGCCAAGTTATTTTTTCTTCACATAAATGTATCAGAAAACAATTACATTATGATTCAGTTACCACTCATTATGATACCTACTTGACACATGTAAAATCTTTTAAACACAGTATCATCACAGACCTAAACAAATTACACCAGCTGATGCTATACCAAATTATTTCACTTGTTTCAAACAGTATTACCACGCTCTCACAGGAAGAGACATCAAGCCATCCATGCCCCAAGAGAGGCTGGCTGCAAACCCAGCTGCTCTTGCCGTGAATTTAACCTAGAGGTTAGCAGCTGGTAGGGGATTTTTGTCACTGAGCCAAACACACAATACCAGTCAGCAGAAGTGTTGGGTTAACCTACAGCAAAGTGAAGCAATTTCACTTGAAGACAAAGATCAATACAAAGTTAGTAGCATAATCACTATCATTTCACAGCTGACATTATGAGTCTGAATCTTAAATTTAAGCATTACCTGCAGCTTTGCACCAAGGTCCATGCATTTTACCATTCCTCATAAGACAGACATTATTGCCACACAAATCAGTAAGAAACTGCATAACTTTAAAGATTCACTATATTCTGCAAACCAGGGCACAGGAGCCTGAGCTGCAGCTCAACTCTACATCTGGAAAAAGGCATCTTATGATGTTGATTGAAGCTCTAAGGAGCTCTCACACCAGCCCAGCAGGGTAGGACGAGTATATCCTTCCTCATTCCCTTACAGAAATGATTTTTAGAAGTGCCAGTGAAAATGGCATCCTTCCAGGCTCTCTTCTTTTCTTTTCCTTCCCCACTGAGCTGTGTGACCCAAAGTTAAAGTAAGTAGGTAATCTGTGAAATACAAAGAGAAAAAGGTAAAGAGAAACATATCGACCCTGGTTTCTCGGAAAATTTAATGCAAGTGTATTACACTACACTTGCAAAGGTACATTTCTGACTTCAAGGACAGCAGCTGCTTTTTTAATATGCAAAAATATAACTTGTAATCTTTTCTGAGGAGGATATTTGGCAAACTACAACAACAGGCTTCCAGTTTTTCCCCTGCAGATTTGTATTCACATGGCAACCAAATCACCAAGCTACCAAGATACAGTGTCAAAATCATACATACAAATTATCACCTAAAACTGAAAGTCAACTGATATTACAAACCTCTCTTATCAGCGAATCTCTGCATCTGTCAATGTATGCAAAGGCCCACAAACATACACAGTTAAAGCCCATGCACACGTGTGCATTACTGAGCAGTTGTGCTCAGTCCCACTGAAGGCTGATGGCAGAACTGATTCCTGAACAGGTATCCACTTCTGATGCAGCCATGTCATTGTTACCCAGACTCCAGACACTACACCCTCTAAAGCCCAAACCCTTGCGACTTCCACACTCATGCATCTCATACACCAGGCACACAAAAAAGAGCAAGAAGAAGGAAATTCAAAATTGAACTCTGAAGAAAAGAGATACAGATCTTTAACTGACATTTATTTTAAATCTTTCAGTTCTTCAATAAACATCTGCTCTCAGAAGAGTCAGCTCAGAGCCATTAAGTGCTGAACTTGAGGAAGCACCTTACAACAACTGAATATATTATAAATTGTCACTATAGGAGCTACTATTTCCAGTGAGATAAAAACCAGTATATTGATATTTTATTATTTGCTGGAAATTTATGGCATTCTCAAACACTGCCATCTATCTTTATCATGATTCAACATATTAATCTGAATATCTGAATAGCTCTAAACAATGACAGAAAAGTCTTAAATTTACTTTTAAGTCAAAATCCTAGAGAAATGTTCTGTCCTTGTCCCAAACATGAAACTACTTCTGAGATTACACTGGCTCAATGCCCAGGACTAGTAACACCCAGTCACAGTGCAGAAACTAGTTTGAGATTCAATATCCTACAGCTCTCCAGCCCTTGACAAAAGCCCTGGACAACTGAAAAAAGGATAAAAGCAATTTCCTATTTGTTTTTTTTTTTTCCCCCAAGTCAGGTGCCATCACATGTAGTACTCAAGTCTTGAGACTGACCTGATCAAGTCATGCAGCCATTTTAAATCCAGGCAGATAAAACCTTACAGATCAAACCCAGAACAAGGGTAGCTGTGCTATTGGTAAAACGGGGAAAAGGCACTGTGAAACAGAACTACAAGGAAAAGTCACACAGCAAGGTTAAATTATGTGTAGCATGGGCAAAAAAGTTGAAGGGGTACTGCTACTTCCATTACAGATGAAGAACTGAGGTAAAGGAATAAAGTAAACGCCCCATTAAAATGCCAGGGCCATTCTGCACTTAGCCCACAGCTCTGTAGAACTGACTCCAAGCATCCATCTAGGCAGGCAGAAAAAGAAGAGCACGTACTTAGGGCATCACAGGAGTATCTTGTCCAAACTTTAGAGTTATTTTTTAGATGTTGAACTCAGAGCTAATCATCCAGTTGCCCCTCAATAAACAAAGTATGCACTTCTAAAGTGCATTTGTTTAGCACCTATTTCACAAAATCCTAAAACAAATGTTTGAGATAGAACAGACACAACATACTCTGGACATACTGACCCTTTTCCACAGTCTATACATGGAACTAGTGGTGACAAACTCAGTCTAAACCAAGATGCAGTCAGCTAAGGTTGACACAAATTACTCTTCTCTTGGTTATAAACCAAGAGATTTGTGATTTGACTGAGTCACCCAGGACAGGCTGCTGGCTGCTCACTATGCATTATGAATGAAGCTGAACTCTTTGTCCTCACATCCCACTCTCTCTTGATGTCCTCCATATACAATCTCTATTTCACCAACAAATCACACTGGATTCCTACAGACAAGCTCTCCTTCTCTGCACTGACTGATGCATTACTTACAGTCCATTCTCAGTAAAGGATGAGGCAGGGCAGGAGTCCTGTTGAAAAACAACATATGGACATACAAGAAATCCGGGAAAGATGGACTAAATTTCTTTGACTCTGTTTAATCTTGAAAAGTCCAGAATCAGTTTCTCTTCATTAATTTTTTAAGCCTTTTCTCAAAACCATGAGTATACATTAAGTTTGCTTGAACATCTGGATCCTTTTTTTTTGGATCCTTGGGACAGCAGAAAAACCTGCTGTCCCAAGAAGCCTTCCAGGTTAAGGACAGGACCTACTAAAATGTCAAGTAAGATCATCAAACAATTTGGTCTCTGTACTTCCTCAGACTCAGAGATGGACATAGTCCAACCTCCCTTATCTTCCCTGATACATTTATTGACAAACTTACCAGGAAATTAATTAATATATATTATATAAAATAAGACACTACACTATTTATATATTAATATAATTATATTACTATATAAATATTAATATAATTATATAAAATAAGGCACTACACTAACCTAGTCATGCTTCTTACTATTCACATTGACACTATGTGTTGCTTACTTATTAAGCAGTATCTTATTTCCAGATTATGGGAACTGTTCCAGGCACCAAGGCTACTGGAAAGATACATTCAAATGCCAGCCCATATGCAATGTAACATTTTTGAACAAACACTTCCTATTATTGCCTGCCGGGGAAATGCTAATTTAATTCACCAAGTCAATTCTTCTAAGCCTTTTATTTTTGCCTTAAATGTGTTCAAATGTTCATTGCCAGATTCAGACCTGTGCACAACCTACTAGACACACCGAAAGCAGCAACAGTGAATTGCTGCTACCACAGAACAGCTCAAACCACCACATAGTGAGCCAAGAACACTGGTTTAAGAGTTGCTATGAGAAAAGATAATCAGAAAGACAGTGTATTAAATCAGAAAAGAGAATACCTAACGCAGCATGCT
The DNA here is from genome assembly GCF_017590135.1 of Pyrgilauda ruficollis. Taxonomy (NCBI): domain Eukaryota; kingdom Metazoa; phylum Chordata; class Aves; order Passeriformes; family Passeridae; genus Pyrgilauda; species Pyrgilauda ruficollis. The sequence continues at coordinate 10,963,658 of NW_024510321.1, forward strand.
AATCAGACTGATTTAATCAAGTCTCCTCCAAGACAATCTATTGAGGGAATCTACTGACAGGCAAGAATAACCACATCATTAGTGATTTGTACAGCTGCCAGGAATGCATCTAGTCACACCACAGATTAAATGTTTAAGCAATTGCTAAGCAGACATGAATTTTTTCCAATTCAAAGGCCTATGTCTAATCTGCCAATAAAAAAATTAGAGACAGTGAGCCATTTTACTCAGGACAGCAGCTCCTCGTCTCAAATGTTATCAGAGGTATTTTCATTAAAACATGTCAGTTGACATCATAGGGGAGGTTTTACTGGCATGTATTGTATGTACAGAAGCAGGTACCAAATCCAACTCTGACTGCCCATTAAAAGTGAAAAAAAATACAACTTCATATATTCCGAAGTCCCCTGAAAAATTAACATGTGATATTTACCTGGAGGTTCTACTCTTCTGAAGAACCTAATTTTAACAATGGTGTCCTGATACTGAAAGAATCCAGATACAGAGCGGGACAACTGAGCAGGCTTTTGTAATGGAAGGTTACATCTCTCAGACTTTCTGAAATCCTATCCTGAACAAGATAAAAAATGTATGCATAAGGAAGATCTGGCAGATACACAGAATCACAGAACCAATTAGGTCAGAAAAGATCTCTGAGGTCATCAAGTCAAACCTATGACCGACCACCACCATGTCTACACCATGGCACTGAGTGCCAAGTCCAGTCTTTCCCTAAATACTCCACCAGCTCCCTGGGCAGCCCATTACAATGTCTCATCATCCTTTCTCCAAAAATATTCCTTCTAATGTCCAACCTAAACCTCCTCTGGTGCAGCTTAAGACTAACAAAAGGCATTAACAAGGCCACTTGCTTCTAAAATTAAGCAAACACTGAGTGCTCAGAAAGACCAGGCACAAATTGCAAAAATGACAGGAAAAAAAGCACAGGCTGAAATGGTCACTTTTCAACAAATGTTCTCTGTTATTTTTCAATACATTCAAAACCAGGAAGTGATTTTAGTAAGATGGCAAAGTCTGCAGATAACAGGACATAACATCACAAACAGCATCAACTGTGAAAAACATCTTAGTTACTGGTTGACAAAATGGTAAATGTAGATAAATGCAAAAATTGGGGCAGACAGGAATAAACATTCAAAATTCCTCTTCAATATTATGAGCTTTGAATATTCCTTCTCAAGAAATACATTGTAGGAATTGGGGGAAAATTCAATTAGATATGGGCATACTCAAATCACACAAAAGGAGGAGGCTCCTCAGCAAGATTAATGCTGTGTAACAACTTTCCACACACCACTGAAGTTCTTACAGTACCAATGGATTCAAAAGGGATTAGAGAGGTTCCCAGAAGACAAATTCACTAATATTTAGAAAGTGCATAGTAACACCTCAGGGAATTCCCAGGGTGGAGTCTTAAGGCAAATATTGTTATGTTCCTGTTTTATTATTCTGCCACTGGCTCACGGAGGAGACAGATGAGAAGGCCAGGCAGAACTTCAGGCACAAGTCACATAAAAATCCTAGTACATTGCAATCTGATAAACCAGTAAAATAAACATCTTAAATTAAACCAAATAAGTCCTTTATTGTTGAGAGCTACCAAAACATCTGAATTACCTAAACCCAAAGTTGGGAATTTATCAGGCAAGCACGTACTTTTTAAGCAAGGAGCAAAGCTGTCACTGCCTCACAGTTTAACATTAACTAACTTGTCTCCACCGAATCAGACTGCTTGTCCAGCCAGCATCAGATTTATGGCAGCATATGGACTTCCACCCTCAGAGAGCACCTCTGTGCTCTTCATTCTCAGAAGCATTTGTCCTTCTGGTAGTTCTGGAAAGCAGCAGAAAAGGGAAGTACTGCATGTCTTGTACATCAGCTGCAGGAATCAAAACAGTAGTCAGAAGTGAAACAAGTCCAAACCAAATGTTCAGTAAGGGCTCAATTATTGATCTGCTACAGGCCATGTTACTGCCCCAGTTACCTCTGAGGTCAGTGCACTGCCATGCTGCAGTTTTTCTGGTTGGAACAATGCTCATGTACCATCCCTCACTAAATACACGTTCATCCACTGCAAACTGCCTAAGGATCTGGACAAGCCCAAGAGAAATTTATCATGAACCTTCTTTTTCCTACTGGTATAGATCTACCCTAAAGCCATAGATTAAATATTTGTAAAACAATGACTAGATTTTCTAAGTTCTGCAGAAAAAATTACTTTTGGGTAGAAAGGAAGGGAGGCTTTAGGTTTTGTGTTTTGTATTTTAAGTTGCTTTCTTTTTTCTTTTTGAAAATGGACTAAACGCAGAGCATTTTGTAGGCACTTCCAACCTATGAAAGAAACACAAGATTTCAGTTTCCATCTGGGTTATTACCATGTGAAAGCCTACCCAGCAATGGGCAGGGGAGGTGCCAAACCACAGGCTAACTCAAGTTAGTATCTAGAAGCTCTTGGTGAACACTTTTACTGATATTTATTACACATGGTACTCAATGTACAGCTTATAATGCATCTATACAACAAAGTGAAGTTTCAACAAAGCTTTGGCTGTATGGAGGGACTGGATCCTGACTTCACCAGGTGCCTATACCAGGTTGCCTGACACACCTAAAGAACAGCACTGCTCAGTGAGACACAGATAAACTTTTAACATTCCAGTAAATGCAGATCAAAACTGCTACTGTTTTTTAAACATCCCAAGACATTGGTGAAATAATTTCTGTCAATGTTTTTCAAATTACCACAAGTTCATGTTTCTAAAAATTAGATACAGAAAAACGTTCAATGTAAGGTTTGTATTCTGACACGCATTTTTAAGAGATTTCCCACCCTTTGTAAATCATGATCATTGATGACTAGAGAGGCAATTTAGAAATGGAACATAATAAAACAAAAAAATCCTCAAACCATGATGTTTAAATGTTCCCTCACTGCCTTACAGTGCTGTATTATGGTTTGAATGACACAAATGGGCTCTGAGAACCTACATAAGAAAACTCTCTTGTCTAGAAGGCAACAGAGTTGTCTTTCTCTGCCTGCCCTTCATTGACATCTGAGTTGTGAAGAAAAATGGCTTGTCTGACCAGCTTTACCTACTGCCTGTGACCAGTCTGGATCCAATCTGTACTTCATCCTTCTCATCCCCCCAAAAAATTCCCTGCTACTTCTGCTGTAATAATGCTGCAAAATTTGGCACCTCACAGCCTCCTTATACAAAATGAGAATTTCAATTTGCTGTTTCTACTTTGTCCTAGCAACATGAAACACACACACACAATTTGATTATATAATCTCCAGATATGTGGGAAGGATTTGGAGGCTTGCCTGAAAACCTGCCACTTCTTGTGTATTCAAAAGCTCGACAGCATGTTTCTCCAAAGTACACATCCACGTAGGTGAAATCACAATTGAGTTCCTTCACTCTATATCATCAAAAGAGCTACCAAAAAAACCCAAAAGCCACAAAGACAAGAGGGTAAAATTAAGAAGAATTTCAACACGCATGACATCCATATAACAGCCTGAGCTTAGTCCTGCCATAAATAAAAGTTAATGGATTTACACCAATTTATACCATCCAATAACTTCAGTGGTTTCAGTCAAATACCAGCAGATCAGCCACTGTAAAATACAGTCACCAGAATTGACATTGACGTCACTGTTGCTGGCAGCTTCTTCTGAAATCTGTGGACCAGCTGAACCTTAGCCTTTTTCCAATAAACACTCGGGGACACCAGTACCATACCAGTAGTCCCAGTGACAGAAGTGTTAGACAGGTCTTCTGTTCCCATTATCTATCACTCTTCTGTGTGCCCTGGTCTTCAGGCAAATAAAGTCTGTTTTCATTGATAGGCTAAGATTTTGAAAAATACCACAGAAGAAGTTATAACGTTCACTTTCGCAGTCTAAAGAAAAGTTTCAATTATTCTGTTTGAAGACTCACAGAACTGAAGAAAAGCATAGAAAAGAGACAAGGTTCAACTTGACATATTTTTACAGCACAAGCACTGGCAAGCTGAATCCAGCTGAAATGTATCAGCCTTTGAGAAATCATTAGCATCATCTTTGTTTTGTCTTTCTCAGGCTTTAAAACTTGATGCTGTCTCCAATCTGTATGACTTCAAAAGCAGAAAACTATTTGTCCTAAATATGATCATATCTGCATACTGAAAAACTCTTTATTAATGTTTTCATTTTGGCCTTTTTTGACCTTACATTTCTTCTTTAAGATATGCAAATGAAACTTCCACAACTGGTCACCAATTTGCTCCCACACAAATAAGTGGAAAACAGCTGATATTTCTGAAATCTTTTGAGATCTTAATAATCACTTTTCACCAACAATGACAAGAGATGCCGTAAGTTATTCTGATCAACTGAATAGGATAACGTATTCTGAAAGTTCACAGTACTTCAGTTCTTCAAAACAGCAGGATGACTGAAGAGACAGGAGCAATTTTTGAGACACCCATCTCCAAAGTCTGCCAGGTGCCTCAGGCTTCAGGCACACACACTGTGTTCCAGACCAACAGGCCATCAGCTACCAGTATTTCCAGTACTGTCTTTTCTTCAGCACAGCAACAGGAAGGTTTGCAGTTGAGGCAAAAGGCTGGGAGTCCTGAGATTCAGGGTAAGCATTAAAACTGTCATGGATTCCTAATGGCTTGACCACTGACACTTGCAAGCCTTTCAGAAGAACAGCTGTTTCTTGCTCTAAGAATGCCCTTTACCTTCTCAAGGCTCATGCAGCAGTCAGCAAGGGACCGTCTGCACTAAAGCAACACAAGCTAGTTTCAGATCAATAGCCACATGCTAATGATTCAGAGGAAGAGCTTACACAGAGCTTATGACAACTTTCAGGTTTTCAGAAGCTGCTACTAAGCTGCCATATCCTGGCATGCTCTGCTCTATCCTTTCTAGAGCAGACTTTAGTATGTACCCACCAAACTAAGAGGACTGATTAAAACATTCAAACTTGAACCAAATATTTGAAGAACTCATAAGAAAGCTAAGAAAAGTTTTTCAACCAAAGAAAATGAGTCTGGGGACTGGAGGATACCAAATGAGCCAAGAGGACAGAGCTGGCACAGTCAGGCTGTGGACAAGTTTGAGATGGGGAAGGGGAGAATATCGGTGCAATTACAAAAGAATTGTGGATTTTCCTTCTGAGCCAAAGCAGAGTTCCAGAATTGGAAATAGACCAGAGGGTAGAGACTTTTCGCTAATCTGTGTGTAATTTATACCAGTAACTAAAAAGCAATGAAGTCTTAAAATAGTTCAAAAGTTTAGGGTGACATATAACACACTCCCCAAAGGCATGGGATGTCTCAGAAAATTGCTATGGATGGAGATCTGGGACAGTGTCATATTTAGGTTCCAAATATCCTGGAAGTTAGCACAGATCTGAGAGCTGAAGGCAGTCGGGGTATTACCCTGGCTATTTTGTGACAGGGTAACAGCAGGCCTAAAACCAGGAAATCTTTCAGCTGTGCCAAGAAAGAAACAATACAAATGCTTCCTGAGATAGAAAGCAGAAAAAAGCACAGCAGATGGCCCAGCACTGCCGAAATCTGAGACTGAGGAGTGTTCAAGTCAACTAGTGTAAATTCCACCAATCTGACCAGCCAGATCAACTCTGGAGCAGACAGCACACTGCAAATCAAAATTCCTGCATTTCTGCCATTGGGTGAATCCATCATTCCTGAGTAAGTTTCCACTTACTGATGCTGCAAAAAGCTACTCTGGAGCTTTAGGACACTGTACAGGCAAGCCATGTTGGCCTACTCCCATTTTTCTAAACCCAAAAAACCAGAAAACTATTATGTATTTTCCAGCAAATTGGATAGGATTACACCTTTTTCTTCTGGTAAGCCATAAGCTTGTTTTCTCACTTTTTATTCCAAGCTGGTCACATTGGTGTCAGAAAAATCATGTTTTTACAGAGGGCATCCTTTCAAAAACACAGCTTTGTCACTTCTGACTCCAAGATGACTGAAACAAAGAGAAACTGGTCTCCAAATAGCTGTAAGAAATTTCTGTTTAAATGCTTTTTCCACAAGAAATTTTTTATTATTTTTAACTGTCATAAGAAAAAAAAATCTCTCTGCCCTCTCTCCCACTTCTTATCACTAGAAAAATTTCATAGCCATTCTGTAATGAATTAGTATGTCTGCAACTGTCATAAAGTAACACACATACAATCAAGTAGAAAATTGTTCCCTTTAATCCCCCACTGAAACCAATAAGCAATAAAAAATAAAATAAAATTAGAATAAAATAGAACAGAAGCTTTCAAAATATGGTTTTTTGCCTCCCTTTCTTTTACCAACATCTTTTTTTCCTTATTGGATTTCTCAAAGAAAAAAGAAAATTAACAGCACCAAGAAAATTTTTAAAGCCACCTTCATATTGCCTGAAATGAAAAAAAGCACATGAATGCAAGTTTTTGCCAGCTATGTATAACCTCTGCATTATCACAGATTTCACCATTTACAGGCAGATGGTTGATTCAGTGTTAATTTTCCTTACGACATATGCTTTTCTGCTGAACAAAACTCTCAACAGAAGTTTTAAAAACTTCCAAATTAACAGATGAGCAAATGCATTTCAGAGGCCATAAGGCAGTTAGTACTGTCAATTTATATATATGATATTTCACAGCAATCCAGGCTGCCCTAGTCTCCAGTGCACTCACAGAATCTAACTCCTATTTCTCATTAGCTCACTTAATTTCTAACTTTCTCATTTCTACATTGGCAACCCCCAAGCTTCATTTATCTTCTATTCATAAAGGGAAGAGCAGTAAAGGCCTAAGAATGATAAACCAGTGCACAGAGAATGGAATTCCACCATGGTCAGTTATCTCAAGCCTTTGTTATTTGTAGGCAGATGAAGATTCATACAGTTTATTGGTAAAGGTCCTTGATGAAACCTAAATTAAAAGAGGAACCTATTGTGTCATTATAATTTGATTTCTACTTAGACCAAAAGCAGAGGCTGAAGAAATATCTTGCTATGGAATACCTTCTTTCTAGTTCACTCCAATATCTCCCGCAAATATTTACATTCTCAACACTAGAGGTGCAGCCTGGTGTCCACACAGCTGTTATCTTCCATCTGAGGGTCTGCTCTGTTCTCTTGAGGAGATTATTAGTCTCTTAATTGAGACATTTGTCTCAATTGAAATTATTTTGTGAACTAAAACTATTATTACACTGTTGGGAAAATTAACTCTTCCACTCTCAGAAGCAAAGAACTGAACTTTGCAACATGTTTTGGATAAATTACCCTCCAAAGTGGATTTCATTACTTCCTTGGTAAACCAAACAAAAAATTTAAATAGAATGACCTTACCCAAGTCACCAAAAGCAACCCCTTCTACAACAGATATGACAATCTCCCCATCTCCAAGTCTGTCTGTCTAATTAGTAGCAGGTGATGATCACCCATCACTTATTTGACTGTTCCCCCCTCTTATGCATATCCCATTCCATCCAAGCATGTGCTCTAGTACATCCTTTCACAACAATTTCCAATGCTGCCAGCCTTTCAACGTTCTTCTGATCACATCTTACTGACTAATAAAACATTTTGATAACATCTCTCTAAATACTCTAGACCACAACAGGCAACAAAATCTTAGCCAGAAGTTACCACTCTCTGAAAAGAGGAACATGTGCACTTTAAAAGTCCCCAGGCCTCAACTTAGGCATCAATGTCTAGGGCAGAATCTTGAGAAAAATAAACCAGTTACCACATTGGTATAAAATACATTTTCAAGACAGCCAGAGGGTACCAAACAACAGTAGATGACTGTATTTGGAACAAATTCAGTGTACTTTACACCAGTAGCTACATCCCAGCAAATAGAGCCTGACATACATCACATTTAAAGTGAGCTATGTGTTAGCAGTTTCAAATGTATATCATTACTGACACCTTTGAAAGGCAGCACAAAATGCCACTAGAAGCTACCCTTGTTATATATGCCACAGCTTATTCTAAAACAGTTTGCATATTGTTACTGGTGACATTCATTTGGGGACCCTCATCATCATGTAAATAAAAAGGTATCATTTAGCATCTTCTAACAGAAATATAAAGATTGGCCTGTATACAGTTTAATCTTTAATTTAATACCGTTGCTTATCTAGCAGATATTTCTTCTCTGGTTAACAAAAAACATTCCTATACAAAACAGATTCAGCCTATTCTACAACTGCTGCTGCTGCCAAACTGCTCCAAAATCAATTTCTACTAATAGCTGAAAATATAAAGTAAGGCTTCTCATTTAGGATCGTATTTCTTGTACTGCACCTTTGAATTTATCATGCATTACAGGTGGTACTACACAGTTAAATTCCCTGTGATGCATCAAGTGAATGGCTGCTCTACCATCATCCTGCCTTTCTATCATCATACTGCAACACTGGCTGGAGAAGAGCTGCTGGTTCTAAGCTACAATGACCAATGGCACAAATGACTATGTCAGCAGACTGGCAAACACATCTAGGTTCAAACCACAAAAACATATGTTGCTTATTTCACAAGCAAATTGATGCTTATTATTTCAAAGGGAGATGTCACCAACCATTAGTGGAAGTGAGTATGAATATCACGCTCTCTCCATTTCCAGCTTTGATACCTTGATCTGTTTTCATTTTTTCCCTTGCCAAAATGTTTTAGACACTTAAGGAGCTTGTGAAAGATCTTCCTTTTTTTTTTTTTTTAATGGGATTGTCCTTAGACCATGGAATTAATTCAAGAAGATTTTCAATTAAAAACAACATAGCCCTCCTGTAGGTGTTCTCTTTTTCATCTTGCTTGAATTCCCACAAGTCTAGCTTTACCCTAAGACAGCTCAAGAGGAAAATTATGACAGATGCCTGCAATATACAGAAACAGCAGGAGGAACAAAATCCACAGGGAACAGAGACTGACTGAAGCACGTGAAGGAAAAGAGAAAAAGGAAGTAGAATTTTGAGGTAACTCAGCAACTGGGGTAGTCAGCCACTCAGGAAAGGAGTAAGCTTGAAATTCGATAATCATTCCCCTCTTATCCTTCTTTATCTTCTTCCTTGATCTTTTTTTATATGACATGGTGCTAGATAGCTGTAATGGAGCTGATTTGACTTAATTATTTTTAATATTAAAAGAAACAAAATGTTGAAGATGCTAATAATTACAGTATGACAAAAAGTGAGAGGAAAAAATACTAAAAATTAACATTCTAATGGGCATAGCACAAAAATCCTGCAACATGATTTCACTTTCTTACAGGGGTTGTTTTTAAGAAAAAGAGAGAACAAAAAACTTTCTGCCATTAGGAAAATATTTTACACTACTTAAGAATTTTATCACTCAGTCATTCTACAGATTTGGTTGATTAGCTGGAAGATCAAAAACCTAAAAGAACATCAAGGAAAACAGTTACAAAACAGATTTCACAAAAAAAAAACCCAAATCAGACATTTAAAAATATGCAGGGTCTTATTTACCACAATCATCCCTTCTGGAGCTTGAAGGTGTATAAATAGAAACCTTTCACCAAGAGGTTTATTATATTTCATCAGGAAGCCTGACACTTCAGACAATGAAGGACTTTACATGAACATATTAGTCATGAATAATTAATAAACAGTCAGCGGGTTTGGCTCCTTTAAAAGCAGCTTGGTTCTTTTGTTTCTTTTAGCTGCTACCCTCCTACTTTCAGCTGTAAGGCAGACAGCAACACTTTTTCCTTCCTGCCAAACCAGGAAAATACTTCTTAAATACATAGGCTGAAACAACTTTCTAGATGACACAGAGATAGCGTACATCACTATTGTCTCAATAATTTTGAACTCCATAAGAGAGATAAAAGTTTAACAGCTTGACTTACGAAAATTTTGAAGAAAAACTCACAATTTAATTTTTTTTTTGTTTTCCTTATTCCTAACATATTGTAAGGCAATGTAAATTGTTTATTCATAATAATTTGAATACCTTGAGATGCTTAGCATGAAGCGGAGCAAACTGCATGTTTCTGCATTCCATAGTAAAACAAATAAATGTTACTGATAGAGCTCACCAGACTCAACATTTTGCAGTTCTCCCATCTGCATTTCTCACAGATCACACCTGTTTTATTTTGTATTATGCCTGTAATAGAAAATAAAGTTCTTTTCTGAAATGAGAGATACAGTTGATAGGTTAAAGGAAAGTATTCAATTTTTTCCTACTCTTTTCTAGAGAGAGAACCTGTATCCTTTTGCCTTTAGAAACAGAAATACCTACAGTATCATCTGAGAGTTCTCCAGATATATTTTGTGATCTTTGTAAGTATATTAAGTCAATTTCAATTTCCCTTATTAAAAAAAAAAAAAAAAAAAAACCACCAAAAAAGCGAGTTGCCTGTCATTTTATACAGCCCATGAGGGTCATTTTACAATCACATTTAATATTTGCTTCTGTAACAAAATTTCTAACACCATTTATCCTCCTAATGTATGACACAGTCATTACATGGATATATTTTCTACTTAAATGAATGCAGCACACAATTCAGGCAAATACAATACCTTGAAGGCTAGTAACATTTATGGTTCGGAATGTTATGCTGGAAATGTCAGCACCTCAGTACAGGACACGAATTCAGGAGAACGCTTCCCTTGACTCGTCAGATATTCTACCACAGAGTCCATTTAGTTATTCTGCCCCACACCCCAAAGTACCAAGTGGACAGAGCAAAAGAAGAGTTCCCAAGCTGGCAGACTGATGATATGATGAAGTATAGCAAATTTTGCCTGCAAATGTGGCAATCAGGCTGCCAGTGATATTCTAATGAAATCAGAAGACAACCCCGAGACTCAAACTATGTGTCTGAGGACGTTGTCCAAACACTTGTTGAACTCTGGCTGGCTCAGTGCTGCGACCACTTCCCTGGGGAGCCTACTCCAGTGGCCAAACACCTTCTTCAAAAGGGTGAAGAACCTTTTCCTAGTAACAGTCTTAAACCTTCCCTGACACAGCTGCATGCCATTCTCTCAGGTCCTGCCACTGGTCAGCAGAGCGAGGAGAGCAGTGCCTGCCCCTTCTGCATGAACTGCCTCTCTCAGGCTGTCCTCATGTGGCTCTTCTGTACTTGCATATCAGAACACATGGCACGACAGTCTCCTCTCTCTGAAAGCAGCCAAGAAAACCTAAAGTAATGTCATTAGAAATAATTTGCATGTGAAAATACAATTTTCATGCAATTTACACTGAAAAATGTTAAGTAGGCATCAAAGAATCACAGAATCAAACAGGCAGGGATAGACCTCTGAGACTGAGTGCAACCTTTGCCTGAACACCACTATATCATCCAGACAGCATCACTGAGTGCCACATCCAGTCTTTCCATAAACATCTCCAAGGTCAATGACTCCAACACCTCCCCAGATAGTCCATCTAATCATCCCTTCTGAAAATAACTTCCTCCTAATTTCCAACCTAAACCTTCCCCAGTGCAGCTCAAGACTATGTCCTCTCATCCTGTCACTGATTGCCTGGGAGAAGAAGCTGACCCCCACCTGCAGGCTACAACCTCCTTTTAGGGAGTTATAGAGAGTGATAAGATAATCCATGAGCCTTCTCTTCTCCAGGATAAACACTCCCAGCCTCCTCAGCTACTTCTCATATCACTTATTCTCCAGACCCTTCACCAGTTCCGCTGCCTTTCCCTGGACTTGCTCCAGTATGTCAATGTCCTTTCTGAACTGAGGGGCCCAGAACTGGACAGAGGACTCAAAGTGTAGCCAGCTTCTATTATTCTGAAATAACCTGAATCATTACCCTAATTATTCCATAAATATGCTGAGATATTCTGCTATCCCTATTTGTCAGAATAAGTGAACTCTTATCACTTGCTCAAGGTACCGTTCCACAACTGAAACAAATACACAAGGCAGTGTAATGTATTTGTACTGAATTCTGAAAAAAAAATGTATTTGGCAAGGCTAACAGTGTTCAGCACTCTCAGTTGATAAGCCTGTTTCCAATAAGCAGATTTTGCCCTACTACTTACAACTTTGGAAAACATGACCAGAAACCTTTCAGCCTAATTCCCAAGACTTTGGGAAGTTCAGCCAAAGTAGTCTTGTCTGTGTGCAGCCTTCATTAGGCTTCCTTGATTTTGACAGCCTTCACTTAGCCCAGGTGCACACTTCCCCTTCCCCGTGGTTACAGAGGCACTACACACAAGAAGCAGCTGTAGGAACAAACCTGCAGCACCAAATGAAGACAGCAGCTAGCTGAAGGATCTCTTCCTCTTGTCACAGAAAACAAGGTGTGCAGTGGACTGTGTAAAGAGATATCAGTCTCTAGTGATGACAGAAGAAAAGGCTCCTCTGCCTCCAGACAGAGCTTGTTTGCTGCCAGGCAAACCCCAAACTTTGCAGAGGCAATCTACAGCTGCACGCTCCTCACCTGCTGCATGTCTGGACTTGGCAACATCAGGTTAACAGCTGGACTCAATGATCTTAGAGGTCTAGTGCAACCTAAAGGATTCCTAAATTTCATTAGGAAGGAAAGGATTAAAAGGATTCCAACTCTTCCTAAGTAGCAGCTCTCAACCAACAACAGCAGCTTTGCTAAGAGCATGAACTGCAACATAATGCACAGAACCAGTAAACCAAGTTCCTGGGCGCTTAGAAACAACACTAAATTAGCTGGCCTTTCCAAATTTAGTCTGTATATCAGCTCTCCATCTGCAGTATAAGGATAAATCTGATAAAACTCCTGGAAGACAAGTAAAAGTGCTTGTGTCCACAAGCACTACTATGTAACTTACCTTGGAACAAGATTTGATTAGTAGGAGACCTGGGTCTGTGACAAACAGATGAGAAAGATGCTGGGAAGCAGTCCATTAGGTGACCAATGCTACTGAGTAAGGCAAGAAAGTGTCCACACTTCTGGATTGTGCATAACAAGAGGGGAATAACAAGATGAATTAAACTTGAAAGGCAACATTAACTCTTGATATTTCCTATTTTTCAAGTGTTCAATTATTGGCTCTTAGTATTTTTGAATGCACTATTTATAATACAATTCATACAGAGGATGCCCACTTCAGCTTCATACCATGTTCAAGAAATATTATACTGAACTTCCTTTACAGAAAAAATTTAAAGGAACAGGAACTATGCTTCACAGCTGACCACTGTATCATTTTAAAACCAGGTACTTCTCTTTTGGCTTTTCAGTTTAGCAAACTTCTTCTGTTGAAGTAGTCATCTGAAGTGAAGGACTCTTAACCAAAAATTAAAATAAACAAACAAATAAATAAATAAATCCCCACTGCACTATGGGGAAAAAATGAAGCAAGTCTTATTAACAAATTAAATAACTACTCTGAATTTTAAATTCTTCATTACAAGTACAACCCTCTAAGAACTTTTAAAATTTTATTTCTTTGTAGATTATCTATTTATTGCCACCAGAAGGCAAAAATTAATAAATATATATTTTTACTGTCAGAGGCAGCAAGACATTCAAGAGAATGAGTGGTTCCTGCTTTACAGTTCAAGTGTGCAACACATGACAGCAAAAGTTACTTGGTTGACAGCTTCCCAAAAATAAAATAAATGACACAGTCCATTAAAACAGTTGCAAATTGTTTGTAAATGGGAAAACATACTATGCTAGTACATAACTACGCAGACTCTTATTCTGAATAAACACTATTTAAGTCAAGTCTTAGAATCAACTGAGATTGGGAAATGTTTGACTAGTGTCATTTGGTCTGCATGAAGAACAAAACACATGATGCTGCCAGAACAGTTTTTTATGCTGTCTCTTCATTAATGTGTGCTCTCTTACTCCATGGTGTGTTTACCAAGTACATAAAGTAGCTTAGCTGTTAGTCTCGTTAATCTCCAGTTCTTCATTAAACAACAATCAGCACTCATTTCCCTGTGAGGTTTTTTCCACTAAAAACCATGCTTACCCACATAGAAAAGAAAGAAGTAAAAACAGGAAAATTGGAACAACAAATGAAAGTAATATTCAGGGCATAAAAATAACCACCCAAATCATCTGTCTCCGACACAGTATTTCATTAGTGCTTATTTCACTAAGTGCTGCATTTCATAGAAACTGCCCTTGAAGAGAAAAATTTTTCAACTGTTAGTTAACTAGCAGGTATTTCATAGAAGATATTGCATTAGAAGTCTAATTATAAGGAAATCTAAGCATTTGTACAAGGACTGTTGCTCAAACAGCAACTGTCTCTATCCATCTTGGTGACAGAGTAGGTACGTACACAAAGTGGCTCTGGATTTGGGCAAAGCAAACGGGGAGAGGCATGAACTATCTGCAGACAGTTTTCAACATTATTATTATTATTGCTATATGTTATTATTATTATTATTATTATTATTATTATTATCATCATCATTCTAAAACTGGCTTCCAAAGAGTCACTTTCATCAAAACTCAGTGAAACTCAGGTCACTTGGCAAAGTATTTCTTGGCACACAGAACACGCTACCTTGCCCAAAGGCCCAAGAAGTCTACCCAAAAATGAAATAATGATTACAGGCTATTTATACATGCAACAATTTGCCTATGCATTTGACTGAATCAAAACAGTTGTCATGTATTAAAAAACAAACAAACAAACAAAAAAAAAAAAAAAAAAAAAAGAGGGGAAAAAGAAGAGGAAAACCAGAAAAAGTAAAACAAAAACGAGGAAAATATAGAATACATGTTGCTAAAAAATTAAGTAGAAAAGTACTGAGAATCTTGCTACCTAGGTTAGGAAATTTCAGCTCTTTCTTTTCTAAAGTGACACCTATCTAAGTGCCACACTTGCTTATTTTTGTTGTTCACAAACAGGGCTCGCAGACAATAGATGATGTCAGCGTTTTGGCTTGCAGATAAATATCTAAGCATAACACTATTTTTAGCTAACTTCCTAAGGAAATCAGGCATGTCTAACTGTGCTAGCATTCAGCCCTTTACCCTGAAATTTTCTGAGCACAAAACCTACTTTGACAAATTTTGTAAAAGGCTCAGTACCTGCACACTTTGGGAAGGCTAGTGAGGGAAGGCAGTCCATCAAAGACCTTGTTAAAAGGAAGCATGTAGGGATGGCTCATCCCAAGATGTGGTGGCTGGCCAGCAACTTGCCATTTCCAGCACTTGTGTGCATTCAAAGACAGGAAAATGGGGGGAAGTGGGGCAGAGCAGCACAGCATACAAGTTACAAGCAACTATTAAGAAAAAAAGAGATTAAATTTAACAGAGAAATTTCATTGGACTTGCTGCTCATGAAACACTACATACATCTGCATATAGCATACTATGCTCTGTCTTGGCAGGAAGATTAGCTCAATTGTTTAATGGGACTTATCCATATCTGATTAAAATGATCCTAAGTGCTCCCCACAATCTTTAAAATATGTCCCCTGGCATTAATGATTTTAAGATGAAAGCTAAATTATGTTCTGATCAAATTAGAAAAACTGAGGCAAATTGCATTAGGCTATTTAATACAAATGTTCCTTCTGAACAGCAATTTCATGGTTATTCTCATATCCTGTAGGAACAAGGACATAAAGGTGATCTGTGTTTAACAAAATCTCCAGATGCAATGAGAAGCAAAGACATGGGAGATCTTAACTAATGGCATCTGGTTTTCCTCTGTGTCAGTGCCCTGTTGCTGGTACACAACATAAATTACTTTTGTATCACCAACCAGGACATCACACCACCCCACGTCCATTAACCTGTTCTTGGTGCTATGAATTTGGAAAGTGAATTTTTTTCCTACACTTTCCAGATGTTCTTTTTCAAAAATAACTGTAATGCCACAGTAACATAGAGCATTATCTATGTGTACATCTCTTTTTCTGAACCTAGGTTTTCTACTCCATGGCCCCAGAGTTCAGTTTTTTCCTCCTGAGGTATATGTTTTTCAAAGTTACGTAATTTATCTTCTCCCTCTTTTGGATTTATTTCTCTTGCCCTGGGGCTTTGGTTTTTATGTTTACTACATTTTCTTTTCTCTTCCTTAGCAGAAGAGAAATGAAGACAACTTTACTTCTCTCTACTCTTCTGACATCAACACTGAGCACTCAGCTATTTCTTCACTAGGTTTACTTATTTCTTATGCTTTCTTTACCCACTTCCATCCATCCAGAAACACATGCAGCACCAAACAAAGTCAAAGCAGCTGCACCAGTGGCTGCCCACTCTATAGCAGCCGAGCTGCCTGGATCTCCAGTATCAAAATCAGAGTCTGAAATAAAGTGGCAGGGCTCACTCAAGGGCTCCAGTGCTGTGGAGAGCAGAGAAACAGTTCAAGAATGCAAGAGGTGAGGTGGCAGTGACTGCTGAGGCACCCACTCAGTCCACAGGCAATGCTCCAGTGCAGGGGCCACGTGGCTTCAGGCAGCCAAAAAGGTTCAGTGTGACGGAGAGGAGATGACCCAGGACACCATGAGGTACCAAAAAACAGGAGCATTTGGAACTTTGGGGAGCCACACAGATGCTGCAGCTGGGACAAGGGAAGCGTTATCAATTTTCTCACACGGAAAGGACACATGTTTTCAGTACAAGAAATTCAGCTGCTAAAACAGAAAACTCCTATGTAGGGTAAATGTGCTGTAGAATAAAGCAGCTTAAAGGAGGGATATGGCCTAGGATTCAAGGAGTTTGCATGAGAACAGTTAAGAACTTTCATGAGACCAGAGAACAGACTATAATACTAAATTGCATTTAAATATTACTAATTTTCCCCCCCAAAAAAGAATAAAATCATTTTGCAAGGCTCACAGTCAACCCATCTTGCTAAATAAAGCTTAAATTACAGGCCAGTCACCTCAGGCTCCTGTCACATTTGACAGAGACTAATTTATTGCCTAAGTGTTATTCTGGGGATATTTCAACATGAAACAGGGAAATCTACTCAATTTGGAGAAGAATTACCTCAAAAAAATCAAACTAACACAAAAAAATATTCACTAACATGGAATTAACCACTACATTATTTTGGTATGTTTGCAGAACTAGCAGCAGAAAGATGGTGAGTAAATTTGCAAAAGCACATTAAAAACTGTGATAGCATATGGCTGTGCCCTGGGTTTGCCTTAATTGAATTTCAGGTGAGGAGAAAAGGAGTTCCAGGCTGGAACTGGGATTTGCTCTCCAACCTTTCTAAGCATACTGTTTTCTCTCAGACATGGTCTGCAGCTTCTCTGACCTCCCCATCCTCATGGCCCTTCAAATGGCTGAATTTCTCCTGGACAGCTGGCAGCACCTTCATTTTTCTTCCCAGCAGATCTGACTGATCCTTGCCTCCTCCATCTCTGATTTCTCTATCAAGCTCTCAGTCTTCCCACACTGCCTGCACTCTTACCATGGATACCTGGCAAGCTAGAACACACCCACCAAGCGTGTGCATCTCCTTCACATGTTCTGCACGGCACCTCAAACAGCAGCACATGTAAAAAAGAGACAGAAGGGTATTTCATTAGGATGGCACACTGCGTATCTGATTTAAAAGTGCATCTGTTATGCATATATTCTTTATATAATTCATATATCTCACACAAATGGAGACAGGCATCAAAATTACTATAAACTGATGATATAAATTTTGTTATCTGTCTCCTGTCTTGGCAAGCACTTCACACAGATGGTTTAGGAAACACTTCAGGTGCTTGTCCCCTCCCTACAAACCTGAGCCTAAGGAAGGCAGCTGCTATATACCACCAGATACACTCCCACTTACACCAAGACTTTGATCTTGGAGACACTATCACTAAAAATTTCAGAGGAAGTTGAAAAGAGATGGATAAAAGAAATAAGAAATACATAAAAGGCTAAGGTAGGTTCTCACCTCCACAGGCATCACTCAAGTTAAAAGTCAGGTCAAACAGCAAAACATAGATCATATTCCTATCAAAAATGCTGTCCATTTTCAACTCACTGCAACTTGGTCATCTTATTAGAACAACCTCCCCCAATTTTCTTAGCACTAAGTTGAAGCAATAGTATTTCCCAGCATCCTATATTCAAGGCATGTGTGTAAATATCAGGCTAAATTAAGGGTGTTTACACACCACTGAATGAGCAGAACTAAATGGTTTTTTGAGTGATAGGCAGTTTTTCAGAATACCTATCAACATTTCTAAGGCATTTATCACTGTAGGATGTTCTGACAAAAAAGCTTCGTTCTATTTAAGTCCCCAAAGACTTCCCTTTTCAGTGCTGGAACAAACTGAACAGAAGGTGAAAAAAAATAAATTGCCACATAAATGTAAGCATAGAAAAATCCTTCAAGTCCCACATTATGTCACTGATGTCTTCTTTGCTCTGGGCACAAATGACTGGTACAAACAAGACAGAATCACATGTATACAGCCTGTGAACTCACCAGGGGCACATTCAAAAGGCATGTACTCAACAACTAATTGCTCTGGGAAAGAAAACAGTACAGAGGTTTACACCTACAAGGGTTCTAAACTAATTGTAGGGCAAGCAACACTCAGCTTTGATTTACAACAAGCCTAGGTTTATTACAAAGCTCCAGAAACTCTCCTGTTTTGTACCACAGAACACACACAGAATGAAAATTTAAGCCTGGGCAGGATATTTCAGGCCAAAATCTTTAATCAGAAGAACAAATTAAGAAACCCAAGTGTTGAGGATAAGCCTTTGCTATCACTTCTGCATGCTACACATGTATTATCCAGGATTTACACGAGGGATTAAGCATCACATGTGCCACCTATGAACTCGCAACCACTCTAATGTGTTTGCTAGTGGGAAAAAAAAATGAAGCATTTACAGGAGCTTATTAAACATCACTTCAAAGACAGGAGAACAAGCGTCTTAGTGAGGTTTAAAGCTCTGCTGGGGACTGACCCTACTATTCCTGAGGAAATAACTAATGTAATACAGAAATACGTAGTTTGAATTTTATTTTCTCTTTAAGACTACACTGACACTCCTCCAAGTGACTAAAATGGTCACAATACCTTTATCAGAAAAGGTACATATCTCCCTAAGACAATATTCATTATTAATTCAGTAGTTAAATTTTTAAGAAATATATGTAGAGGCTACAAAATTGTTTGTTATTTATGAAAACAGCAAAGGTTTTGCAGACTGAAACAGCTGCTCACCATAATGAAGAGAGGTGAGAAAGACTCTGAATAAGACAGATGTGCATTTAAAAACAAATAATGCTGTGGGTGATGGAGGCCCTTGTGCAACCTCCTCAGGGTGGATGAATTCAGGACTTATGATCTCTGCAAGGATGTTTTCCCCAATTTATTTTAAGCAGACAGTAATTAATTTTTATCTTAATGCAATATAATAAGAGCTTTCTTTCAATGTTTAACTCTGTATTAAAAGAGGTATGCTTAAGACCTGCAAAAGGAATTACTGTTTTACACCATTTTTAGCCTATGGCAAAAGTTGCTGACCACAGAACAGAAATGTTTCACATTATGCAGGGTAGATAAAGGCATAAAAACTGAGTATTTACCTGCCATTCATTTCAAAATAATATGTTTAAAAAAATATATTTACAATCACATAAATGTCAAATGCATTTTCGCACTAAATAGGGCAGAACTTCACCTATAAAGAAAACAAACCAACCACCAAAAAAAATCCAGCCTTTATAGATCTTCTAAAATTAAACTTTTTTTTTTTTGTCTTACCCAATTATGAGGGAAATAAAGACTTTTATGGTTTTTATTCCCATTCAATCCCAATTATCAACTGTGTAGCCGCTTTAGTTTCATCAGCAGCCCTGATGAAACTAAAGCATCCACAGCAGCAGGATCACTTCTGTGTTATGCCATATATACTGCAAAGGAGGCCGTTTACTCAGCCAGGGGGTTAAAATGAAGCAGCGCAAGGAATTTCAAGAATAAAGTATCCCTACAGAAAAAAATCACCAATTGAAAATCTCCAAGTGACTTCTCTGTTACCAGTTTAGTGACAGAGGTGGCAAGTGAGAGACAGTGCTGTCCCACAGGTATTCTCTGAGAATATACACTGAGAAGCAGAATCCACCATGGGTCAGTGGGAAAAATGCAGAGCAAGCCCAAAGTGACCCTGAGGCTGTGATGAAGAGCTGACAGCTCCAGAGTCCCTCTGCTGTTTTTTTGCTAGAGGTATATTTATGCAGTTTATAACATACTTCCAGAAGCCTAAGATCAGCTTTATTCCACATTCTTCCTCCTGGGCTGCAAAAGGCTGTGTCAGAAGTCATGACTGCTTATTTAGGGGTTTTATATAACTGCCCTCAACAGGCACACAAACAGCGTGGCAGGACACATGATGCCCTCCCAAACCAGCCTTCACCACTTGACCTCACCTGGACAGCAGCACTGGTGGAAAACTGCAAAAAGAAAACACTAGCTGGAAACCTCAGCCCCAAAGGATCCACAGCAGGTCAAGGCACAGGAAACATGGACCAAGTTTATCCATAACACATATCGCTCAAGAAATTAAGAAAACTGGAAATGTCATTGTGTAACAGCTTGTTGGCAAAAAAATTAAATTAATTAACAGGTTATCATAAGGAAAATGTCCCTGTCCTCCTCATGCTTAACAATGTGGTTTTAATTGTTCCCTTCAAGAGCACCAGGAGACCCTTCCATGAGACACTCTTATTCTTTTTCTGGCGGGAGTCACAATCCAGCAAAAAAAACCTCACGAAAATTTCAAATTTCATTTTCAATTAAATAGGGGGCAGTATACATGCAGGCTTGGCCTGCAGTAAATACTCCCTACAACAGTGAGGAAGGTTAGCAGAAGGCTGAAGGCACACAGGTAAGCTCAGACACAGCTCTGCCACCCAGCCATGACGGCTGGTCCTGGTGGCAGTGATGGCACCACAACCAACTCCTGCCAGCTACAGGATGACACCCAGGGGCCTGTGCTGTGAAATCAAATCAGACATTTCACAGAATCACAGAAGAGTTAGGGTCAGAACGTGCCTGTTTAGCAAGGTCTATACACCAGAAACTGGCAGCCCTACAAACACAGCCCATACACAGAGCAAGGAGAGCAGTAAGGGCTCTCCACCACCCCACACACTGCAGATGGGCAAGTAGGGGTGCCTATCCACAGCTGGGAATTTGCACAAAAAAGAAATGAAAGGGAAAAAAAGCAAGGAAAACCTTCCACAGGGCAGACGAAGGTCATAATATGAGAGGAAATGCTAGATAAAGGCAGCAGTGTACCTTAAGAAAATGAAACTGCAGTGCTGTAAGCCAGTATCACTACTGTAATAAGCTCAGTTATTGTTGTAGTTTGCCTTGAACAGCAGCCAATGATATTTTAATAAATTGATCAAATGTTACCTGGTTGTGCAAGGATTTCCACCTGACACAGAATACTACTTTGTAGCATCAAATACATTTTTCAGTGATTTCAATGCAACTTTTTACCCTTCAGAGCAGCAATTCAAAATGCTAAGATTAAAGAATGTTACTTCTCTGCTGGGGGTGGCAGAACACTTTAGTGACAGCTGTGTCCCATAAACTGAGCTAAAAACTTCATCTCACAAAACACTTCAAGAAGACAGTTAAAATAAACATAGGAAAACAGAAGCCTTGAAAGTAGGCATTTTGCAGACCACATTTTGAAAAAAAAAAAAAAAGTTTCTATTAATACCTTGTTTGAACTGTTCTGACTTAATTCTTTCCATCATCTGTTACTACTTTGCACGTCACCAATCTTTAATCTTTAGTTTTTCTTACAAAAGCCAGGCTGCCTGCTCTCAGGGTTGACCAAGTAGTGAAATGCATGGATAGAGGACAAATTTACTGCTTTAGAGAGCTATCTTTAGAGACTCAAGCTTTCAGTGTACTGAAGTTCAGCCAAGTCCTTTCTGAGGCATTTTTTAAAAATCACTTCTATTGCCTCATTGAACAAAAGAAAACAACCTGGTTTTCTCTCTTTTAATCTACTCCTTTAACCTTGTCCTTATACTAAGCTTCATTTATCTTAGAAATAGCAGATTTGCCAGTCTGTGGAGATGAACTGTTGAACCACAAAACATTATATTCTAGAAGGTAAGAACCAATATTACTCTAAATGCACACTCTGGTTGCTTAAAACAGCAAGACAACAAAATTAACCACTTATGTGAAAAATATCCTTGATGAGCTAAGAGTGCCTCTAAAGTTGAATGAAAACAAATTTAATTAGCTCAGTTGTTTCATGATGCCCAAAAGGACTTTGAAAGTTTTTCAGATGAAAATGGAATATACTTCCAGAGAAATTAGATACTAAATTTAAAAGACAGAAAGATACAAAAAAGAAATGACAAATTCTGAATACCTAAATCAACCCAGCTTGTCCCTCTGCAGTACTGCAGAAGGATGCCATAACTTTAATGAGATCTATACTGACCAAAGAAAACGTAAAAATCAAACAAGACCTAAAGTGCACATTCCATGCACTTTATATACCAGACACGAACTCCAGGGAGTAGCCGTTGTTTAAGTAAGGCAGCATAAGAAAAAATATCTATTATCCCCACCAACAATCCCTCTTGTTCTAGCTCTATCATTTTCCTTTCTAGGAGCAGAAGCATTTATTTTTTAAAATATTTAATATATTTTAATATTTTTAATATATTCCATCTTAAGAACCACTAACCTCTATGTGTCTCTGCCACCTGACAAGCACCACAGCCCATTCCATAGCACACTACACTTGGCATAAACCAAACACATCTTTGTCACAAATATATATGTAAGGTAATTTTTCTCTAGCTAAAAGACCCAGAATAAGAAGCATCCTTGACTATAAATATAAGACATAAAAAATACGCAATGTTTGTCAGATAGGTTTTTGAAGTAAAATACTGAGCCTTGCACAATCAAAATTATAACAAAAGAGAACAACACTAAAACATAAAATGTTTCTCATTTTATTCAAGTACAATTAAATGCTGAAAGCAAGAAACCAAACAAATCTATCCACAGAAATCTGGTGGTTTTTGCAAATAACCTTCACACAAGAATCAAGGCTCCTTTCTCAAAAAAATAAATGTAGATTAAAACATCTGGGGCTATTGGTAGGAGAGATCACATTCCAGCTAAAATGGAGGTACATTACCAAAACAAAGGAGTGAATGGTATCACGGGAAATCTAAGGAAAATCAGAGAAAGGCAGCACAAAAAATTTTGTTGAGAAGCACAATGTAAGAGACTTTAAACCTTTAATTACTAAAACCTGAAGAAGGAAAGACATGAACAGCTGCTTCAAGATACACCAATTTCACCAGCAGAGGACAGAAACTATTTTCCATTACCATTCTAATAATGGAAAAATGCCCAAGGGAATCAAACCCAGAATGCAGAGGAAAGCAAACGTTTCAAAAAGCATTTGTGGCAATAAGCTGCAGAGAGCCAACACCCACACTGTTCTCTGCAGCCAGCCCTGCTGAGCCCTCCCCTCCACAAAACAGGGAGCACCCATGGAGAAATAGAGAATGGGAGACATAAAGAACTGCCCAGCCATACAGATAAAAGGGAAAAGCAGTCAGAAAAAAAAAAATAAAGACTGGAACATAGAAGCCCCTTCTGAAGCTGCTGGGAGCTGCCTGCACAGACAGGCCATTGGAGACTGACGTTCCAGAGGCTTTTTGCTGCCCTGAAGGAACACTTCCACTGTGGTCTTCTGCTGCTGGAAATGACCACGAATACACTCAAAGACTTCAAAACAATGGCAAAAACAGTGTGGGTGGTTTAATTGGTCTGGGATTTGTTTGTTTGTTTAAAAATTTTCAAATAACTGCCAACATAAGGAACCTGAGTGTTTTGTGCTCATCTCAGTAGCATGGTCAGTTACCAAATTGTATATTGGTAATATATTGGTACATATTCACCTCTCCCTGAAGGTGAGTGCCTCCTGCAGCAGTGCCCAAACCCAGCCCCTCTGGGAGGACAACTCCCCAGAAACACTTCTGCAAGGAACCCACGCCAAAGAGAAATATAGATACCATCTCTAGCACCCCAGATCCATAGCCCCAAGGCACAGCCTACCCAATTCTATCAACACCACTTATTTAATTTTTCAAGACAACACATAAGATATGGGGACAAATAACAAACCAAAGGCAAAACAGATTAGCAAGTTTTTGCCACAGACAAAGAATGAAGAGTAGCTATAAAAAGGGCACTGTTTGCACACAACATTTTATAAGTATTTATAGGAAACAATTGCTAGAAACGCACAACAGGCACACCTCTATCCAGGAAGGAGCTGGAGACTATAAAAACACCAAAACCCCACACCCAAAACCCCAAAGTGCATTACTGGAGACTGAACACTCCTTCCTCGCTGCTGGCAAGGCAGATGCAGAAAGCAGCTTGTGCCAGCCCACACTGGCTCTGACACACCCGTGCACACGGGCTCACAGGGACACAGGACACATTTGCTGCAGCTCAGTTCTTTACCATTAACAAGAAGAGCTTTTTTGGAAAACCAAATGACAGAAGTAAAGATCTGGGAAGCCTGTTGAGTCCTCGCAATTCTTTCTTTTCCTATACGTTCTATGCAACATAAATACTTTTATTAAAGGACAGAAAACAACAATTCACAGGAAAACTTACACAAGTTCAGGTAAGTTGTGGACCCCCTCAGGTCCACTTTTGGCAGTGGTCCCTTGGCAGTGCACTGACACTACACAGGCAACACTACAGACCAACTACCATTTAATGCACAAAAGCCAATGAGACTACCTACCTATTTAATATATGAAATATTTATTTATAGATGTCAGGAAAAAATATTTATTTTGCAGAAGCAGTACTTCACAAAGTGATTTAGTCAGGAAAAACTAAACTAAACTAAACATAAAATTAGAACATAGAGAGAAATAAATGAACAGCTTTGAATTTAACTGTCCAAAAAGATATGAGAGAAAAAAAATGAGGATTATTTTGACTGTTTTCACTGTAATTTATTATTTCTAAATATAAAGAATTTAATATCATTATCTTGCTATTAAGATTCTTGCATTTTCTTTAGAGTAGTAGATTCCATACCCAAATATGGTATATATTTCTCCAATCCTTGTTCTTTCTTTAAATAATTATAATAATAATAACTACCTGATGAGAACAGTGAGTTCAAGTAAGCCTCAGGATGCACAGTCCATTACACAGTCTGTTTCACCCAGCATTAAACTCATTTATGAACACGAGGAGGAAAGGAGGATTAGTTACCTGAATAACCCTTATGGAAGGGAAAAATAACTGGATTGCAAAACACAGAATTAAGCCTTGTCTTACAAGAACAAATATAATGTTTATATACTTACCTGCACTTTAGGCTGTGGCACAGGAAGCCACAAAGTACCATTAAAGGTATTTGGTTATTCAGAGAAGAATGCTGAATGTTTTGAAGAATCCCTCTGGTCTACAACATGAGATGCTTGCACACTGGTTGCCTCATGTTGATTTTTCTTCACAATCCAGCATTTTAAAAGAAAACCATCTTACTTAGACTGGAGACTTACAGAAGATTTTGTGTAACTCAGCTAAAATATGTGCACCTCCACATCAGGATGTATGTGTGTATCTCCACATCAGGAGTACTTGGGTGACTCAATATACTTGGAGGCCTAAGACAAACGCAATGGCAATATTCACAGACTAAGACTTTGTCAGCTGACATCAAGGTCCAATACAAAGCTGCTGTACAAGGCTACAGCTCTTCCACAGAGCAGCCAGGGCAAATAGTTTCTTGAGACATAAGATACAAAAGATGACACTTCAATGGTGTGTACACCAGAAGCTCAAAACTCATGCCTGAAAATGCAGGAAACATGAAGCTTCCTGGGGAAGTAAGTACAGATTTTAGTCCCAGGGCTAAAAACCAGCAATGAGCAAGTACTACATGTTTACTTGATCTCACTTTGTAGTGGAGAAGCTCCATTCATTAATTTCAAAATCAATCTTCCATCTACACACGCTCCTGCATTAAATCTAGGTCTAAGATGGTGGCAAAAGAATACTATAATGCAATTTGTTACTAAATATAGTTTTGTTACTAGACATAAAAGGAAGCATAGATTTAGTGCTGGGCTAAAAATTCCAGTCACACAAACTTAGAAGCCCATGGTCCATAGTACATCCACCCAAATCTTTAAACTGCTTTATTATTGGTGTTTGTGCCATGGCTAGTGCTTTTCAACTGGGAAAAGGCTTGCAGTAGCTGGCAGTAATTGAGGTGAAGAGATCCCTACTGACATAACATGTAATTACATAACAATTTCAATAATGAAACTGCATTACAGAAATGGATAAATTAGAATAATAAAACCAGGTGTGACAGTAGGAGAGGACCTGTAGGAAGTATCTTCCCCATATAAGAAAGAGTGCATCTATTAATTTATTTGATTTATTTTCTGCAAGTTTAATTATGTCAGAAAGTATTTTACAGTGCAAGTATTTTTACCAAATAAACTGTATAAGATAAATAAAAAAGTTACCCTTGCTGAGAAAGTTAATTATTCAACAAGAGTCAGTGTGGCAGATTTACCAACCTTGCAAAGTAAAAATGCATTACATACCTACACTGCTATATATTTTGCACACACAAAAAAATCCAACAACAAAAAAATCAAGGATACAGTAAGTGCACTTCTGAGAACATTGCTTTGATGTGCATCTGTGTTATGGAAGCAAAGGATTCATCCCTGAACAAAAAGAAATGATCCTAAATGTCACCGAAGAACAAATTGCAGACACCAGCCCATAATGCCCCACTCCCAATCACCTTGTCTGCATTTCACTGGCCCAATCAGTCTAAAAGCAAAAAATACAATTAGTGTGGTGTCTTGTCAGACTTTGAAATCACATCTCACAGTCCTTCCAGTACAAATTAAGAGCATATAGAGATGCAGTAATTTGCTGGAGTCCATTTCCTCCTACACTGTATACAAAAAAAATCTTGAAGGCAACTCCTAACACTGTTTAAATTAGAGAAGACGTATGTAGAGGAAAAGCTGGAGAAAAGATGTTGGGGGAAATCTTTAAAGAAATATAATACTGATTATACTTCAAAATTACGACAAGCTCCCAAGGAAAAGGGAGCATACCACTGCCAGAGAGATTTAAAAACCTCAACTGGAGGAGAACTTTGGGAAGAAAAACCCAACACTAAAACCCCCTTTATTAGCAGTTCTTGTCAAAACACCAGTAATTAGGCTGTATGCCATATAATCCAAAAACATGCAAAGTAGACAACTGGCAGGTAATAATATTTTCTACAAATGTCATTCTGATCTCTCATCCTTTTAGATAAACTTCAGCCCTTAGAGGCAGTCAACCATTCATTATGCCAACTGTTCTCCATGCAAACCATCCCACCTTTTAAGAAAAAAAAAAAAAATAAAAAAAGCAAATTGCACTCCCAGACCTTGAATTTTTTTTTTAAATAAATTCACTGTTGATTATGGAGGAGACAGAAAAATAAAAGAGGAAAAAAAAAAAACCAAATCAACTATTGCTTAGTCAGATGAAGAGTCCTGCCTCCAACAACACAGCTGAGAAGGAAAGCTAGTTTGAGTTCCTGCAGTGAATCCTGTTAAAGCTAAAACCTGAAGTGCATACATTTTAAAGAAGATAAAGGTCCAGGCTTCCCTTAGCCAGCTATTAAATGTGAACAAGCTTTCAGAAGAAGTGAGAGGTTATGCAATCATTACAATAAACCAGTCAAGACCTCCCAGCAAGATCTAAAGCAGTGCCATATGGTAAGTAACAGGGGACTTATTTTTGCATTATTACTTCCAAGAACACTTAGAAGCATTTGTTCAGATCTTAATGGAATTTATGATAGCTTTTGTCCTCCTCAGGAATCCCTGCTTATTTTTATCTATCAGAAAGGCAACTGCTGAGAGAACATTATGTACTAGAGTCTTAATATTTTCAGAAAAGCAGACAAACTTTTTTCAAAATTTAGGCACTTCCTTAGTCTCAGGCATGCTGTCAACAAAGTAGGACAGAAATTTGCTGTGCTAGAGAAGCCTCACTCTTCTCACCTGCAGTGCAACAGCAGTGACACTAAGAAATCATAAGGAAATATCCCAATTCAAGTGACATTTGCAAGGCAAGTAAGAGAAACCAGAATAACCAACCACCATTTGCAGTTAATGTACACCTTAAAAACATCAACATCACCGGCCCAAATTAGCACCATATTAAAGAGATCACATAATCACATAATAGTAAAGTATCATTTATTTATATATCATGATGTTCCAAACTCAATACACAACCAACAAAGACATATGAAAAATATCAAAATTAATCAGAAAAATAAAAGCACGCTCAAAATGCAGAAGCTTGCTTCAAATTTTAAGAAAAACATAGCTCTTAAGTTATTTTTTAAAAAACAATATAGCTGCTACAGTAGATTCCACGCATATTGCATTGATCTACAGCTTAGCCCTATAAAAACTGTATTTACAGAAAACATAGCTGGGACAGACGTCACAGATGTTTTACTCCTACACCTCAGTCACCTTATTAAAATGAAACCTCAGTGCAAAATTCAAACCTAGTGTAATAAGCATAGCTAATTCTTTTTTTTTTATTATTTTAAGAAAACTAATTAATCCCAAAGGTCTATCAAAGCATAGTAGAAAACTGTACAGAGTTAGGAAAAGCAAGAAGCTTTGAGCTTGCCTATGCTGCATACTCTTCATATACCAAAGTCCATTAGGAAAAAAAAATTACATGAAAGCCTAACAAGGAAAAAACCTCACACCCAAGAAAATAGAAATTACATTTACACTGCATATCTTCTATTTTTTTACTTTTCTTTTTAAAAAAAGCCGTGCCATCTCAATATTGCTGCATTTAATTGTACAATAATTCCCACCTGGTCAGTAAATCAGATAAAAATATAACCTCCCTCCAAATTAAGGCAGAAAAACCATTAAAATACCAAACTTCCCTACAGGGCAATTTGCCAGAAAACAGATCCAAGTGTTTGGATTCTTTCCTAACTGTGTGAATGCCTAACCCCAGAGGAAGAGCCGCTGCCCGTGATTCCCTCGCAGGACGGCGGCACACACACACACACAGACACAGACACACAGACACAGACAGACAGACACACAGACAGAGACACACACACACACAGAGACACATACATGCACATACACACACACACACAGAGACACACACACAGAGACACACACACACAGACGGCAGGTGGAATGTTTTGGGCAGCATCCCTCCCCACCCACCTGCACACCCTGCAGTGGAGTGCTGCTGGAAGGGGACAATGGGACACATCGTGGATGGCTGCAGGCCCTTGAGGGGTGTAACCAGCCTGGCTTGTCTTTGGCAGCTCGCCCTGCCAAGTCATCTCAGATGTTGGTGTTTATGGCTTGAACGGAGCTGACGGCTCTCCAAGGGGCAGAGGGACAACTCCCTTCCCCACTGAGCCCTGGCTGCATCACACACACAACCTCCACCATCCCTCCAAACACATTTACAAGTCACCTTCTAGAAAACTGTCTTCAGCTCCCTTTGCTTTACAAACTGGAAAGTAACAGAGTGGTTTCTTGGTGTCACAGCTCTCCCAGGTTCTGCTGGTTTACGGCACACCTGGCAGATATAATGCACCAACACGAAGGGCAGGGTGTCACAACCCACAGTACAGACAAGCCTTACTATGGTTAAATTATGTCCCAGAGGGTGTATGATGGACAACTTCCCATCTATTATCATCAGAGCAGCAACAAACAGGACAGAAAAACAGCAGAACACAGCCAGCTCCTCTGGAAGAGTGGGGGAACACTGGTTGAACAAAAGGGCTAGATGCAGAAGACTACTGATTGGGTTTCAAATTGATCATTGATTATTTAGTGGAATAAAAGACTATAAATAAAAATATAATTTATCACTCTGGCAATCATTAAGTTTACCAGTCAGAGGAGTATGTGAGAAAGCTCAGAGCCCAAGAACCACTAACAGCAGTATTTTGATGAGCATTAAATTCTTAAGAAAATAAATTTAGGTGAAAATTGCACAGATACATTATTACATAATAGATACAATAGAATGTATTATTAAAGCCATAATAAAACCTAACAGTTGGAAGCAGTGATAAACACATTTAGATAAAACTTACATTTACCTGTGAGGATCATTAATCTTCAACATTTTATTTATTGGGGTGATTCCACTAAGTGTTTGTATTGGGTTTGTATGGCTGGGTTTTGGTAGCAGGAGCAGCTACAGTGGTGGATTCTGTGAGAAGCTGCCTCCATGTCCAAGAGAGCAAATCCCAGTTGGCTCCAACATGGATGTGCTGCTGGACAAGGCCACAGGGATCCACCTGCAGCCCACAGAGGAGATCCATACCAGGGCAGGTGGATGCCTGAGAGGAGGCTCTGATCCCGTGGGAGGCTCCTGGCAGGGACCTGTAGAACCATGGAGAGCACAGCCTACACTGGAGCAGGTTTCCTGATGGGACTTGTGACCCCATGGGGGACTCATGCTGGAGCAGCCTGCCCTTGAAGGACTGCACCCTGTGGAAGAGTGACCCGTGTTGCAGCAGTTTCTGGAGAACTGCTGCCCATGAGATGGATTCACACTGGAAAAGTTCACGGGGAGCTCTCTCCTCTGAGAGGGACCCCAGGCTGGGGTAGGGGAAGGGCTCCTCTCCCCGAGCAGCCTGAGAAACATGTGATGAGCTGACCACAGCCCCATTCCCATCTCCCTGTGCCACTGACAGAGACAGTAGAGCTGGGAAGGAGGGAAGGGAGGGATGAAGGTGTTCTTAAGGTCTGTTTTTACTTCTCATTATCCTGCTATGATTTCATTAATAATAAATTCAATTAATATCTCTAATTCTAGCCTGTTTTGCCCATGACAGAATTTGGTGAGTGACCTCTCTCTGTCCTTATCTCAACCAATGAACCCTTTGTTATATTTTCTCTCCCCAGTACAGCTGCAGAGGGGAGTGACAGAGAGGCTTTGGTGGGTGTCTGGCATCCAGCCAGGGTCAACTCACTACAGTCTTCAAATTGAACTTGAATGCCTTTATACTTTAAGACTAAACACCTTCATCAGCTGGCTCTAAGAACAAAACAAAAAAAAAAGGAATATATGAGAATACATGCTTGGATTTGCCCAGTACTGAAATAAATCATTTTATCTGAGCAATAAAAATTCTCTGGACTGACCTTAAAACAGTGTTTGCACAAAATCTTTCTCCATCCGATAGTGTGAATCTAGAAGTACTTTCCTGTATTGCAATTGTAACTGCAGATTGGAGAAGTGTACCTGGGGACAACATAGATTTTTTTGACCTCTCAACTGATGGGGAGACTTCCTACAGTCTCAAAACATCTGAACCTGCCACACAGCATGGAATGACTGAAGGAAAAGTGCCTCAAAATACTTGAACCATTTGCATAGCATCGGTGAATCACTGAAGCATCTCCATGTCAAACCCCCTGGAGGAAAGACTAAGCAGGGGTGGCTTCACGATTTCAGAAATACAACAGCAAGACAGCGATCAGACATTTTTAGTTTTCTTCCCATGTATTTGCCACTGACCTATTTCACTGTGCCACATGGGTTCAAAACCTTATTTGTTAAGGCAGGAATTTAGAAACTAATTTTTAAAAAATTCCAAGTAATGGGTATAAACAATCATTTATACTGTAAATTCAAACTGATGTTTTCAATTGATGTTTTATTTGTAGAAACTGGGCACATGCCTCACTGCCAATACAGGGGCACAGCCACTGACATTCATGATACAAGTAACAACCTGTTTAATCATCCAATACTTATCTGCAGGCTATCTGAAAACTTTTGCAAACATATTAGTAGCATGGTTCTGTTTCAGTTAAAGGCCAAAAGAGTAAGCATGGGTGGTAAATTCTTCTTGGTAAATTTTTTTTCTTCTTGGTAAATTAACGTCAATCTAATCTCCATTGAACATAACACTCCTTAAGAGTCCTTGCCTGCTTAGACTGATACAAACAGCAAAAAAATAAGCCACAGAGGCTCAGAAAATCTTGCACCTTAATTTAAAATAATGGAAAAAAATTTAAGTATGAACAAAGTCATGGCAAAGAAATGAAATTGCAATGAATTGCCTTTAGCTAGAACATAATGAAACAACTGAACAGCTGCAGGAATGCTCAATTTAGCTACACCTTCAGTGTAACAACTCACCCATTCTGATACTATTAAGAGAAACAAGACTGAATATTGGCACTGAGGATAAAAATACCTTTCATTAACCTACTCCATAACTGCCCCATATGTGTAGATATTCTATGAATCAAGACACTATACAAATTCAGGCTATTCACAACAGAACGCTCCTTATAAATACTTTCTAAGCCTGTTTTTATTTCACAGTCTTTCTATGGTGGTATCTCCCTCTTTCCCAAGCCCTAAAAACATTAGCTTCAGAATAATAGTCTGTTCAGAAGAACAGACTAGACTGCAGAAGGTGTTGGGGAAAAAACATTCCCTAACAGTAAGAAAACTGGAAGTGTACTTTACCTTTGCATATTTTCCAAACTGCAAACTCCCAGACTAACAAATCCCTTAAGATCTGAGCTCTACGTCTCTGGGGGAGGGGGGAGGAATTATATGACAGCTTTTAATAAACATTAAAAATGTAAGCTAATTAAGAACTAAGTTATTTTTTAAAGTTTCCAAAACTTTTTTTATTTTTTTATTTCCAGAGCCAAGGAAAAAGGAAAGCTGGAGAACTGCAGGCAGCATTTTGATTTCTTACACACTACCATGCACTTTACCAATTGTAAGGCGAGACTCCCTAGCACACTGCAGCTACGCACCCAAACCAAATCTCTCCTGCTCTTCTAACAGACAGATTTCTGAATGCTGAATGTACCAACAATATTCTGAATCCAACACGTAAAACAAACATTTACCACAAGCAAAAGGAATTGCTATATTGATGTGGCTCCTTTGATCCTGGTTTGAAACCATGCTGAGATCCAACGATAACGAGAAACACAGAAGGCAGAGCTTGTCACTGCTCTCTGCTGCAATTTTGACATCTGTTTCACAGCTCTTGGAAAGCCCATTTCCATTAATCCATGAGAAAGGACAGGAGATAAAATTCCCAGGCTGCAGAGGGCATTAGGAGACTTTCCTAGCTGACTGTACATTAAGAAAGAACTGTAACAGCCAAATTACGTTAGTGTGAAAAGACGGAAGATGCTATTCCTCCCTCTGTCTTAATGGAGCTGTTTATGCTGCAATCTTGAGGGCAGACCACTTACCAAAGACATTGCCAGCCACCTGCCTGACACACAAAAAGAGCAGACTAAGAACAGAAGGTGACATCCTGGTCCCATTCAGCAGAAGCTGGTCTGTGCTTTCCTGACTTAGCCTCCAAATTATCATTCTTAACAGTTTACACATATTGCTCCTGCTGCACACTAACATTTAAGGAAATTCTACCAGACAACCCAGAGATTAGTTATCAAATCTAGATAAATAAGGGAAATGACTGAAAGCCTCATCACAGAGAGAGTTTAAAAATGCTTAAAAGCTTAGCTTTTGTCATATTTATGCCTTTTAAAAATAAGAACAAAAATGTGTTTGCCATTCAATTTTATTAAAAGATAAGCATAGCAAGTTGTTTCAAAGTTGAACCCTTGCCTAAGATTAGTATCCTAAATCAAAGAGGGATAGAATACTGGTCATGTACAATTTCCACAGAAATTATACACACTCAGCACACACATTAAGAATTGGGCCCCTTTAATTTAAGAGATTAATTTCAAGCACCTGGCCTTGAAAGCATGAATCTCTGTTTTTATTAAAAATATCAAAATGGCTTCCCTCATACACAAGCAAAAGCAATACTAAAAGCAAATACAGGATGTGACAACAAGAGAAGCCGCAGAGAAGAAGGAATGAAACCAGGAGGAAGAGATGGAAGACTGTTGGAAAAAACTAAATCAAACCATTCATCATATATATGTAACATGTTTTCTACTTTCTTCTAGGATACTAACACTCTGTACTCATCATATTTGCCACTGAGGAATAAAAAGAAAGATGTCACTAAGGAGCATCTACCTCCCTGATGTAACCTTGAGTTACTAACTCCAAATACTAAGTTTACCGAAGTAAATGTCAGAAAAGTACCTTCAAGCTTGAAGAACAGTTTGTGATATTAAAGCATGTTATGTCAGTTTGCAACCTAAATACAGAAATACAGTCATTTGAAAGAGAAAAATTATTGGAAGTAGCTCCTCAGAATTAACCTAATAATCAAAAAACACAATGTTATTGATCCATCTGGTGGGAGCTGTGTGGGTTGAAAGATATTTGAGAGTTTACTTTGAAGTCTAAAATAAAATGAGCATGGTCTAGATGCAAGTCAAAAGCCCAAGTCCACACACGACCAAAGCTCATCTCATTTAATCTGGACCAGCTGACTTCCCAGTAGGACATGCGAGAAGAAACTGTGTTTCTCTGAACAAGACTGGCAGTAGGAAAATCAAAGCACTGACAACTTCACAGCACAGCTAAAAGCTGGAGAAGTCTCCGTTTGTGCTAGTTTAAGGAACAGAGAACAACCACCCCATTGCCTGCAGGATGTTCATTATCTAGCATCATAATTAACACCACTTCAGTTAAACTGCATATGGGAAAGCAGCAGGAATTAAGAGTAAATACCAGAACTCCTGTCAAATGGAAAATTATTTTCAACCAGCTATGAAAACTTGTCATTATCTCTGTGACTGTATTTACTGGGCTGTGACTCTCTTCACAGTCCTTCATTCAATCTCAGACAGATGATAAACAAAAAGACTCCAAATTTGTTCAGTTTTCCTGCTCAAGATGGGGGAGGAGACATTGATGTTTGCATGGATTAATAGAAATTTTTACTTTTCAGACATGATTTAAACATAACCCTACAAAATACTTCACATTTGAGGGGAACAGGAAAGGTTTAGGGAATCACATGCCTCTTAATTTGCAACCTCCTTTTTACGTAGTAAAATCCCCATAGTACATTTCCATAAGTATGAAGGAAACCAAGACAAATAGTTCCGTTTACCACACACTTTGTGGTTTAACCACAAAAAATAAAATGTAGTTGGCTCATGGGAGTATGTCTGCAAGCAGAGGAGCCACGCTTGAACCAGAACTATACCTAAGACTGGTTTAGCTATGACCAAGAAGAAACAGAAGTCTGCTTAATGTATAACACAGTACATTCAGCATTCTATATCTGATATTGTCTGACAGAGGTTTCCACTGAAATATGTATGTATGCTGAATTATATTATATACAGCCCTTGAGCTACAGGCATACCTCATTGCTTATCAGTAAAATACATCCTTAGAGATGATGTAAGGTTAAGTCCTTCATTTCCACCTCCTAGTACAAATGTATTCCTCCTTTGTTTTCAACTTTACCATACTAGAAAATGGTAAATCTTAATTCATCCATTTCTATTCCTCTGTTTTATCAAGTTACTCTAACAAAGAAGGAAGAAGTTCTTGATCCACCATCAACAGTGAGTTCAACCAGAGAACTAAATGACAAGAGACAAAAAATGCAAGCAATGTTATATTTTTGTCTTTTTCCTCCAACATCACATTATTGCTGAAATTGTATACAGAAAACAGAGGAGAGAACAAACTCAAAAAAACTGGTAATGACAAGATAGCCAGAGTCAAATCAACACTTGGTTTATTTCAACCCAAAAGAAAAATAAACTTGTACACATGGAACAGCAAACACTGGGAAGGATGACCATTTGCAACAATGGTCAGACATCTGAACAAATTTGCTGGAGCAAGGGAGCTCTCCAGGCAAACACTCCTACAGCAAACATCTTCTCTTTTACAAGACACTTTCCCCTATGAACACACAATTAACTGACAAACTCCCACTGTCTCACTCCTCAGTGTCTGCCACTGACCACCCATACATCCTTATGATGTTACCAAATATTAGCCCATAATAGAAGCCAACAAGGCTTGCATCAGCACTGAGCACGTCCCTACGAAAAAGGAGAATATTGGCGTGCTCAGGCCATTGGATCAGCCAGGCACAGACATTAAGGTTTTCTTTCCCATCACAAAGTGTTCAGCCAAGGGGAAGCATGACCAGTAAGTTAAAATATTAACAGTACTGTCCCTTTAACACTGAAATTAATAATATTTACAAACCCTGATAGCAAAAATGAAGCTAAAATGGACCAAACTTGAAAGACGGGTTATCTGAGGACAGGGAAAGAAGGAGGAAGCCTATTCAAAGTCACCTGGTAAAATGTTAAACTAATTTACACAAAGAAGATAGGCATTTCTGCAAACAAAAAATAAGTTGAAAATATTCTTTCCTAGTCATAAAAACATGTAGAAAACATAAATTCAACAAAAAGGCTGAATTTGGCTTCCTTTCCTCCCATCCTATGGGAAACAGTTCCCAGCTGCAAATTGCTCATTCTTAAAAATTACAACAACCTTGTCAAATTTAAAGAATAAGCTATGCAGAGTCCTCTACCAGATGACTCCTAAAGCCCAATTACAGAGCACTCCTGTTTTCAGAAGACAGAATGGGGGAAAATACTTAATTATTATTATTATTAATACTTCATACTTCAGCTCTCTCAGCATGTGACATACCATGACATATGAATGGTCAATCAAACCATTAAAAATTTTATTGATGTTGAAACTGAAACACTAATGGGGATCTGTTCCTGAAATATCTCAGAACTAAACAAGTATGTATGCAACAAGCTAACCCCACAAATCAGACGGGAAATTACAGGAACCACAAACTCAGCTGGCTGCTGATGTTTAACAAGGTATCGATTGTTCTGGGTTAAAAAATGCAGGTGTTATACCGCTTTGGGAAAGGCCTCTGAAAATATTTCTAACACATTGAAGACAAAAATATATAAAGAAATGCAAACCAATCTCCTCTTTAGAAAAGGCATATGCTGCTGCTAATTCAGTGGTCAGGTACATACCAAGTTTTTTGGAATCCTTCTGTTTTCACAACTCCCACAACAGGAAAAAAAATACAAACAAACAAACAAACAAAAAAGGTTTAAGAGACTCAAACCCAATATAATGTTTAAAGATGTTTTAATACATTGGTTATTGTATCTGCTGTATATTTTAATGGTTCATGTCTACTTTTGCCTCTCGACAGGACACTGCAATTCCTTGCTATCTGAAAGCTGTATGTCTGTTTCAAACAAATTATTCACCCTCTGGCTGTCAAGACTGTTGTTCTACAAAATTAAATACAGCCTCTAGTAGTTACCCATTCACCTTTCTGAAGAGACATAACTGGGTTAGGATTTGTTCTTGCTTTACAGGAACTTTAGAACCTACCCAATTCTCTTATGACAAAGACTCAGATATGGGAAGCCCTAAAGCTGGAGCTTCATAGAACTCCATTTCAAGCTCATGCCCAACTGATTCCCAGAGGGAAGAAGCAATAACTCAATTCATAGTGGTAAAAAAAACCAGCCTAATTGCCCTTTTCCTGCAATAGTGACACAGTGACTTCACAGACAAAACATAAAGGAGCTTTCAACTGCAAAGTAAGGAAAGACTATCCAATTTCTCTCTTAAAGTATGCTGGAACCTCATGTAATTATGCCAAGATCTCAAAGCCAGCTCTGATAATTAATATTTCTAGGGACTGAAAGACCCTCATATTAAATCTCCAAGAAGCAGGACTAACACAGAGGATGCAAATTTGCTGCATCTCTGCTTTGGGGCACGGAATTCTTCACGGAGCTGCAGACTTCAAGCTCACAGTCTCATTCATATCATAAAACTCTGAAAACAAATATACAATTTGCAAACACTCCCCTAAGATAAAACCAAAGCACACTGTACATTTTATGTCCCACAGTACCACTGCTTGATAAACAGCAGTCATTTCCCAAATTCCCAAATGTTATAAAATTTGAAGTCCTTCACACATTTCTGAAGTCCAGTATTTACATGGCAGCTTTGTACCAACTGTTCAAGAAATGTTTTAAAATTACAGTTTTGTATTGGTTACCTGTTGGTTAACTGTGTCCTAGAAATAAACCAACTTACACAGTCTTTTCAGAATGCAAACAAAATATGATCATACCAGAAATTTTGCCTACTATAGGCACATTATGGCAGACAGAGATAAACCCATGGGGCTCCAGCCTGCCACAGCCCCAGATGATATCAGTGTTCAACTTCAGAGCACACACGAGTGGCTTTGAAAGGAGACACTGTGATCTGAGCTGGCAGATTAGAAAGGAAAATTCAAGCCCTTAAAAGGGATTGCATGGTTGAGATAAACGAGCACAGGTGTCACAGGTTTAGCTGGAATTAGCATCAGAATTTGGGACTTTGGAGAATTTAGAATGTTTAAAATCTGTAAATAAATTAATCCAGTGAAGGAAAACAATCTGTCAAAAAAAAACTTAATTACCTGGCAGTTATGTTTCTCTACTAAAGAAGCAAAGATTAGAACTAGACAAAGCACACACAGACACTCCCTTCCAAAGGATCAATGTGCCCACAGAGACCAGGGTTAACCCTGAAGCTGTTTTGCTCTCAGCATACTGCAATTCTGTTCTGACTTCAGTTTAGCTAGAAAAGGAACAATCACGGCATTACAGCATCCAGCAACAGGCTAAAGCAACCTTAAAAAGAGAAGCTCCATTTCTTTGTGATAAAAAAGCAGTTTCCAGCAATTTTGTTAACCAATACAAAACCAGTATTTTAAACATTTAAATGCTAAGGCATACAGATGTGATTTGGTGTTTCCCTAAAAATAACATATCTCAAATTTTCTGGGGAAAAAAAAAAAAAAGCTATTCAGTCATATGCTTGAAGCCTACTGAATCATTTGCTTTCTTCAAGGAGGACAAGAAAATAACCTAGTAAAATAGTTCACACATTTAAACACTGTAACAGAGGTTTTAAAGATTGGGTTCCTGTATCTTAATTTCACAGTGCCGTCCCAGCAAGTTACTTAAACAAAATAATAAGCACAGCAGGTCCTGTCTAACTTTTGTACCCAATCCAGACTGTCATTGCTCTTGCTGGCAATCTGAGTTGCACTCTTTCCAGAGAGATTTTGTGAATATAATTAAATTATTTATAGAAGTTATAGTTTCAGATAACTTATCACATCACATTTATGGTAAAGAAAACCAGCAGATGCATATTTGTGAAAAAAAGTTAATTTGCATGATTAGGCATCTATTCCTAAATCGAAATTACAATAAAATATCTATTTCTTAATTTGGATCAGTTTAAGAAACATTAAAACATTAATTAAACATTGTTGGTCTCACTTCCTAGCACATTTACATTTCAAGGTGATGCACCTATTTTCTAAGTATTCATCCTATATCAACCTTTTAATAAGCAATGGTAATACAGACAGAGAGGGAGGGACAGAGACACTGTATCTGCTTAGAATCCCTACAAGAATAGTTTTGGCCTCTTGCTGTATTTACATGTATATATCTCAATATCCTGGAGTGTATAAATGAATAAAACTCCCAAATGATTCTCCATTGTTTTAAGAATACACACATTTATACACAAACAGGAATATGTAGGGAATGTCATTGTTACTAGAAAGATCATGCAATCTTTTTTAAAAGGCAAGAATGAGCACAGCATCACGTAGTAAAACTACCCTATGCATAAGGGCATTTGTCTCACAACAACAGAGAAAAGACAAACTGAAAATACATAATCAAGAGGACTATAAAGGATCACTTGAAATGGAAAACATTATAAGTAAATTGATAGGATTTCAATTGCAACAAGAAACTTCTGAAAATATATTAATTTCAAAACCAGAATATTTTAACTATTCAGAACAAGGTAGAAACAAGAACAGTCATCCAGAAAGCTGACAATTCTTTAATAGTCTATAGGGCTTTCTACAGCAGTCAGAACAAGGTAAGGCAGTCCAGCTGAAATGGAAAACAAGCAGTGTTCATGAGTACCAGAACTTTTTATTTTAAGCATGAAAATCTATGATGAATACATCAATACTATTTCAAGGGCAATACAATTAAAGCTGGAATTACATACTAATAGTCAAAGAGCTAACTTAATCTCATCAAAATGACAGAAGAGCAGCCTCACAGAGAAAATGCTTATATTGCTTTGTTAGCAGATACAGCTGAAAGGATCAACACAAACCAGAATTAACAATATTAACACCTGCTTGCAATTAATTTCTTAAACTAGAGCAACATTCTTCCCCTCCCTAATGACAAAGTTAAAACAGAAAGAAGAACTGAGAGTCTTGCCAAAACAGACTTTAATTTTGTTAAATCTAAAAGCTTTCTGCTGCTTTTCCATCTGCCTCATTGGAATTTCAATGCCCATCACTGAACAATTTGTAGTTAAAAAAACAATAACAGGACTACTGCCAACAGTGGACTCTGACTGTTCATCCATCGATTAAATATAGCCACTTCCAGGCAGAAACACAACATGTGCTGCTGTACCTTGTCCCCAACACAGCTGCCACTGCTGCACACAGCTAATGAAAGCAAGGTAGAGAATCCACCCCAGAGAACAGCCCTGGGCAGAGACCCTGCTAAAATGCCCATTTTCCAAATAATACCCCCTGTCACACTGTACACCTGCACTGGAGGTACTGATCAGCTGGTTCTTATCTTTAGATACAAGAAATGGCAAAAAACCAAATGGTTGGTTATTACATGTTTAAAAACATTTACATTTAGGAAACAAACAGAAGTGAGTATCTGAGACATCAGTGAAGTCATAGGCAGTGACTACAAATAGATAGCAGCGAGCAATAACAGAGAGATCACAGAATAATATCACCTTCTGTCTGTTTACTTTTATATCCAGACTTTTCAAGCATCAGACAATGTAGAGACTTTTTTGGAATTTCAGTAATGACTGGAAACAGCTTCAAAATGGTGACAGAACAGATTAAAAATGGACAAGATTTCAAACCTCAGAAAGTGAACTGGGTATGGGGCAGTTTGAAAATACTGATACCTACATTTTATAGGTTTTATCTAATAGGTTCCTCATTAGGCTTCAAATCAAGATATGCAAACACACATGTACATTTTCAATTTAACTGAACCAAAATTGCCAAGGTAAAAGTATTTTCTTAATCAGTGCTCTGGATAGGCTTCAGCTAAAATCCATAAAAATTATGGTGTAGAATGTCACCTGTTGACTATTGTAAAGTGAATATTCTGGATACTAATTTTCTGTGAAATACAATCTTTCAGGAGTTTTTTCTATTCATTGGAAATGAAGGGGAACTGAAACAGTAACGCCACAAATGCATGAGCACTTGGCTGTGGTTTCAAATTGCAATATTGCTTCCTCCTTGAATATCTGTCCTCTGACAAAATGCAGTATGGAATTCTGGACGGGGGAGGACAGGATTTTTTTCCTCTTAATCTGTTGTTTAAGGCATCATCAGACTTGATATACACAACTCAGTGGCTAGTTCCTCAACTTTAGTTTAACCTCTGACTTTTACTTACCTTTCCAGTATGCAATTCTCGCAATTACTAAAGATGCCCATATAATCAAGTTCAGTATATTCTGGAAGACACCTTTTCTAGAAGAAAACACTTCCTTTTATCCAGCAGCAATGTATTTCCCAATATAAATCCAGTTTTCTTTTCAGTGTATGCTAACAACGCTCCCCAACACACACAGCAGCAAAACTGTAACTGTTAACAGAAGTTTCATGTTTCCAGTTTCTTTTCCCCTTCACACACTGCTTAGGCAAGGAAAACCCAGACCATGAAACACAGCTGATGACCCCACAGCATTCCTACCAAAGTGTAATTATAGGACATGCAATACTCAAGACACTTCCAGCATTCTATGCAAAAAAGCTGAGACCTAAAGAAACCATAAGGCTGTGTACAGCCCCTTCAGAAATCAGGAGACCAAGGCTAAAATATACTCATTACTGAGTTTTAGAAAGCCTATCCTATTTCCATAGCTGACTGAGAAAGACACCCCCTTGCTCCTACCTTTAAGTCCAAATCAAACATCGGCCTTTAAGGGCATGCAACTGTGCAGCACAAGCACTAAAAACATATTCCACACTGAAAATTCAACTTGATTTGGATGTCCTTATAAAACATATCATTTTTTTAAGAACAAAATTAAGTAAACAAAAAATCATCAGTATGTTTTAGCATTCTAGTCAAATCTGAAAACTTGTCACTGTGTGCTCCTAGACCACCAATGTAGCCTAGGCCTTATAAAATTAAAGTATCAAATATGAAAGGATGTCTGCTGCTCACACACCAGCACAGTTCTGTAGGACTCCAGCACATGCCCTTCTGCCTGGGAAATACAGGCACTCCAAAAACAATCCCACAGACAAACTCACTTTCCTGTACCAGAAGCAATCCAAATCTAGTACAGATGTTTATAAACAAGGAATGATTTTTTTTTTCAAGGCTAGTGCTATCTTCCCTTTAAAAAAAGAGTCACATCTAAAGACAGTTGTAATTCTTGCCTCTGTCTTATATGTTTACAGGTATTCTCCAGTTCTGTTAAGCTCTTCTAACACAGCACAGTGCAGATGGTCCTACGTAGTTTTTCTGAGCAGCTGCTGCTGTCAGAGACATTGTCTTGGCCAACAGGGATTTCTCAAATTCTCTGCTATATGCAAACACAACCACTTGAAGACAAGTATGTAAGGCACTTCATGGAAGGAAATAACATTTAATGAAAGCTTATTCTGCATTTGTTTTTTAACTTTATCAAGTAATCAAGAGGCTTGGCTTTCTAAAAGTCAGTCTCATTTAGTGAGTATCTTAGCATAAAATGCACATAGCAAATACTCATCAGAAAAAGACAGAGGCAGAAATGGACCCTTAGTCTGAAGACAGGGAGGGAGACAGGAGACCAGTTTGTCAGCTACCTTTTAAATACACTTTCACAGAGAAAATATTTGAGACAGTAAATGATCTGTCCTTTGCTAAAACCCAGGTGGTTGAAAAAGTAAAAAGGATTTTTTCCACAGCTCTCAAGGTTGTAGCTATTATCAAAACAGCTATAAATTAAACTCCAAGTAGAGACACTGCTGAACTTCACTCTAAAAGAAAACAGCAAGTCAAATGTATAATTCAATGCCAACTTAATCTTCAAAGGAAGACCAAAGTTGCTGACCTTGGCTTGGATACATCCCAGCCAAGTGAGCCCAGCACATGCTGCTCACCTTGCAGGTCCCATAAGGCGCCTCTCAGTGTGTGTCCTTCCCACCTTAACAGTCAGCACAGAAGAAGGGATTTTCAGCCAGGACTGGTGAGAATGAAGAACTCCTATATGAGCCAGGAACTGAGGACCAAACCCCAAAAGGATACCTTGGTTTTGACTGCAAACAAGAAGGTTATTTCTCATCTTTTTTTTCCTCTCTCTTTTTCTTTTTTTTCTTTTTGAGAACAAACAACAGAAGTCAAGAAGAGCAATTGTACAGTGTACAGAGTGGTAAAGGAATTAGCAAAGTGAGTCTTTGGCTGATATTAGTTTATTTAACTTACAAGATCCTGGCAGGAATCTGCGTCCCAAGAGTTTCTACATTCACACAGAACCCTGAATTTCCTTTACCAAAATGTTTTAATTGTGAGGGATTTTATATAAAGACACATACATAAATACAAGGATACATATGTACATGTACACAGAAAAAATCAAAACAAACAAACCCATACCTAAAATAAAATCTATTCCAAATCTTGCAGCATTATTTTATTTTCAAGGAATAAATTTTACTACAAGAACTAGATTAACTTTTTCTTTGGTCTAAACTGGCAGAAAACCTCTCCATTTCTTTTCTTGCAGGCTTCTGAAAAATTCCACATCCTGAAGGAACTGCCAAACCTCAGATCTATCTTCAAGAGCTGCCTTGATACATCACCTTGGAAAATAAAGAGGCAAATTTT
Source organism: Pyrgilauda ruficollis (assembly GCF_017590135.1). NCBI lineage: Eukaryota > Metazoa > Chordata > Aves > Passeriformes > Passeridae > Pyrgilauda > Pyrgilauda ruficollis. Next base: position 11,007,646 of record NW_024510321.1, read on the forward strand.
CCTAAATGTGATTCTACTAAATTCCCTAAGAAGCGTATTAGAACAAGCAAATTAGGGATGCTGCAACTTCTACTACAGTCTGCAGTTCCAGTGAATAAAACAATTATTTCCCCACCCACTGTAAGTATTTTAGCATGCTTTAAGGGCTTTTCATTCTCTCACAAATATTACTTGTTGACATGGAGATTGCTTTGCTTGAAAGATGCCAACTGATATTTTTAATTCTAGCTTGCAGCATCAAGATATTGTCTCTAAAAAATATTTCATATCAGGGAAATAAATAAATTTCCATTAAGGGGAAGAGAACATATATTAACTTTAAAATAAATTCTGTTCCCAAGAGTCAGGCACAGTATTTGCAAATTATTTAATATTCAAATAGTTTTCAGTTTTCTTTGTTCATATCACCAATCCCTCTGTGTTTTTTTTAATTTCATATTTCTGATAACTAGAGAGCCAAGGACATTTCTTACTGTTGTCTCAGCTTGAAAACACATAAGTACCCATTATTAGTATATTATACTAATAAGCACACGCATGAACACATAAAGTGTTATTCATCACAACAACCACCTTCATTTGCAAGTAATTTCTGATTCTCCATTGTTTACTAGGTCAATGTAGCACCACAGAGATGACAATGATCCCTTTAAACCAAAAGAATTAAGCTAATGGAAATAATTAATGCTAACTACCAATATACTAGCTATTTATTTAAAACACAAAGGCATGCGCCTGGACATGGCTGCTATATATTATCAGAAGAAAACTCTGACTTCTTCCTCCCATCTATTTTAAATTCTATTAAGAAGATATACTCAACCCAAATTTAGTTATGGCACCAAAAACTGCTATCGTGACCAAGTCCTGGATAATAACTTCAGCTTGTTATGATAAGAAAGCTTACTTGTGGCAAAACAATAGACCCTGCCAAAAAGGGATAAACAGAAGACAAAAGAGAAGGATACAAAAAAAATTTAGAGCATGAAAAAAGACCACCAGACCCAAACAGCAAGATAGACAAGTAATGCCACTTAGCAGTGGCATAAAACTGGCTTTTCTAACCAAGTCTTGGGATTCTCTGCAAACAATAAGTAAATACTGTCAAATCTTACTTGAAAGATGCCACAGAGATCTTTCCAGAGATCATCAGGCTCCTGGGTAAAATTTATTTTCCACGTTACAAGTAGATATTACCAACTCTCTACAAGACATCAGTAAAAACGTTTTATCAGTGCATACTTGCCCTTTTATTTTGTATCAGATACAAATAAAAAAATACTTTAATTACTTGAGGAAAGAGATCTGCAGCAAGCAATAGGAAGCTAATAGGACTATTTAGAAATCAGATGCAATATCCTCTTTCAACAAGAGCCTTGCTGAATACTAAGAGTATTGCAAGAGAAGTTCCATGTTCTGAATTACTTCAAAAAGACTTATTCTCACATGAGCTCTAGTTAGAAAATTTATCATAGGAGTTAACTGTTTGATAACAACAAGCTTAGATGCCTTAGTATCATTGCAAATGTGTTTCACAGCCAGCAATGCACTTGAGTGTACAGTTTACATGCACTGCTGAACTGACACTTCACACTTAATTATTTACTGCTGCACCCCTGCGTAAGCATTTTCATCATGAATTATACCACCCTCCATTTGACAGTTACCTGTAACAGCTTACTACTGGTATACCTGCATCAAAGCTATTTTACCTCAATGAAAACCAGGATTAAAACCTCCATGTAAGAACTGACAACGGCTCAAGCAAGTCAGCACACTCTCATGAAATCTAGTTGCAATAAAATATAATTTTTATGGCATAAGTAAGACCAGTTATAAAGCTACAGCTACATTTGACAGTGTGCTGACTTAGCATGTGACATTCCTCCCAGCTTTGAGGGACGGATGAAGGAACTGCCGGTGGAGATGATGGCACAGCCAACAAGGGGAGCACGGCAAGCACACATGACCATTTCAGCAGCCTTCTGCAAAACACTTTCTAGAAGCAGACAACAGGGATAGAGAGCTGTTCTGACCTACAAACAAAAACCTTCATATGGCCAAGAGCCCAGACTAACGAAACCAAGAGAAGGAAGAGTACCAGACATGGTGCCACCATCACCCGGCAGGACAGGACTGGGCTGGACTCCAGGACCCCACAGTGACAGCACAACTGCCCTTCCTGCCCTGCCAGCCCCTCAGGGTGCCACCTGCTCAGCCAGGTACCCCTGGCCAGAAGAGGCCAGCCACCAACCCCACTGGGCAATGCTGAGCCCAAGCATATTTCCACTCCTTCAACAGAAAGAAAACCTTTTCCAGCAAGACCCTGTCTTTCACTTAGGACACGCCAAATCAGTCAGATTTGAGTCCCCTAATAGAAACCAAAAAGGTTCTTCATTTGCATGAGGAAAGAAATGCAAAAACACATGGTTAGAGAAGATTTACATACAGCTGGACACATTGAATAATGGGCAGAGTATCAATTACAAAGATGGTAATTACCAGGAAATTTCTTCCATGAAATGCAGATCTTAAGACTCCTACCGACTAACTCTCTTTTCAGCTTTTTATTCAGAAGAAAGCAGTGTATATGCATTCCATACTCCTTAAAAAGAAAAAAAACCTTCACAGCTTCACAGCCTGTTTTAAGAATTGCAACTCATGCACCATGGTTTATATGTTATCCCAGACTGTAATGCAGGACATACATTCATCATAAAACACACATCTCCAAAAGATATTAAGGAAATTATAGATATTAAAATGCACTTGGAAGTCCAAAGAACAATGCAGAAACACAGAACTCTTACCAATTTGTAGACAACCATCACAAAGATCTAAGAGAACAAGGACTGTTTGCTTGTCTGTAAAGCATGTAGGAGAGGGAGGAAAGTAGGAATGTGCAGCAAATGTTGAAATGAAATCATGATGTAAGATAATACAGGGCTTTGAATTCAGTGTTGACAGTTATGCTGCCACCCTGGAATCTTCACTGACCCTGCCCTAGAACAAACTGTAATTGCTGTGCACTTCTGATCACTCAAAAAGAACTGCGAAACAGAAGGGGTCAAGTAAGAGGAGATGAGACCAGGGACAGGATGTCTGTGTGGTGAGGGGGGAAGAAGGCTGGGCTGAGCACAGGCAGGAGGCAAATAAGGCAGATTATGACAGTGACACAAAACAAAGGGGAAGAGGGGAAAGGAGATAAAAATCAGATAGTCTTGGTAAAGCAACAAGGATGGAGGAATCATCAAAAATCACTGGAAGAATGATCAAAAAATAATATATTTCTCTTTCAGCTCAAAGCTGCTTTTACCATTGTACTAGCAACACGCCAAAAAACCATAAACTCCTTACTTTTAAAACACCATATTCCAATGTGTTCATTAAACATAAGACCTTAAGAACAAAGTTTCCATTCAAGACCACACACACACAAAGATAAAATAACTGGGGGCAGAATCTGCTACCTAACTGTAGCCTGCTCTTCCACCAAAACCCAGAGCCTCCTGAAGCTTACAGATACCCCAAGGACAAATGGCACGCTGGGTTGGCATCAGTCACCCAGCACCAGAGCAGGCCGAGCTGACCTCGGGCACCAGCGGCAGGGGACACTCGGGCACAGGGGCAGGGGGACACTCGGGCACAGGGGCACAGGGACACAGGGGGACACTCGGGCACAGGGGCAGGGGGACACTCGGGCACAGGGGCACAGGGACACAGGGGGACACTCGGGCACAGGGGCACAGGGACACAGGGGGACACTCAGGCACAGGGGCAGGGGGACACTCGGGCACAGGGGCAGGGGGACACATGGGCACACGGGGACACTGGGACACATGGGCACAGGCGGACACTCGGACACAGGGGCAGGGGGACACTCGGACACAGGGGCACAGGGACACAGGGGGACACTCGGACACAAGGGCAGGGGGACACATGGGCACAGGGGGACACTCGGGCACAGGGGCCGTGGCCACGGCCATGCTGCACAAACCCTTCCTTGCTGCAGGCATCACCCACTGCCAGCTCCTTCTCTGCAGCACCAAGGCTTGGCAGCAGCCACAGTGCCAGCACCGTTCCTCACTGGAATAACCACCCTGTACAGTCAGTATGAGCACATTTTCTTTTCTTTTTCATTTTCTTAATTTGTACATTAACAAATACATTGGTACATCCATGGGAGCCCATTTTGAGATAATCAACACAAAATCAGAGACAAAATAACTACGGAAGTGCTTCCTTAAGTTCTCTTCTCCTTTTCTATCCACAATCATAGATAATTTCACTGCTGTTGAACTGCAAATTTACATCGAAAATTAAAAGATGTAGTAAGGAGGGAAAAAAAAAAGCAACCACAAAAAACCCCACAATCAAATACGTGAAAATATGAGAGCAGTTGTACAACACAAGTTCAGGTTCTCATGTAGTAATATAAAACCTCATCGCTTGAATTGCACGAACTGTGACTCAAATACTTGTTACAAAAGTAATTCTTTACCATAATATTTTTAAAAGAAATGTGATTTAATGTTGAGAGCTTACTTTTCACAAAACATTCATCTCCAGTCCAATTTAACTTGGCACTGTCCCCTTCACTTAAATATCCATTTTTGCCCAAGGGAAACTACTTTCTAGATTTAGAATTTGCATCACTGCTTATACATGGAATTTTGAATTATTTTTTTGTTTCCTTTAGCTTTCAAAGGCGGTATTGTTTTCTTTTTCTCCATTAAACAAATAGTTAAATCTCTCCTACTTCTTATTCTTTTTATCATAGACTTGATCTCTAAGACCATCTCAGTTACAGGAATCCTTCCTGTCCCTAATCCCAAGAAAAAGTACAGAAAATCCTAAATACAATTACAATTCCAATTTCTATGACTGACACAGAGGGAGTAACTATATTGTGAATGCAGCATTCTAGACACTTACCCCAAGTGAATTATCCTAGAAGAAAGGAGGACATTTAGCTGCAGAAGTGTGATTTGGAAGCTTAAAACACAATTGCACTTCCAAACTCTTCACACACTTCCAGCCTCCACTGGCTGACTGAATAAATGCATGTGGATTTCTGCCAGCCAGGAACAGTCACAACAAGCAGCTCCAAGGAGGTGCCACTGAGAGCTGTGCATTCACAGGGAGCATCAGGTGGGACTGACACACAGCTCAGAGCACAGGCACATGCAAAAGATCCTGCTGTTCACTTGTGAAACTGCATTTTACCCTAATGTTTATTTTACTGTCTGAACTTTGAAATCTGCATATGATTTTAACAAGAAATATCATGACACTAACCAGAAAAATCTGATGCATCTTAATTTCAGAATCCCTTTTCAGGAACTGTTCACTCCAAATGCAAATAAATCAATCACTGATTACTATTTAAAAATGGAAATACTAGGATTTCAAACCACATGTATGAACAACTGTGTCAAGTAGTTAATTACAATCCTTATTTTAAAAGTGATTGTGAATAGGGCAGAGAATTTCACATTAAAGGTAGTCCTCAAGAGATTTTACTGAGTTTGGAAATTCAACAGATTTAAGATTCTGCCTATAGCAGCAGCTGAAATTTTGCCAGCAACTAGAAATAAAATTCCTTCTAATAAAATCTGAAACTGTTTTTTCCCTAATTACAAACAAAGCAGAATAATGCTACGAATTGTTAGGCAAAATATTCTGCCACTGGACTTATTATTAAGAATTTTAACTCTGTTAATATCAGTTATATATTTCATAAACTTAATTAATAAAAACAAAATGAGTCCTTCAAAGTTCTCCAAAATAAAGAGAAAACAAAACAAACAGGAATAAAAAGAGATTTTAAAGATCCAAATTCCTAATAGCTGTGGTTCTACCTCCCAAACACACAGTAAACTGCAGTTCTATAATAAAAAAACCAACTGTCTGGAAATCAAAATTTCTTTTAGGATTAATTGTAACTTCTTATTTTTCCAACCTGTGTTTCACACTGGTTATTCTAACAGCATTCTTTGAAGAGGAGGAAGTGGGGGGAGACCCACACCAAATTAGTAGAGAATTACAGTTTACTGAATGAAAACGGCATATATAACACAGAGACAATTTTTTCAAGCTAGAAAAACAGATGAGATCTAAAACTCCTTATATGAGCCTAGGAATGAAGAGATCTAATTCACTTCAAATGTTGAAAGACCTTCTTCAAGGTCTTTAGATCACTTGCATCACTTTACAGCACAACACAGCTCACCAAGTACTTCAGAGATGTAATTACTGCTTGTAAAGCTCACTGACCACAGCCTGAAAGCTTCTTTTAGTCAAAGCAGGGAAGCATGGTCTGCCGTGCTCAGGATCAGCTACAATTCCCAAACTTTGAATCTTCTAATGTAATGCAATGTCCTTCCACAGGAAGGTCAGGAAGGAGGATAAAGAAACCACCATATACTTAGCTTTAAAATGGAACCATTGATAATAGCACAAAAGCATAACTACCGCCAGTCCTTTCACACACACATCTACTGACAATTCCTAAATTACCCCCTCCATAGAGAGTGCATAGAAGTGAAAAAGTGTAGGATAGCCCTGCAAAATATCTTTGCTGACCAAGCACAGATTCTTTCTCATGCAGTGCTACCTCCAAAATCTGAAATGAATGTATTTTTTCCAGGAACAAAGATGGTAATAAGTATCTTTTTCAGTTGGAAGTGTCCCTTAAAATGTCATTAAACAAATAACAACATGGCAACAAAAAGGTACCGCTTCCCAGAATGCTGATGTGGAGTGATAAAATGCAAAACAGAAACAATTTTAAGCATGCCAGTAATTCTAAATTCTGTATACAATTCTGAATATAGAAATGAACCCTTGTACCATAAAGTCTTGCATCTTCATTTAGTAATACTGCACCTTTATCACATCACTTTGTGTAGCCTGATTTTACAAAGCCCTGGAGTACTCTGTATCTTCTGTAAGTTTTGTCTCCTTCCAATCCAACTTTCAGATGAAGGAACAATTCATCAGTTACCACTCTTAATGAAATACCAACACAGCAAAGAAAACAATCTTTTAAAATTTCAACACATTCTCATATTGGTTTCAATACTGTTGAAAGTAAATACTTTCACTTCCCATCTGATATCTTCTGGATCTCAGCCACAGCTAAGAATCATTCTGCAGACAAAAAGAGATAAGCCAAAAGTTTGAGATACAACTTCTTTAACTAAGGCTGGGTGGATTTTTATTTAAAAGAAAATTAGGAGTCAGTAGTTGAAGGCTGACTCTTCTGACTGCAGAGAGAAGGATATTACAGTGCAGATTCTCCCTCTAAGAATCACAGTAGAAAAGAGCATGGGAAATGTCACACAAGGTGGATGAAAATTCGCTTCTAATCTTGGGATTAGCTCTATTCCATAACCTTGCCTGAGCATTCAATTATTGCAGTTTTCTGCAACATTTTCACACCAACACAGACAGTAATAAAGTGCCACTCACTTAATCAAAAACATTGATTTTATTGACACATTTTGTTCAAACCACCATAAGCTACAGGAGAAGGACACAGCTTTGCAGTGCAAACTGCACCTGTTGATGGCATACCAAAGGTATTTCAGCAACATGGTTACAGCATTACCTGACTTAAAACAAACACTATTCATTTCCAAAGAAATAAAGAGAGAAGTAAATAAATAGGAGTTGGACTTCAATGATCCTTGTGGGTCCCTTCCAACTCAGGATGTTCTATGATTCTAACACCAGTTCATGGAAAATGTGAATCTTGATGATCTGAGAATCTTGTCTTAGCTGAATGATCTAAAAAATCCTTTCCAATTTGCAGGCCCAAAATGTAATGAGAAGGAAGAGAAAGGAAACAAACAAATTAAAACAAAAGGAGGGGAAACCAGGATTTTGTGCAAATTTTCCAACCAGTTTTCATTAGTAATTTTCCATTAATACCAACCTCAGCTCTTTAGCCAGCTTCTATACTAGTTAAGGATTAGAAGCAGGAGCTTTGGCCTGAAGACTAAGTTCTTTCTCAACCCAGTTCAGGCTACTGAGTGCTCCAAATTTAAAACCAGTCCTCCCAGAAGCAGCACAAGAGTTGGTGATGCTCCTACTGGGGCCTACAAAATCAGCAACAAAAGCTAGTTTAAGTTGAGCTCAGTAAAACCATCTCTGAACTTCGGTCAATTTTGCAAAAAGCTTTAGCAAAGGAAATTAACATCCCAATGGTCCATTTCAGCAATTCTGGAATATTTGCTTTTAAAGAGATAAAACTCCTTACAAACTGCCTGTTCTTCTTATAGAAGATACAGGAAGTGGTAACTACTCCATTGAAGGCACCACCTATGCACACTGCTTGGAATAGTCCATCTAGGATTTTAGTCCATCTATAGTCCATCTATTTTAGTCCATCATTTTAGTCCATCTGTAGTTCTAGATCTAAAAGATTTATTAATGCTTACTCACTCTTCACATACATTTCAGAGAGGTATGGCACATATATTAAATATTCTGCAGGATGAAGTGAAAAAGATCACTCCATATGTCAGAATGCACATAGAAAATTAATAAATTTTAAAAGTTCTATTTATCCAAGTCCAACGGAATGGAAAAGAAGCAAAAGTAATGTCAATTCATTTCTACATGGAAAGTTCAGAGAAGGGCTATATATATGCTTTCAGTTTGCAAAGTGTATTTCATATTCTGCAAAGATTTTAAGCAAGGAAGATATTTAGACTATGTCTGATGTGCAGCTGGCTGGCAGGACAAGGACAGCCATCAGGTAGTGCTAGACATTACTCACTTATTTTCCTTCCAGCCTCAGGATACAAGAGCAGCTAGAAAAAGGCTTTCACAATGTCAGTAGCTGCTGCTGTATGGTGTCCCACCAGAATTGGTTTTTGTATCATCTGACCTGAGCAAGGCCTGAAGATGCAGTAAACATATCCTAGAAGTCTGAAAAACCTTCAGTAAGCACATTAAGTTAGGTAAACCAGCTATGACCACACAGTGAAGAAGTTTTCATTCCTTTTAAATACATTATTCTTATTATAAAACCCAAGGGGAAAAAAAAAATCCAAATATAAATTCAAAAATATCCAAAACAACTCAAAATACAGTAGTCCTTCCATTTTCTGACATCTATAATTTTAAGTTTTGTCCTTCTGTTTCAAGTACCAATTTACCCTACCAAGACTGTGTAACTCTCAAAGAAGATATTAATCAGGTGGCATTAATAAAATTTCTCAGAGGTAAGTTCAGATATTACTAGCCACAGTATGTGTGCCTCGGGAAGTTTCTGCAGCTAAATATCAAAATACTGACTTCATACAGGGTGTGAATGTATTGGTTTGATGTGAACAATGTAAAAATGAGGCTTTAGGAAGGCTCTGTACGACACGATGGTGTCTCTGAGGAGAAGCACGGCATAGACAGAATAACCAGATGAGGCTGGTACCAGAAAAAAGAAAGCTGTGCAGGAGGCATCATTACCAAGGTGCAATATAGGCCTAGGTTCACCAACGTAGGCCATAGCAAGCTGCATTTTTAATTTTTGATACATCAGAATACAGGGGTACCTTGATACACGACCTCTGACAAAAGCTTAGGTAGATAACACCAAATACCTAAACAGTAGTACTGAGAAACACAGATCACCTCTGTCCTGGAGTTCCAGCTAAAGGAAAAAAACATTCTTTGAAAGAGAATTCCTGTAAACCAAATAGGCTTTGTTTTTAAAGAAGGGCAATTTTTTCACCATCCGTGTTTTAGCAGGAATGTCAGTGTGCAACACACTAGATGTTTAATTTGCTTCTGAAGTGCTTATGTCTTGACTTTTGTGAAGTAGGTCAGTTCCTTCACAATGTGCAACCCATCATGGCTCAGCTCTTGAAAACACCAGTATTCCCTTTCAGCAAAATTCCATTAGGTATATGGGGCAGACATTTTAAAACTTCCTTCTATTTTGCTAAAATCTCATCATTCTTATAAAACCCAGCGTACAAGAAATACACAAATAGTAACTAATCCCATGTCAGAGACCCTCTTATGCCAGTTCCAAGAAGCTGGAGGAAAAAAAAATACACAAATGAACAAATAAATAGCTTTATAAAAAGCAGTCCATTCTTAGGAACCTGTGCATTATGCAGCAAAAAAAATTAACATGCTTAACCCATTATGAAAAGGGCTGAAAAGGTTTATCAGTGATGCACAGTTGCATAGGACATTATCTGAGCTAGCAATGCATGACCTAGTGACATTAGCAGAAGTTTACAAAGAGGGGAAAAAAAATAAATCTGATTTTTGTGGGATGAAGGGGAAAAAAGGGGAGAAGCTGAATACTAAGAACCACCTTTTCTTGAAACAGCCTAGAACTCTCCATCTAGTCTCTGTTTCAAGAACAGCCTTTTGGCCAGTTTCATTGTATGGTATCAGCTGTGCTTCACACCATCATATTTGTGGTAAGACGTTCCCTTTCACTCCCTCACTACAGCTCCATACTTGAAAAGCTGACTGCAGAAATCATGCTCCAAACAGAGGAATCCCACCTGAGCACATGCTGCCTTTTCCCACGTTGAACCCCGCTGGCTCTGACTGTGCCCTGCTGCTGTAAAGAGTGCGTGGAGCCTGGGCTGTGGCCAGCCCAGCAGCGAGGACCTACGGGATGCACACACCAAGCTGCTGACACGGCTCACACAGGCCAAGTTTGCACCCAAAGAGATACAGAATCTGGCACATAAAGGTCTCAACCATTTTTACTTACAGCTGCCATTAACTGCAGTAAAAGAGGTCTTGATCACAAACAGATGTGGGAAACTACAAGCTTGAATCCACTGCCACAAATTTTTTAAAGTAAACTTCTAAAAGTGAAGCACTGAAAAATGTGGAAGCTCACCCTAAGCAATAAATCATCAAAAACAGAAGGTAACCTCTGTATGTTAGTTAAGTTCTTGCTCTTCCTCAAAAGAGAAAAACATTACAAATCTGTTAAGTGTTCTTCATTATCATGGGCCTGTAGAAACTAACAATAAAATAAACAAAAAAGCATTCTGAAACAAACAAAAACAAAGCATTCTGGTGACTGCACAACACTCAGAAAGGAAATTTTGCATGTGTGGATTTCTGTAGAAGTCCACTACCTTCTTAGAAATTTGAGGGAAAGAAAAAAGAGGAAGAGAGGTAAATTCAACTTTACTATTTTCCAGAATAAGCCTCTTGATAAATTCCTCCTCACCAAAACTCTTTCCAAATCCCACTTCTCTTTCAGATACCAATTTACAAACAGTTGTAAAATATTGCAGAAATTGAGGTTTTTCTGGCAAAGTAGCAATGATGTAGAGGTATTTTGTTATAAAACCAATTCCTAACGGAAAATAATTTCTCCACCTGTTTTTGAAAAACTGGATTTGGGTGTGGAACTTGACTTAGAAAATTCAAAAGCATGATTTTGAAGGCAGACTGGATGAGTATTTCCTTATGAAGTACATAACATAGGCAGACGTCAAACAGTTCCACTAGTACTAAAATTTCCAGTTAAATTACTCTTTAAGATTTCATATCCCTCCTGTCTTCTTTTTTTTTTTTTTTTTTCTCTCTCATACTGTCAGAAACAGGGCCTGGAACAGTGAAAACCGCACACCTCTTAAAAGCTTAAAATAGCCCACAGCTGATTTAAAGGTTCTAAAAGTTCTTGATTTATTCAAGTAGCTTTACCCACTTCAAAAAAATAAAATGTTTCCTGAATTTCTATCAATATGAGGATGAAAACAACTTCCACACAAAACACAGTAACTAAGACACAGCATGACATGATTTTTACAGTTCCTAAAAGTACCAGTGACAAAGTAAATGCTTGTTAGAGACACGAATTTGCACTTTGAGACCTGTCACTGACACATATACCCAAGCAGGATGGAAGGGCTCTCACTTGAAGAACAGTGAGAAATAAATTTGAAGTGTCAAAAAAGTTTCCTTTCAGTGCATTACTCTTTGTCACAATTTATTTAATAAAAAAAGGCACATTTGGCAACACTACCAATTTGAGAAACCTTATGGCTTGCAGGAATACTAAGGAATAAACACCCAGCATTCTCTCTTCACAACACAGATAACCAGACTATTGTTCTTTCATTCTAAAATGGCAAAAATATCATCAGAGTTCTCTACTGTGAAGGGTTTTTCCCATCCCACTGTCACATCCATAAATGTCTGTATGCCATACAACTTCAAACAGTCTAACAACAAAAACATAATAGCTGATCTAATACAAAATAAAATTTCAGAAACAAAGAATCACCCTATCACGTTTAATACTCAGTCATCATCTTTAACCAAGAGACCATCAATGAGCATGACTCCAGGATAACAGACCTGTAAAACAGCACACTTCAGAAAGTTGTTTTATCCCAGTCTGTCCAGTTGTTTTGAATGTGCAGACATCTATTACCCATCAGCCTCCCCAGTGAAAACTTACTTCTCAGACTCTGTCCATAAAAAAGGCCAAGAGTAGAGTAAAGCATAAAAAGGAAACCCATAACTGCTCACAAATTTGAAGACAGCTTGCCCATTTGAAACTGCGGCATTGCACTGACAATGGCCCCACATGAAAACCAAAAAAAGATAAAAATAAATAATGCATGAGGTGTTTTCTGTGTTCCAACAACAGGTTACAACTCTACACTTGACACATGCCACAGTTTGCAGAAGAAGAGAGACAGAACACACATGCACCTTGATGCAACAAATGAAACAACCAACCAACAAAGATCTCCCGGGTTTTTTTGCAAATATCTACTAAGATGCAAAACTTATCTACATTGTATGCACATTTTAACAAGTACACACGCACTTACTATTTCCATCAAAGCTTTTCTTCCAATCCATTAAAAAAAAAAGCACACTGAGAACAAGGCACAAAACCCACACATCTCTGACCAAAAAGTTTACTGCAGCCTGTGTTGTTATAGATGGAGAAATCCGTACCATCAGAGAGAGCTGCATCCTGCTACACTGCACACCACTGATGCTGGAAGAATTAATCATTCACAGATCAACAATTGGTTCTTTCATCTCCCTGGCTTTCTCAGATCAGACCATTATGTATTTTTTTCCACCTACTGGTTCTGTTACACTCCATTTTTCAGCTGGATGTAGCAAAGACATCTGAAAAACATTCCTATTTCTAGAATGTACCTCACTGAAGGAAACCAGTGAGAGTACCTATATGCTTCCACGGGATTCACAACTTTACCAGTGTCAAGAAGTGACAGAACATTAAATTCTGCACTAAAATCACAATGTAATAAGCTGTGAAAAAAATGTGGACGGCAAACTGAAGGGCACCAAAGTCCTTCTTTCTGGCTTTCTACCAAAAGCCTCATGGGTTTGTTCAGTGAACAAACCCATGAGATAGCTGACCTTTTAGCAAGTAAAGTTTTAGGACTAAATACTTCAGCTAATCAAAAACTAAATTACACGTATACATTAACTCAGCCCACATCTTTAAAATAAAGCTGTATTCTGGCCAGGGCGAACGGCACCACATTCAGCCACGACTAAACCAAGAGAACATGGCTTTTTTAATATCTCTGCAGAGAAAGACAGGGCAAGGCAGTATTCATGATGAGCACTGCGCCTCATCATGACAGTAACGGAAGAAAAAGTCACTGGAAGAGAAGGTTGTCATGGGAAACATTTCTCCCACTTTTATCGCGGGCAGGGTTTGTCCTTTAAACGCTCACCCCTGCAGAGGCCTGGCAGGTGACATCCCGGCAGGTGACGTGAGCTCGGCACAGCCAGCCCTGCCAAGGGCGAGGGACGCTCCCCTGGGGCACAGCCGAGCCCCGGGTGTCCGAGCCCGCCGGGACTGCCCGTAATGTCACCTCACGATACTCTGAAGGGCGAAGGGTCTCGGCAGCGCAGACCGGGGCTGCACAACTGCACCCTGCCAGAGGATGCGGCGCGGTGCGAGGATGCTCCCAGCCCCCGCTGGAAGGGTCCCGCACAGCTCTCCCCGGGGACAGCAGCAGCTCTGGAGGCGGAATGTACCGCGGCATCCCCGTGAGCCCCGCGGCCGCAGGGACCAGCACAAACCGCGGCGGACCGGAGGGACACGGTGCCGGGGCAGCGGGACCGGCCCCGCCCGCGGGGAAGCCGCCGGGGCAGAGCCGTGCCCGCCGCAGGGAGCGGAGGGGAGGGGAAGGGAAGGGCTGCGGGGGCTCCCTGGGGTGCCCGCCCGCGCTCACCGTCGATGTTCTCCCGGTCGCTGATGTGCTGCAGGTTGCAGCCCGTGTCCTCCCGGCTCAGCTCGGCCTCGGGGCGGTAGGACTCCAGCCGAGAGTGGGCATTCCGGCGCAGCTTGGGGCTGGAGGAGACGCAGCAGGACGTGGTGTTCCCCATCTTCTCTGCCCGGCCCCGGCCCGGCCCGGCTCGGGAGGAGGCGAGGGGCGGCCGGTCAGCGGGGGTGGCGGGAAGCCATGGGCGGCAGCGGCGACAAGAGGGAGCGGCGGCGGGGGAGGAGGCGGCGGCTGCGGCGCCCTGCGGCTGCACTCGCCGGCGGTTCCCCCCGGCGGCTCCTCCGCGGGCGGGCAGCGCGGGGCCCGCCGGGGCACAGCCCCATCCTCCCCCGCCCCCGCGCAGCCGCCGGGCCCGCTCCGCGCACGCACCCACGCGGCAGCGTCGCAGCCTCCGCGGCAGCGACACCGCAGCAGCAGCGGCGGCGGCAGCAGCAGCCGCCCCGGGCGGCCCCCGCGAACCGGTTCCGGTTCAAGCGGGCGGTGACGCCTCCCGCCGGGCGGGCTGCGGGAGCGGCGGCGGAGCCCGGCTCGGCCGAGGGGCCGCCCCGGCTGCCTCACGACGGAGCCCCCCTGAGCCGCGGCCGCGCAGCTCCCGGCGCGCCGGCCCCTGGCTCCCCGGCCCTCCTCACTCGAGCGTCTCGCACACGGACACGGACGCTCTCCCACCGCCGGGAGCTCAGCACGCTGGTGCCGGAGGGAGCGGGCCCGGCAGGCCCGGGGGCTCTTCGGGACCCCCTGTGCTCCTGCCCGCGGCGGGGACCCCGCGGGCCGCCCGGATCTAGGCCGGAGCCCGAGCCTGGCTGGCCCCGCGCCTGCCCCCGCCGTGGGGACCCGCATCCAGACGGAGAGAGTCACCGGTGTCCCAGAGACTTGTGGGGACTGCAAGAATTCTTGAGAACTTGTTAAACTCTCCTGTGGACTGACCGTTCCAAAGATAACAGGCCACAGAGCAATGAGAGGGTGTTGAGTGCCCCCTTGTACCACCTTCCCTGTGCTTAGGGCTTTCCCAGTCAAAATCCACTTTTGCCCTATTCAAAGTAATGTTAAAGATGGGGATGGTGCATGGCTTCATTAGTCGTTGTTGGTGGGTTGGTATTTTTTTTTTTGTTTTGTTTTGTTTTGTTTTTGTTTTTTGGTGGGTTGGTGGTTTGTTTTTTTGTTTGTTTTGTTTTTGTTTTTTTTAAATCTTTGTAATTAAGCAAATCTCTTGACTGCTGGAGGTCTGAGTCATGGTAGTTGAATGGCCTTTGTAATCTAAGCAAATCTCTTGACTGCTGGAGGTCTGAGTCATGGTAGTTGAATGGCTACACTGATAATTTGACAACAGAAAAGCACTTTTCTGTGTTTATAAAAGATGCTTTGACTTACAGCCCTGCATCCAGGGAGCCATTACTTAATCTATCAGGCATCTCATGATATCTGATGTTTTCACAAGATCTGCTCAAGTCAGATGATTACATGAAAGACTTAAGTTTTTATCCTACTTTTTTTTCAGATCACACATTGCAAAGAAAATCAAATTTTTAATTTTCAACTGCCTTTTGAATGTTTATTGATGCAAATGTACTCTAGTGGGATACAAAGAATCAAGAAGAAGGAAAAAGAATGTGAGGTTTTTTTCAAAATCACACTGTTTTGGGAATGTTTTCTGTAACTAGTTTTGTGACACTCCCTTCCCCAAGCATGGATGGGCAGTAGATTTGGAGTTATATCAGTAGATTTGGAGTTACATCATCCCTATGTGTTTGAGTAACTCAAGATAAATTAAGGATAGGTTTAGCATCTTTTTTTGTGTTAGTGTATTCAGTAGTTTGCATCCAGACAAAAGGAAAGTCTTTGCTGAGCTCTGGTTTAGAAATGTTCTCTGGGAGGATGTCATGCTAACTAGTGCCTTCCACCACCATGCCATCGCTTGCCCTCCACTGAAGCTCACCTGCTCTCCAGCTGAGCCTGAGCCTGCTTAGACCAGGCCTGACCTTAACCTGGCAGCAAGGTAGGTTAAATCTGAAACTGGCATAAGCAACACTCAGAAAATCTCAACACAATTTTTAAAGAATCAAGTAATCTCAGTATATATAGAACAGAACAGTACGATATTACCGAAACACCTGCCTTACCACATCTTGCAAGAGGACCTGAAGCCGGTGAGATCTCCGTGGAAGACTTGTCTGACCTGCCCTGTTAAATTCCACCTTCCTGTAAGAATCAGGGACATGTGCTCATTTCAACCTGTGTCACGACTCCTAGGGCACCAGTGCCATTGTCTTTTAAGTACTTTTTGGGTAATGCTAACTGGGCAACTGTTGTCTTGCAGTATCAAGCCCACTACATTTTTTCATAAACATTTCATAACCCCTTATTATTTAGAAACTTGTAACAATTGTAAATGCAGTAAATTGTAAATGCAATTTATACTTATTCTGCAATTTTCACAAGCTCTGAAACAAAACAGGCCATATAATGATGGAGATGGGTTAATTACGAAGCTTGCTTCTCTTAATGTGTAAGTAGAGCTTAAAAAGACGTTTTCTTTATTGGAAAGGATTGATTTAAACTTTGTGTTTTATTTAGAACTAATATTATAAAACTAAACATTGTAATTGCCTTAATGTATTTAAAATTTGTGATTATTGGCTGTGACTATGTAATCCCTAGATTTAATCACTAGATGTGACTATGTGATCACTAGATGGATGTCCTTTAAGGTTTCTTCCAACCCAAACCATTCTATATTCTATCCATAATTCTATTATTCTGTATGGCTACCTTTTTTCTTACTCGCAGTCTTTCATTCTAAATTTTTACCTTTATTCCTCCTCTTTTCACTCTAGGAGCTTGCTGAAGTACATTATAATGACAAAGGTGCTACAATATATATTTCAAATCAAAGAAAAGGGATGCTGCTCTAGGGTAATGGTCTCCTGCTGGTATGTAAGAGCTGAGAAGAGGTGAAATATATACCATGAAAACATATTTGGGGTTTGATTATGATTATTTCAGCTATCTGAAGTGCATGATGCAAATGTAACTGCATTATTTGATAAATATTCATACAGTAAAGCAGGAACAGCTCACTGTACCTTACTGACATGTTTAGAAATCAATACATGTCCTTCTCTGATTAGAGATTATTCTGTTCCTGAGATTTACAATTTATGTATTTTAATGAGTTTGTCCTCTGGAGCAACTGCATCAGCTGAGGAGCACCACAAAGCTCCCTAAACTAAGGCCGAGGCTTTCACGATTGGTCAGTGCTGGCATATCTGTTTAAAAAGTGCCTATTCCTGCACAACAATATTTTAAATCTGTAGCATCTCCACTGCACAGAAGACACTCCACTATAGAAAAGACAGTGGATTTTAATAGGCTAAAATTAATTATGTGACCCATTAAATTTTGTGCTTGAAATCTTCCTGGAACGTTGTCAAAAAATGTGTTTCAAACCAGCAGATATAGGTCAGTGTTTTGCTTATATAAGCTTTCTATCTATTTTGAGCAGATAAAAATTAAAAGTATTATTTAATCAAAAAGTATTTCCTGCTCACAAACCAAATTATTTGTGAAGCACAGTTAAAAAAAAAAAAATAAAAAAAAAAACAAATGCAAAACCTTAACATAGATGAGTGGTGATAACCAGATCTTTTGGTTCTGTTCATCTTTCAAATACAGCCTGAGAAATTCGTGTCACACAATGCCTTCCCCACACCGCCATCTGATGTTTAGTTGGAGTTGTACTCGCAATTTGGATGTACAGCCACTCTAAAATGCCATTGTGTCAGTTTTCTCACAGAGCTAGTCATTGTCTGGAGTTTAAGCAAAAGCTTAAAATTAACATTCCCATGTACAAAGTGTTCAGCCTGGTCAACTGAATCATACCCTAGACTTTGTTGATTGTAATAGCTAAATTTTTTTTGATGATAGCAGTAAATTCCAAATCGGTTAAAACCAGTCATGAACACACCTGAGGAATGTTATTATCCCTCTGACAATTCTTATTGTTACTATTTGCATTTATTGTACCAAGCCTGAATTCAGTAGTATGAGCAGACTTCCTTCCTGAAGGCAAGTTCAGAATGCATGACACTTGATTCTGAACCAGGCTGTCTGGCAAAGCTTTTACTGTGCTGCTGCTCAAGGGAATGCATTAATGGATTACGTCTTAGATTCCCTCCCACAAGTATTTGCATAAACTACTCCTATGGCAGATTTCCCCTTTGCTGAAGGTGTTGATTCTTCCAGGACTAAGACAGTATTCTCTTTCTTTGAGGCAGAAATCCAGTGCCTGCCAGAAGACATCCTTTCAGCCCTGACACAAGTTACCTGCCAGCCCCAACCCTGAGCCATCACCAGAGAGAGGTGGAAGGTTCTGTACATGGCAGATAGCTGCAGCTACTGTTCACAGGAAAGACACCCAGACCTAACAAGGAGTGTGTAAGAGATGGGACCTGGTTTAAAAACACACAAATGGTATCAGTGGAGTTACTCCTCTGGTGAATGGCACACTTGTTTCTCAGGAATCAAGTGCCCTACTGGAACCAGTGAGAAATGGGGAAAGAGTAAATAAAGATTTCTTTTGAAGATCGAGGCAGAAAATGGGGCTATTTGATTAATGTATTCAACTTCAGTGCATAAATTGGGATATTAGTCTCATGCTAGCCCATGAAGGGATACTGTTCTAGGCAAGAATGCAAAGCCCTAAGTCACACTCCTACTCTGAAGTGTGTGGCAACCAGAGGACTCTGCCTATTGCTACTTACTATACAGGAGGAAACAACTGCTTCAAGAAGGAAGGGGATACACCAGAGAGCAAGTGTTGGAGTACTGCCCAAAACATAAAAGCCCAAATAAGTGCATATAATCTTATATTACAATCTTTTTTATTAGTGCCATGTTTCTCACCAGCTTGAAATCACTGCAGAAAGAGGCAGTTTCCCCACAAGTAGGAGAAGATTGTTCATGGTTTTAGGGGAAACACTTGAAGAACAACTGTGCTAGAATATTTTAGATATACACACACACACACACACACACACATATATATATATATGTAACTGTTCTTTTTGGTTTTATTGTTTCTCCAGGGATTGAACAAGATAAGATCTGCACTCAGAAGCAGCCAGAGACCCACGCATTACGCTTATGGGGGAAGATCACCCACACTGCACAGACGTGCAGTGAGCTTTGGGAGGGAGGAGGCAGTTCAGCAGAGTGTACCATGGATGCCCTTGCATTGTGGAGGAAGGCACAGGCAATTGGATTTAACCAGCTGGGTGGAATTTGATTTGATTAGCTTTGGCACAGTTTCACATACTCTCAATTCATCAGTGAATGGAGTAACTATATTGGAAAGCTGCTGGGGAAAAACAACATTGCCCCTGATGCTACTGTCACAGGCAGATAGAGCACAATCCCATACAGGCTCCCTCTGTGTTTTCCTCTCTTCATTGTCTCCCTAGTTCGTTTTTTTGTGCCAGTGTGTGTCTTCCTGTATCAGGATTGGCTGCCTTTTCTTGGTCTGAGATCTTGGCATGTAAAGAGCAGTAATTACTCCATGACTTGACTATGAGCAAGGGTGGGAGTGCCCCCTCTTGAACAATAAAACCCCTTGTAGAGAAAAGCCTAACTAAACAAAACAAAATGTGTAAAACCAGGCAGTGCTGCCACAAAGCACTTTGCAAGCTAGAGAGTCTATATGGAGTATGAATAAGAGCCTACTGTGTTTTAGTCTGTCCTGCCTGTGAAAGATCCCATTCTATAAAGGGGTACGTGTTACTCTCTTCTCATTTCATACAAGTCTAGGCAAATACAACTTCTTTAGTTTCAATGAAGCTGTGCCTAATTCTCCACCAAGAATGAGAACTGAACCAGGCCCAGCAATTCAGGACAGCATGTTCATACAAAGCCATCTTCTCCCAGATTCATCTTGAAAAAATAACATCCCCTACTTTTATCAACTGTCAATACCTCGTAATTTTGAGTATCAGTTGTGGCCGCTCACAGTTAAAAATATTTTTGTGTAGTATGAGCTTACAAGTCCTGTAATATGAGCTGATAAAGGGTAATATGCAAGTGATTGAAGTCTTTTGAAACATGGCTCACCAGAAGATCATGTGTTTATCATGTGTCAGGCTGAGCTCTCTGTATGAAGAAGAATATGAGGGAAGTTTATGGCTTTATCTTACAGCTCCCCAGAAGACCATCCTTTTAAAGCAGAATTAAAAAAAGCGTTTTGTTTGAAGGATAGATCTGAAGTTATAGGTTTCAGAGACAGAGAATCAAGCTAAATATGGTGAGCTGTACAGATGAATCTCAAGAATTATTCCTGTGAAACACATTCTCAAGCTAAGTTCCCCTAAGTATTAACATCTGTCTTGAGTGAAAATAGACTTTCATCAGTTAATTTTCAAATCAAGAGGTGAAATTAAAAAGTGAGAAAATTCTCAGTATGAAAATTAAATTGAAGCACCCAAGTTTTCTATTGAAAAGTGTCCAGGCATGAGCCTTTTTGATTTTTAGCAGGGTACTACAATTGTGAATACCTGTAGGAACTCAATTGGGACTGCAGAGAGGCAAAAAAGTCCCATGTATATGTCTAGAAAGTACAGAAAATGGAAATATGGATCTTCAAGGTAAAGAACTAAAATTAATTAATGTACTTAACAAATGATCAACAGATATGTAATTTTGAGTGTGTACTTCTTACAGATTTTGTTCTACTTCCTCAGGTCCTATGTGGAATTAGGCAGGACATTTGCCTTTGAAAAACAATGCAAGATTGAAAACTATACATGAAAAAAAGGCCAAAAGATTTTATTGTGAATTCTGTCCACCATCAGTGGTCATTGATACCAATGTTCTTTGAGTAGAAAGGCTTCAAAATCAATAAAAGTAATTAAAACATTTTCTCTTTGTATTCCGGAGTTCTTTCCCTCTCAATGAAAAAGTATCCAGGACATAAACAAGCCTACAGAAATAAAATAGAGGCTTCCATGTCAACATTTAAAAATTTCCCCTCAAATACAGCAAAACCTGGCACAATCCTTAGATTAAGTTTCTGTTGGGGAAAGGGGGGGAAGAAGAAAGTTTTCTCCTTCAATCAGATGAAACTCATGGGTTTTTGTTATCACATTTAAACTACAAAACCACAGAGACAGGACTAATGACTGTTTTATTTTTGAGAATAACCACCCAGAGATTTGCCCACAGTTAAGGAACCCAAATTCATTTTTCTGCTCCATTGCAGACTGTGCAAGGCTTTTGAAAACCATTTAACCCCTATATCTCATATCCCTTTCAGTGAATGGGCATCATAGAACCTCACTATATGAAAGGGTTTTTTTTAAGACTAAAATCTTCAAAACAGCAAGTTGTTCATGTGTTACAGGAAGGGAGGCAAGTAAATAAAATGGAGAGATTACTCAGTAATCACAGATGTGCTGTCCTCCCATGATGCTCCTGACATGACCACCAACACTGCAGGATGCAGGCAGTGCCTAAACCATCATTAAATTATTAAATTCTTGTCTGTTGTAATACATTTTTCCACTTGTGTAGCTTATTAACTTTGCTGTCACCATCACTCAAGAAGCAGATACATCAGCTGATAGAAAAAAAATGCCAACGTGAGGATAGCAAGTTCATAGGTTAAAAAAGTCTTTCCTCTATAAATAGAGTTGGTATAAATCACAAGAGTCTGCAAAATGGGCCTGGGAAAATTAGCTGCTGACCTAAAAACACATCCTGTTGGCTGTCTGGGAATCCATTTCACACAGTTAAAAGTGGCAAGAATTAAAGCAGCTAAAGAAGCAGGATTTTGTGGTGAAATAAAAAATAAAGTGTCCTAGCAATCATGAAAATAACACCAAGTGCAGCCAATAAAAATACAATTATACTATTGTGCAAGTATTCTAAACAATCAAAAGGCAAAAAGAGACATACTTTTGAAACTCTTAATGAGGAAGTAATTATTATATGTTTTCAGTGTCCTGCAGTCCTTGTGGCAGCTCTGGAATTTCAGCAGCTGACCAGCCAGCAGGCCCCATGACCTGCAGTTGCATCTGGCAATGTGTGGTTAAAACAGGGAACTCAGTACAGCCATTTCTGTAGGAAACTGCTGACTAACATTGGGAAGAATCTAGTCAATTTGAATTATACTTCAAATTAAAGAGAATATAATTAATGAAGACATTTTTATCTCAAGTAAGGAACTAGCTTGCTGTTTTTCATTCAAAGTTAATGCTACCCTTCACTGCTGGAACTCTTCAGCTAACACTTCACCCAAGTGTCCTCTGCTGTCACTCAAAAAATGCCCCTTAGGGAGTGCTTCAGGAAATAAAATCAGTGCATTGAAACAGGTATTTTCTTAGGCCCAGCTCATTGCATCACCAGGTTTATTGCAGCATACTTCTGTCGTGCTCATGCATGTGACACTTCTGTAACACCAATTAATTCAGGGATGAGTGTCTCTTTACTTTAAAGCTACTTAACTGGAAATTATTTGGAGACACCAGATTTTTGCATTCCAGGAACTTTGAACTGTCACATAATTTGACAATTAAGGTCTAAAGAGTACATAAAAACATATAACAAGATATGACTATAAATTTTAGCCCTCTAGATAAGCTTAGCTCCAAACAGAAAAGAAAGGTCTCCTCAAATTCATTTTGAAAACCAGAAAATATCTTGTGTAACGCAGGACAGAATATCTGTCTATAAGCATATGCCCATTTTCTTAAAATTTTGTAGTAAAACTCCTAAAATTGCAGAATTACCTTTCCAATAAATGTCAAAAACACATCAAAAAATACTTGTTTGTTTCTGTAATCTCTCAGTTAAAATAATTTCTAATACTGGGTGAGTTACATGAATTATAAAATTTGGTACAAGATTGCAAAGCAAACTTTCTTCTTTGGAGTGCTTAGGCAACTCAGGTCAGATATTTGCAGCTGCCCCTTAAAGTCTGAAGACCAGTGAAATGCAATCTTTGGACTCTAATTATGTATTCAAGCTTACAAAGTCTCTAACCTCAACCTTAATTGTCTTTGTCCAAAATAAAGTTGCCAAAGATACATCTCACTGTTTTTAATATGGTTGGATTATCCATAAGCAGAATACAGTATTTTGTCTGAGTCTGTTAATTGGTTTCATAATTTCCCCAGTTGTTCAGACAGAGTTATTTTAAGATTTCACAGCTGGTATGGGATTGCCTACATAGCTAAAATATGTGTCTTGGTAATGGCTAATATTTCTAATCAAATATGTCTTGGTAAAGTATTTAGGTTCAGGATAAATCATGCTGCTGCCCACAGTGTAGCAAACAAAAGGAGAAAAAATTATACATGATGTCATGCAAAATAAATTTTCTATAATTCATCTAGAGCATTAGGGCTCCAAGACTCTTTGAGTTAGATCTATACCCTTAATCATGCATAATCCCATTGATAAGAGTTTTAAAAAGTGCCAAAAACAAAACAAAAAACCTAAACCAGCTTTGCAGAGCTAAACTTCCCAGAACATCGACTGGGAGAAGTAGAAATACAACCACTGAGTAAACTGCCTCACTGCAAGTGCTCACTCTTCAAGATATCCTGCTTTTAGATGTGCTTAAACTTAATGTACAATTTTGCAGGTGCCATCAAAGCAGTAAATGTGTCAGGGGCCCGTGTAGAACAGTGCATCACTAGAAACTGCATAGTAGAGTCTGTCCCAAGGAGAGTTAAATCACTCTGGCCCAGTGGCTGCAACACTTGAACAAATGTACGGGGATCATTTCAGAAGGGATTCTTGCCACTCTGAGCTTTGGAGGTAAAGGCCTCCTTTCCAGTGAAAGTAAACAAGATCCAACAGCCTAAGTTTCACTTACATCACTGAAAATCTCAGTTTACTACAGATGCATCCAATATGCAGAACATCTTCCAGATCCTACTAAGGGCACACAGTCCTTCAAAATGGCCAACACTTTCAAAACTGCCCCCCTTTCCTTTCCATGGGACCAGCACATAACCAGAGGAAGGAAGATCCTTGTCTGCAATTCCTTCTCTATGCACACGAGTTGGGAACTTTTGCTGCCCCGATGATAGTTTCTCAATTTTTATATTCATCTCCTCAAAAACACAAGATATACCGACACTCACTCTGAATCGTGTGTTCTCTGTTATAAAACCAGCTGTCCTGATCTCTCACATGCAGGATCATGTCTGTTCCCCTCTGCCCACATTGTTATTTGTATGGCCATACAGGAAGCTCAATCAGCCTGTTCTGCTTGAAGCTAAATCAGGCAAAGTTTTCAGCTAGTGTCTAACCCAGCTTACCATGTAATTGTGCTAACATTATTACTGGCTCAGGAGAAGCAGTGGAAATATGTGACTGGGGAAAGACAGGACTGTTTTTCTGGGTCACAGTCTCACTCAAGGGGCTTAAGTGACTGAGACAGCAGCCTAAATTTGGGAATCATCTCCAAGAGCAAATGTATCTCATGAATCCTCCCTATCACTACTCCTATATTGCCAGTTGCTTTTGCAGGACATTTCAATGTTTTTTCTAAGATGCTGAAATAAAAACAGGAGAGGATTTTTAATCATGTGAATTTGATTAGTGCCAGACAACTGTAGCTTCAGCAGTTTATCTGAAATCTTCCACTGTGCTGTTCTCTTTGTTTTGGTTATATCATTTGCTTCCACTTCAAGAACCTAGAACATCAGACAGCATTGCTGAGCACAGACCAAGAATCAGAAATATATAATACAGATGCTGAAACCAGCACTGGCTTTTTATTAATCTGTTACATTTACCTATCATGTTGGAAATAATAATTTCAAATTACCTGATTTCACAAGCACAGTTGCTGGATCTCTGCTGGTGCAATACTTGAAATATATTTTTGAGAAAGAGATGCAAAGTTTTCTGCTGTGCCAAAGGAAAATTAGAATTGTAATGTTCTAATTACAAAGAACAAAGGAGGAGTTATATATTTTTTGACAAAATAACAATGTTCATGGAAATGAGCAGTTATATAGCCAAGTGAAACTTAATCTCTTTTCATGCTGCTTCTCAAAAAGAAAATATTAACAGCTACTGCACAATCATTCACCCACTCCAACATACTATTAGTTAGACAATATGTGAAAACTGCAAGCTACCTTATTCTACTTCCAAAGTTGTAACGTCATGCTAATCTTAACTTCTAGGAATCTACTTGAACGTAAGAGGAGCTAATACAGAAGGTTTAGAAGGATTTTATCTGGCTGTTACCTTCACAAAACCAACAAAAGTATGTTACATCAGGATATAACAAATTATAATAAATTTGAGGTGATTTACCCTTTGAGGAGGGGTGTACAAATGCAAGGCTCTCTCAGTTCTTCCTAACTTCCTTGGTGATTACAGAGTATTATTTGTATGTGAAGCACTGGCATGGGAGTCCTAGAAAATTAATTTTCACACATTTGGAGAACAGTCATGGCCTGGAAGAATTAAATCTTAGCTTCCTTGCAACTGTCTCAAAGTTTACTGAATTTTACCCGAAATAAGAGAAAAATTATTCCTTCATTTCTTGAAGTCTAGGTTAAGAATGGATAGTTTTAGTTCTGAGCATTTTTGAGATAAAGGTACTTGTGTATTGTTCCACATAGCTCATTAATACTTTTATTTACAGAAATAGTTCTTTTATCTTTTACTGTACACATGTGGGACTTCAGCTAGAAATATTTTTATAGGCAGAGGCCAAAGTTTTTCAGATTGTGTCCACAATTTCTAGACCCAGATATGATCCTATTGGACTTACGCCTTGCCCATGTCATTTGGCTGTCATCTCTATGTACATTGATTTTTCACATTTCCTGAAAAGTTTACAGCATTGTATATTCACAGCTGTCTATATCAAGTATTCTTGCTCTTTCTTGCCCCTGAAATCTGGGAATTCCTACTTTCTTTTCTCTGTCGAGGCATTCCAGGGACTCTATTTTCAAAGGAGGGACACAGGCCCTTTTTAGTACCTCTATTTATGCATTTGAGCATCATTTATATCTTTGAAGCTTCTCTCACCTGCAATACATACAGTGATGAGTAGTGCTGTCATGATTATTGTACCCTGTATACTCAAGAAAAAAATTATCCATTTGCAAGTGTAATTTTGGAATGTCTATAAATGTAACTTAATAGAGAAACAATTCCTACCTCCACTGTCAAGCTTTTGCTGCAGAACTTGGAATCTGCGTAAGGCATAGGTTTACCAACAGCCCTGGGACATAAATCCCAACTCAGGCATATCCCAATCCTTTCCCGAATGCATGGGAGTCCACCATCTCCAGTCTTCATCTTGTTTTTAGGGCAGATCTCTGGGGAATACACAGTTGAAGTGAATTTGCCTCATTTCTGTACTTAGCTAACAAGTCTGTCATGGTTTCAGCCCAACCAGCAGCTCAGCTCCACGCAACCTCACTCTCCTCATGTTGGGATACAGGACAAATTGTAAGAGTAAGAGTAAAAAAAGAGAAAAAAACTCATGGGTTGAGGTAAATACAGTTTAACAGGTAAAGCCAAAGCTGTGCATGCAAGCAAAGCAGACAAGGAATTAATTCATCACTTCCCATGGGGAGGCAGCTTTTCAGCCATGCCCAGGACAGCAGGGCTCCATCACACGCGATGGTGACTTGGAAAAACAAACATCATTGCTCCGAACATCCACCTCTTCCTTCTTCCCCCAGCTTTGTATGTAGAGAATGGCACCCTGTGGAGTCATGGTATCAGCATGTGGAAACGCCTTCAGTCAGCTGGGGTCAGCTTCTTGTGCCACCCCAGCCTCCTCACAAGAAGCAGAAAAGGCCTCAATGCTGTATCAGCACTGCTCAGCAATAGCTGAAACATCTCTGTGTTATCAGCACTGCTCTCAGCACAAGTCTGAGGCACAGCCACGTACCAGTTACTGTGAAGAAAATTAACTCTACCCCAGCCAAAACCACCACAAAGTCAAAGAAAGCAAGATTAAGTCACTCCTACAAAGTAAAAATGCATTTTTTACAAATAACAAATAGAATGCAAACCCTCAGACCCCAGTGGTACAAGACATTATCTGACTGTAGAACAAGTGGATTAAAACACTAAGCCTGAATAAACACAAAACCCACTTCTCTAATGAGGCTTGAAACAGAAATGTTGCACAACTGGGATTCCATTTTTTCAGATTGTATCGCTACACAAGAGCTGAACTAATGCTGTTCTCAGCTCAAGCGTCTGCACAATAAAGCTGTGCTATCTTCACTAACCACCCAACTCAGCAGAGCTCCAATGTGATTTACACAATTTCCTTTGCAAGACTATCATCCCCAAGCACTGGACAGGAAGCTTAGGCAACAGACTGAAGTATCAAGATTTTACTACTGTTGTAGTAGTTAGACCTTCTTACTTATCCTTATTCCTTGTTGGCTATAGTAGAAATAGGAATTAGGTTACAGGTTCAAAGATTTGAGATTCTGAAGTCACGGAAGTAAACATCACAATGAGAGATGCATTATGCCATTAACTAAGCATTACCAAACACACATTTACTCCAGGCTCCAAGCATTTAATGTATGTTGCACAGGGAATTGCATGTGAGATATTCTGTTCTGCTCATTCTCTTATTTTGAAATGCATTTTAATTTCTTAGTCCTGTTCCTTCATCACATATCCACGGGGAGTAAAGGAATTACCATATAGGAGCAGGCACTCTAACCACCTTCTCTTCTTGTGTTACAGGCATCATGGATAAAAGTTAAATGGCATTTGTGGTATCAGAACAGCTTCCAACAAAAGGGTACCCTGCTCACCTCACTTCAAACTTTCCAGAATCCATTTTATGAAAAGCCATAAACAGATGGTATTTTCATCACACCCACTGGTCTTTTCAGATCAGAAGAGACCAGTAGAACATATCTAAGGGATCTTTAATGTTGTTCTAATCCTTCTGGGGTTTCACACTCCTGGGCTGTCAAGAAAGAAGCCTTCACTGATGTTTTATGTTTGATTTGAGTTTAGGGGTTTTTTTTTTACTATAAGAAAAGAGACGAGACATTACTCCAGTGCAAACCAAGTATTTTTAGCCAGCCATAGCAGGAGGCAAGTGTCTTCATCACTAATCAATTTCCTTTATATAATAAAGGGGAAAACACTGCTAAAGAAAGTATTGAGGTACTGATGGGTTGCCAGAAGAGACTAACTCAGTATCTGTGGGATTTTCTGAGAAAGGAATATACATCTCCATCTCTTTTTTGGCAAATAAGGATCT
The DNA here is from genome assembly GCF_017590135.1 of Pyrgilauda ruficollis. Classification (NCBI taxonomy): domain Eukaryota; kingdom Metazoa; phylum Chordata; class Aves; order Passeriformes; family Passeridae; genus Pyrgilauda; species Pyrgilauda ruficollis. Next base: position 11,036,185 of record NW_024510321.1, read on the forward strand.
CAGTTTTGCAACTCTTTATGGCACTGTTATTTTCACCATTGATCTGAATATCCTGAAGTCTATAGTTAGTGCACATATGTGTTGGAACCCTATTACATATGCAATTTAACTAAATGGACCAAAAAACCCACACATTTTTAGGGATAACTATTTTAACAGTCCTATTTCAACAAGCTGGTCTGTTGAATTAAAGTTAAAAGCCTTTGCTATCCTACCTCCTAATGCAAATCAATTTACATAAAGAGAATGGTGAGGTGCACAGAAACTGCAAGAGCTTAAGGCAACCACTGGTTTCCAGATGGGATGGAATGGGTCAGGTATAGAGAACTGGAGAAGCAAAATCCATAACAGCTCTGTAAATCAGGATTTTTTGGTGAGGTACTAGTAAGACTGAAAGGCTAAATACAGGACAAAAAATAGGTTTCTGTCAGCACAGAGAACTAATCACACATGTCCTAAAAGCTGTCAGCATCAGTGGCACATGGTACTGCAAATGAAGACAAAAATATCTTCAAACATTTTCAGATATGCACTGATAATTAATTTATGTTGTTCACCTGAATAACATAACTTTTGAAGTTGACATCGGGAACCCACATAAACTAAATAACTATCTAGGTTAGACTAGAAATTTGGGTCAGGGAACTTTATTGCAATACACAATTTGTACAGTATTCAAATTTAAACCTCCCTAACAAAGAAAAAAAAACAAATCTTGTGAAGAATTTTGAATCTGAGACTGATTCACAGGTAACAATGAATTCTCATTTACATAACAATGCTGAAAATTAACTATTGACAAAAATCCAACAAATTTTAACAAAATAGCTCCACAACACTTTATAATATCCTCCTGGGATTGTGTATTTCAGTTCCAAATGAATAGCTGACTCATTACCAAGAGTTGCAGAGGCACACATTAGCTTAAGCCTTTCTTGTAGTCTTATGAAATTGTTCAGCTCTGTAAATATCCATAAAATATTTCTACAATACATTCAAAAGGTTAGGAACTACTCAGAAATAACTTTTTACTTAATGCTAAATAAGTTAAAATATACTACCTGATAAGGAAGAGTAAAGAGAAACAAAATAATCCTTATCTAGTATTTAATGGCCATGGATATCTCTGTACTTCAACTTAATTATATCCAAATTCACCAAAATAGATATATTAAGGAGAACATGATATTTGACTAAGCATACTGCAACAAGGCCAGATTTTGCCAAAGTCAAGGTTTTGCTGTTTAAAATGGGATGTGAATGAACTTGGATATCTCAGTCTTAAGAGCTCCTGATATGGCTACAGTTTTGCTCCTGTTAACAATTTTTTCAGTGCTCACAGAGCTGCTGCTTACACTTAACCTAACCTGAATGCCTAACACAAACGGATACCATCAGGGTTTTCAGTTAGCTTCAAAGCTGCAAAACCTACTTCATACTTTCAGATCAAGCTTGGCATATGAAGCCAAAAAAACTATTACTACCCTTTAAAATTACATAATCCATGCCTGGGATGTGGCATGGATTCATGGCACATCTTCTATGGCACAGAATGAGGATCACTGTCCCAGATGTGTAGGATGCATCCAATTCCTTCTCTGCAAAAGAACTTTCAATCTCACCTGTCCTGGGAAGTCTTCAGCTACCATGCTGGTCAGGGTTTGCTGTCTGTACACCATTATTCTGATAATACCATCTCTCCTTCCTTACCACAGTTGCTTCTCTGAGGACTTTTTCTTCAAGATAAAAGTTAATCTGTCTTGGGAAGGATCACGAATTTGTAACATTGGGCCTGGGTATATCTTGCTTAACTGCAATCAAAAAAAACAGCCCTCTGTTCCTAGCTCCCTTCTGAACTGTTTGTTAGTTTAGTGGAAGGAAAGGGAATTCAGCAAGAGCAAATAACTCCACCCTCAGAGTTATAGACTGCACTACGGAAATGCTGCCTGCCATCCCACTGAAATACAGAACTAGTCCACAGAAAAGTACCTAGAGTTTAGATTACCACTGTTAGGTAAGATAAGTATCACTTCAAGCAATTAAGAGTTAACTTATCCAGGAATCAGGAGAACAGAGATGGACTTTCTATACCTACTTCTATGAACTTCTCCCTTTAACGTAAGCAGTCATGTATTGTGTAGAGAACTTGTACACACTGAGAGATCCAACTACCAGATTTGGGACCAGATATCTAAAGTTTAGACATGCAACAATTTACTGGACCATTCAGTATCAGGTCCTTAACGTAGGGCTGTTTCCCATAGCAGGTTCACAAATGCCATTGCAGTTTTCCTGGGCACCATCAGTGTGGGATGCTCTTCAAGGTTTTCACCCTCTAGCACTTCTGCAGTGATGAGGCACAAGTAAATCTGCAGGCCAAGTTCTGGCTGTGCACCAACTCTGCTCTTCAGGCAGGTCTGCTCCTCTCATCCCTGCATATACTCAGCTTCACAAACATTGAAAGAGAACCAGCTCTAGCACTCCAGACTAATTTTGTACCACTGCTACTGAATACTGAGCTAAGACAGTAGGCACAACTATTTTTTCCAGCCCCCTTGTTGCAGTATATTCCTTAATTTTGCCTGTTTTCTGCTGGATTAGGTTTTTTTTGTTGTTGTTGGTTTAGTTTGGTTTTTTTGTTGCTGTTGTTTGTTTGTTTTTGGTTTTGGGGGGGTTTTTTGGTGGGTTTTTTTTTGTAGCTTATATGCTACAAGATCTAGCTATGTTTTCTGCTACAATTATTGACTGACTTGAGCAAACAAAACCTGCTGATCTGGCCTTAAGTTCATACCCGATGGCGTATCAGCTACACTCCCTGTATTTTTTAATATCTTTCATCCTAATTTATGTTGCTAAAGAATCAAAGCAGATGAATTCATTAGGAATAAAATCTTTAACCACATTTAAATTTATTATTTAGCCACTGTCCTTATGATTCTATTCATTTGACAAGCTTATTTCCTTATCAAGTATGTATTTAAAAACAAAGCTGCTGTCCTGACACCACTTCTCTACATTATTGCAAAGTTAATGTTGTATTTTAATAGGATTATTTTATATCAGGAATTCCATTTAGTGTGTTTCATTTTGCTGGGCATCTGTCCAAGATCCCAGATAACTAATCTCTAAAAAGTGACCTACATACTTAACCATTGTCCCGTTCATAAGTGACACTAATTGACTCATATTTTCTGTTTGATCTATACACCACTTCTCTCATGCAATTGCATAAATCCCTGTACTTTAGTAATTTTTTTTTAATTTATGAAGATGTTCCAAGAGTAATTCAGACAGACAAGACTATCCCATATCCTAACCAAAATTTAAGTTTATGTGGACATTGTTAATCATGCTTTCCTTTGTCCTAAATATAGTCTTTCTGCAGTGCATAATGAAGCCATGAATGCATTAGGTTTATTTACTTACAATTTCAGCAGAGGCAGGCATCAGAATCAGATTTGTTACATAATCTGCTGTAAACTGACTCTTTCACATTCTTTAGACTGGCTGGACAGCTATATTTTGTATTTTCAAAACCTTTACAGGGGACAGAGGAGCATGTGAGGAAATGCTTTGGCCAGATATAAAGTTTGTTATGAAACTTCAGAGTAGAGCTTTGATAATTTTATTATGGGAGCGCCCTCTTCTTGCTTGAAGGAAGCATTTCCTTCCTTCAAGTTTTAGCATATGCCTTTATTTTTCCTTGGTACACTTGAAAAAGCTCTTGGACATTTCTATAGCTGTTCCCTTAGTGTTAAGTGTGCATTAAAAAGAATAACAAGTTCCCTTGCTACAAGTGGAAGCTGACCATCTTGCTAGAGAAAATTTGAAGTTTGTTACCTAGAGGCACCTAGGCTCTGCTAGAAGAGTCATCACTCTGAGAAAAAAAAAAAACAACTTAGACAAACAAACTAAAAGGAGCCAATAAAAAGTGATACTTCCAGAAATACTAATAACTTGAGCAAGTTCTGTCACATGTTTTGGGCAAATGAGCAGTAGAAAGCAGAGGTTCTGTTGTCATTTACAAAGGAGATCTGGTAGAAATGCATCTCTAGAGATGCCTCTTGACCTGAGGCCTGCAGGTATGCATATTTGCACGAGTGCATATTTGCTGCTGAGCATACTTGCATGAGTTGTTTCGGTTCTCCACTCATACCTTCCAAGCTGCACAATGAGACCTCTGCTGTTCATACAAGTGTGCAGCTGGGTTATGAGAGCAAATCCATTTCTGATCCTTAGGGAGCTAATGGCAAGGTGGGAGACCAAACAGAGACCCTAAGGATTTCCAGGGCTAAAATACTTGCTAAAGAAATGCAACATTTATTTATTTAATTCTTAAAAGTGGGGTGGTGTGAGGGTGGAAACTGGAAACAGAAGGACTTTTTGAAACCAACTGATCCACTCAAATAGCATGAGCTAATATTAGATGTTGTTTGAGCATAATGTTTGTCACCTCAGGAATGCTCTGGTCTGGGGAAGACACACACAACCACATCTAACACTAGCCAAAACAACTACACTGAAAATAGCTGGGACCGCAATCAGTTTTATAAGCTTTGCAGTCATATACTACAGTGAAAGTGGCCACTGACCCTCTTCAGACTGTCTCTGCAAAAATTTAACTGTTACCAAGTCAACATTTTGGACTGGGAAAAAAAAAATTGCATGGTATTAGTAACTAATAATTGTATAAATATTTATAAATATGTAAATATTTAAATTTAATCTCTTAATAACAACAGTTCCCAAACCACATATATTTTCATTTTTCATAGAACAGGCCTATAAACTTACCATATGCAAATCCATTTGTTGCTCTAGATCTTGACATCACATCTCATGCATTTAGCTAATTCTCTTGAAAGAGTCAAAAAAAATTCTGTTTAGGTGCTCAGTTCACCCACTTCACAGGTGCTGTGGAAAAACTCATATATGAGCTATCCACATGGTCACTTGCAGACACATCTCTGGGGGACAGAACGCTGTATAGTCATGGCTGTTATAGAGAACTGTTATAGAGAACATGGCTGTTATAGAGAACAATTTATTAGAAAAGTAGAATCTATCCTGAAGAATTATTTTCTTCATGACTTTGTCTTCACCTTTTCCTGTGTTCTACACTCCCCTTTTTTACTTCCCTCTTCCATTTCCAGAATGATATTTCCACATGCCAGGATTAAAACCACATTATTTAATTTTCCCTTCACATCTCAAACGATACTTAAGTTTTTTATTGTATTTCATTTCTGTGATCTAGAACTAATAATTACTGTGCTTCAATAGCAGTATTTGTAATAGCATTTAGATAAATCCTATTATTATTATAAATCAAAATGAAATAATTCCCATTTTGTCTTTCATTAAATGGGACTATTGGTCAGAAAGACTATAAATTGAAAAACTGTAAATATAATTTTTTTCCTTTTTGAAAGGCTATCAAATTCAAAATCACTTATTTCTAAATACATATTAACAAAGGAACAGCAAGAAAAAATGAGTTTCTGTCCTCAACAGCCACAGAACACCCCAGCCCCCAAATCTCCCCCATAGGATACAAGAAATTCCCTATTTTGGAACATCCTTTGGCTGCTTTATCAGTTTGAAAATAAAGTGCAGACATTTACACTCCACAAGGTGTCACTCTAAAACAGCCGGAGAAAAATCGTGTCTTTCTTGCTTTGAACTTTACCCAGAAGGTCAGAAATTACCAGCATTTCAAATTTAAGCCTGAATTATCAGATTCTACTCAGAGCTACTACAATGTAACAGTATAGGCAGTGGGTATTTTTTCTTGCAAATAGCGTATTTCAAAACCAATCTATTTTTAACATATTTGCCGAGCTGAAGTGTGGGAAAAAGAAAAAAAAAAAAAAAAGAAAGTGTGTCAGTAACTGTTTCAATTTGGGGGAGCATCCAGCAAGTATTTTACCAGGATACATTTCATTGTCCTTTATTCAACTACCACTGGCTCGTTGAAGACACAGAAAACAACGTCAGACCTAACAGCTTAGGTCTGCAAGGTATTCAAGCTTTTTAATAAAATACATTTTGTCTATAAACAAGTTGTCCTTTAAAACAAATATATTATAATCTACAGACATTCAAATATCCTCCAAAAAATACAAACAGTTGTCAGCAACAAAAGCTCACTTTCTATGGTTCACGGGCAATCAGTGAATTGAGTCTCTGGAATTTAATAGGAGAGAATTCCCAGAAAGTTTTCTTGAATCTAAAAAAAGTTACATTCCAACTTCTCCTGTACTAAGTCCATGCCTTCATTGCTAACTACCTATTTTCATGAACTTTTGAGAGATCTTTGACACATCTATGAACTTTAATTGCTGTTGACCACCAGGTTCAAAACATACTGGAAGAAATGTGATACAAACATGAGCAACTGTCATTTCACAGGAAACAATATTAGTATTTCAGGAAAATGAAAATCATCAATGAAAAAAAACAAAGAATGTATGGAACAGGTCTGATAGTGGGAGGGAGGGAGCTGTAGGTAAAAATTTACACAAGATACAACAAAAGAAAGTGGAATGGATTTTGAAATGTTGACACTTTTCATCCTGTGCTCAATACTGCAGAGCTTTGATCCCTACATAGACCAATGGGGCTTTTGCACAAAAACCACAGAAATTAAAAAAGAAACAGTCTCACATCCAACTTACCATACCTGCTTGTGTTACACTTTGTAACAGCACTGTTTTCAAACACTTTGTTCAATCTGTCCTAACTTTTCCTGTTTTTCTGTGGCTGTATTTCATTTAGGACCATTTCCAATAGACACACTTCAGAAAAGCTAATTAGATCAGGTCTCAAATGAGAGAAAAAAACAACGTCTGCTTTGAAGATCTCAACAGATTTGGGCCGCTCACTTGTCACGAAAGCTGCAGCTCCAGGCCCATGTCTGGATCTTTGAAGTAACTGACAACTTCACTGGTAAAAATGCAGGGGTGTCAGGGATTTCAGCATTTTTTTTTTTGTTTGTATGCCAACTGACAAACTTCAGAAAGCTTTTAGTTCACACAACCAGGATCTTGGAGAATCTAGTTCTTCAGAATCAACTTCATCAAGCAAAACATCTCAGTATGCATTAAACTTAAAAATGTGTTTGCAGTTCTCTCACTTCTGTAAGAATTAATGGAAGATAGAAATGTGATAAATACTTTCCTTAGGGGGAAAAAAAATCCTTAAGAGAACTATTTTAGAAAAAACAGACCGAACTTGGTCCAGACCAAGCTTGTTAAACAACTCTGCAGCAGCTTTTACCTGGTGTGAGTACAACCCCATTGGGAAGGGGTGGAGGGGAGAATCATGAAAATGAGAGTATTAAGAGCCTCATTCAAGGTTGTTTAGAAATCATATTTTTGAAGCCACAAAACAAAAACAATGACTTGGCTAGATAACCAGATTTCTGAATTGTGACATTTTTATAGCCATAACTCCATTCACAAGATGTATTAATCACACCTGATTTCACTGACAAAGGCTATTAAAAGAGAGGAAAAAGCTCAGCAGTTACCATAACAAAGACACTTCCTTCACTGTTTTTTCCATTCAAGTCACACAGAATACAATGAAGTATTTTTTCCTTAGTCTACATGCAGCACTCAACTCACACACTACTCTCTCTCAGACTTTGTGCATATACACAGCTTTTGCTTCATACTGTATTGAACAAGCCTGTTGTAAGAAGGAAGTTCTAACTCAGAATTAAGAATTAATAGAAACCTGAGAAAGTAGACTAAAAATTCATTAGACACAGAAGAATAAACTAATTGATTTTTGCTACCTCCCCCCCCCCCCATTTCCAGCTGCCATGACAGAATATCAAATATCTAGAATTTACCTAAATTATTTTCCTCAGTTATTAAATCAAGCAAATACTAGAACACTTTTGCTGGAATAATGAGATCACTGTTAGTCTCATCCCTAAGGGCCTCATAGTGCCTTAAACAAATCTCCAAAAAAATAGACGCCCCCCCCCCCCCACCATGACAATATTTTCTACAGAAAGGCTGACAACTAAAAGGCAGTTACTTCTGTCAGCTGCTTAACAGCTCAGCACTCGATACAGTCTTGCCTTGTACACACCCACACACTAAATACCAAGGGAAACAGGAAAAAACTGTGGGCAAAATGAGTCAATCCAAACCAGAAGCTGAGCAGACCCCTTAGTTTTCTTTGAAGTGATATTTAATTCAGAAAAAGATCACACTGAATTTAGCTATTACACTGATGTCTGCAGGGTACCAGTACAGATCAGGAATTATGTGTTACAAGAACAGAAGGAAAACCAAGCAGGAGACAACTTGCACTCCTCAGGACTATATCAGTGCAGCCAAAAAAAAAAAAAAAAAAAATTGCAATTATTCTTGCAAACCGCAAAATCTGTGGGAATAACAATCAAAAAGTCCTGTCAAAGAAACTAAATCCACACCTACTCACACAATATACTTATTTTAATGCCTTTCTTCACTGGCCAAAACAGCTGAGGCTGTTTTAGAGAGTCAAGAGAGATCTATCTGGAGAGTCTATAGAGATTTCTCTTTGCACATCTGCCTAAAGAGGGAAACAGCTATGACTCAAAGCTGTACCTTAAGAGGAAGCTGACTATTACATTCCTCATCACCCACAAGTCTAGGAAGCTGAAGACATTTTACAAGAGACTATTTTACCTGAGCTACATGAAAATCTGTTTTGAAAAAAAAAAATTTAAAATCCACGCAGGCCTGTGTACACACACGTTCTCTCAAAGGCCAATCCTCCAGCTGTCTCTCTTAAAGAAATTTGCAGTCATATGGTTTCAGCAAGAAAGGAGTTTCATATCATAGAAATGCAATTTTCTAACAGGAAGGAAAAAACTACTTTTTTTTTGGCCTTTTTTCCTGATAATGGAAAAGCAAAATTCTTGGCTCTGCCAAGTCAAAGCTTGGGCAGCGCTCAAATTCTCTAGTAATAAACCAACTCAGATTCACTTGATGTTTCTATATAAAGAACACTATTGCATTGAAAAGGCCTTTTTCCTGCACCAACCACATCCATCAGTGCTTCAGTGTGTGCCTGCTGCCCCAAAGGCTGAGCCCATCCTGGGCTGCATCCAAAGCAGGGTGGGCAGCAGGTGAGGGAGAGCATTCTGCCTCTTCACTCTGCTCTGGCAGGACCCCACCTGCAGTGCTGCATCCAGCTCTGGGGGCCCCAGCACAGGAAAGCCATGGAGCTGTTACAGCAGGTTTGGTGGAGCGCCACAAACATCATCACAGGGTAGGAGTGCCTCTCCAATGAAAACTGCCTGAGATGGCTGGGCTATTTCATCCTGGAGAAAAGAAAGATCCAGGGAGACCTCACTGAGTCATTCAGTATTTGCAGGAGGCTTACAGGAAAGAAGGAGAGAACTTTTTACACAGGTAGACAATGACAGGACAAAGGGGCAATGGTTATAAAGAAAAGAGGAGAGATTCACATTAGATATTAGGAATGAATTCTTTGCTCAGAGATTAGCATTCAACAAGTATCTCAGTGAAGATGTGGTTGCCCCACCTCTGGAAGTGTTCAAGGCCACATAGGATGGAGCTCTAAGCAACATGATTTAGTCATGTGTCATCCCTGCCCATGACATGGAGGTTTAGAACTAGATGATCTTTAAGGTTCCTTTCAACCCAAACCATTCTATGACTCTACTAGTAAAGAAATGAGTATAAACTACACATATGTGGAATAGACAACGATTCTTCCTCCCACCGAATTTCTAGTTAGTAGAAATTAGTTAGTACCAGACACTATTGTGAAGATAAAGGGGACTTTTTACTGGAGACATATCTGCCACACACACACACAAGTTTCTCTCTATTTAAGTTTCCAAATCCCTTGTGAGTTAGAAGCAATGCCTACCTGTAACAGAAAACAGACTAATGACAAAGCCACAACAAACAACTTACTTTTTGCACTATAGAGGCTGCAACATGGACCTGCAGATTGCATTCATCCTGTCCAACCTGAACAGAACCTGTGACTTCTGCTGACCTCAGCAGTTCAGATGTATTTTCACAGTGAAGAAGATATTTCAAAGTTTACTTTACTTTTGTTTCAAACCTGCATCAGAGCCTTAGAGGCCAGAGGTATCTTGTTACCTCCTTAAATCAAATGATGTGGCTGCAGGAAGTGAGAGAGAATGCCTCTTCTTACAAATGGTGTCACTTAGGTACCTAGTGGGATTTTCAAAATATTCAAGAAAATTATCCTGTGTATTTCAAGTAATTTAGGAAAGAATAAAAAATCACATACATAAACCAACCCACCCCAACAGGGTCACAGTGAAGAGGGTTAAATGCAAATTGAGTTTAAATTAAATTAGGAAGTCTCAATGACTTCAGTATGATTCCATCCCTCCTCCTCTTGCATACACTCACACTCTCTCTCACACACACACACACCCTCAGTAAAGCCAATTAAGTAGGAAACAGGCCTCTCTTCCTACCACATCAGTAAGGCCATTAGCTCCAGCAAAGCTCCCAAATACTCTACCCATAGACTGTACTGGCCAAACAATTAGATCACTCCTGAATTTAAAAAGTACCCAGAAGCAACTTTGCATATACACTAGTTTTTTCAAAGCACAACGGAAAGTTGGCACATACTGCATTTACGAGAGCTGTAGTCTGGTTTAAACACGGGTTTATTTTAAAAATCTTCAGCTCTCATCTGTAGGCTACTGCAGAACTCAGCAAATCAGCAAAGAGTTACTTATTGGAAAGCTTCCTTCCTTAGGACACCTTGACCACCATTCAGTAGTTTGCTGAAATTGTGAAAAGAACTGCACCATCAATCTTCACTACAGGCAACTGTCTACAGGTGTACAGGATCTAGAATGTAAAGTATTCAGGATGAACATTTAAATTTTGATATATAGACCTCCAGTGAATCAAATATTCTGCAGATTACAGAAAATTTAAGTAAACAGCAGCCATATAACAGAGAGCTTCTTACAAGTACTTACAGTATATTTAGCATCATGTCATAAGCTTAGGTGTGCTTTTTTCCCTTTGTCTTCTTTCAGATACTCATGGATTTTTAAAGCATCTCAACCAGGTTTTTAAAGGAAATCAGACACTACACAGGTTAAACAACATGGTTCTATTAAAAACTATCTTTAACCATGGCACTCAGTGACAGCAATACAATACTTTTTTCCACAAAGCAACTAATATAAAAATATGCCATAAAATCATCTGTAGACTAGTATGCTAGTACATACATATAATCATAACATTCTTTTATAAACTCTTTCCTGAGATACCTTGGGTTGTTTGATTTTCTGGTATTACTGGATGCATTATCTTTATAACTAATCTAAAACAATTGCAAAATATTTTGAATGTGCAGGACACTCAGTAACATGTAAAAAGTAATTTGTAAATATATGGCAAAAAACAGCTCTTAGAAATTATGCACTTTTTTACTTTGTTATATATTTTAACATTTGGCTCCTTGGGAGACAGAAGGATGGTGCATGAAAAACCTAAAATTTAGAGCTATGAATTGACAAAAAGCAGGAAAGCATTCAGGAATGTTAGGAGTTGGAATATATTATAAATGACACAAAGAGAAAGCCGTAAGTCATGTTGGCTATGTATTGTCTTACAAAGCAACTGGACATATCTTAGTTCACAGTATAATAAATATTTTTACTAATCTGTTTTGGAAGAGCAAATGTCTTTTAGGGTTTCAAGCTCCTGTATAAGTTTCTTGTTCTGAACTTCTAGCACTGCAACACGACTCTCCAGACATTTTATGTATTCTTTCTTCCGACGTCGACATTCTTTAGCAGCTTCCCTGCAAAAAGCAGAAGTAAAAAGTGCAAACAAAAAAGCCATTTGCATGCCATTAGAAAGCTCAGCAGAGTATGGAGACTATGACAGAATTCCAAATTTTGGAATATCTCCCAAATCAGTCTGAAAACACTAAGCAAAACTGGGTTCCACAAGGGCCTCAAGTGTCTCTTTCTCAAGTTCATATGGCAATCTGTAGAATTGCTTCCTCTCATGCCTTGATTAAAGTTCATAATAAAGGAGGTCCAAATGAAAGACAGTTATTCTGCTTTATGACAATAAAGATCTTTGAGGGCCTTGAGTTCCTCAATGAGAGTCTTGTTTTGGTTTTCAAGCACAGCCACACGATTTTCAAGACATTTGACATATTCTTTCTTCTTTCTGCGACATTCTCTGGCAGCTTCCCTGGAACCAATACAAGGCAAATGACTACAGGAACAGCCACAATATGGCAAAGACTGGATAAATGCAATTACCTGCAATCCCTGTGGTTCCACAATAACAATACCATCACCAACAACTGCTGGATTGCACAAACAGAACATCGGATAACAGCCAAAAGCAGCAACATAGTTAAAATATAATCCAAAACATCTAGAACTTGAAACGCATCCAGCATCACCAAATACAAAGATGGAACCAATACACAGAAGAATTGAGAAAAACAGGGAGTAAATGATGATGTATTGACTTGAGTTGTACTAAACATTAGGATGGAAAGCAGCATTTCTTCTTCCAGTCACATTCTACTTTGTGTGTTTATCGGGAGCATTGTCTTCTGCCATCAAAATCTTAAAACCAAACCCAGAGAATATACTTTCAGAAAAACACAAACATAACACTACTCTCTTCAGATAAAAAACTAGATGCCAAGCTTATATGAAGATAAAAACTTACACAATGTTGTAACCATTACAGTACAATTTAAGTCCAAACAAATACAATTTATTAGCATTTCAGAACTGGCTAATTTCAGCACATTTCAGCCACATGAGTCTGTGGTTTTTGTTGCTGGCAAATGATAGCCTGAAGCCTTTTTTGTAGTTCTGCTCAAAAGTCTCTAGTATTTGAGCTAAATGCTTTGGCTAGTGTGTTCAGAAGCATGTGACTAAACAAGCATTCAATTCCAGAAGAAATATTAGACGTACTGGGAGTCCTCCTTTACCATCTTGGAACACGATAAACTATCAAATTGTGAGAGGCTAACATTCCAGCAAGTTATGAGCTATAGCATAGGCACTAGTTTTAAAACCCAAGAGAGAAGAAACAAAAAGGAGGCACAACAATGCAGTGATCCTCATAAGTAATTTAAAGGACAGGCATGAGAGCAAAGCAATACCATTAATTCAATTATAAGACAAGTGGCTAAGCAGTGTATTAGAGATCTGCAGAGCAGACTATTTCTACTATTAATCTGTCAGTGACAGAGGTGGCTACACATTTTAAAAAGACAGACTCCCCTAGGAATAGCAAGAAGAATGCACAGAGAAAGACTGACATGTACAACATTCAGTCAAGTCCATAAAAACTAATTTAAAAATATACAGCAACTTCACACAATATGCCTCACAAAATGACAGGGGCAAAGTATCTCATCCCAGCAGCCAAGTATTTAGCAAAGTCTATAATTATCATTCCATCTTTGAATAAGTCCTCTTCAAAGCATCATTAATGGACAGCTGCTAATGAGATCCTCAGCTATTTTCCTAAACAATTCTTTGCTGGGATGCTTAAAATGAAAAAGGCCCTATTGGTCATTTTACTGTCAGTAGTGGGAGAGGACAGGAAGTAAAATTCAACACAAAGTGTAACTCTGGATTATCACAAAAATTATCTGATACTGATTTCTGAATCACCTAATATTTTCAAACTAAAAATCCATGGTTATAAGGTCAACTCTAATCTGCCAGAGTTAACAACCAACACTTTATGCTAGAAGGACAGGGGATGACTGACAAAGAATTTCCTGCCTTCCCTTCATCAATTACAGGCAGTGCTCATGACCTTAAGAAGAAAACTTTGTTATAATGTTTGTGGGGGAGGGGAAGTGGTTTGCAACACTGACTATGAATTATTATATAGTCTTACCTATTTTTCAAAAGTCTCAGCTCTCTCTTGCGTGTTGCCTCTTCTGCCATTTGCTGAGGGCTGTGCAAAGTCCCTGGCGAGGCTGCCATAACCACTCCCTGAGGTAAGGTAGTAGTGGGAGTTCGAATCTGGTAAGCTGGCATGTCTCCAGTGGCAGCTGTACAAAATAAACATATTTTAAAATGTATGGCAAAAAAAGAGGTATATCTGAAAAGAACAGATTTCTTACAATGATTTATCCAGGATCCCACATAAATTATTTCACAGGTCTGTAATGACACAACTATATTTTTTATCTTAATAGTGTTTCTTTCCACACTGTCAAGTGTCTGAATTGCTCTAGCATGTGGCCCCAGTAGCCAGCCGGACTGAAAGCTTCCACATGGCTCTCTTCAGACAACATGGGGAAAGCAGTCTGAGAAAAAGCTCAAGCAGTGACACTTACTTCCTGTTTGCACAATCCCACAAAAAGAAGGTCCTGCTGTTGCAGCCACTGAGGTTTATATGCTACCCTGTTCTCCCTGTACAGAACTCAATTTGCTTCAGAAGACAACTTTCTCCTCCTTCCTTGTGATAGCAACACTACCAGCTGTACAGCTTGGCAGCCCTTGGACAACAAGTGAGAGCTGCTGTTGCTACAATGAAAAGGAACAGACAAGTGCTCAGGACATACAGGCATTTGTTCCCTGGGCAAGAGGACCACACATGTGCCGCAGCATTAGCAAGCAACAGGAGGCAGGGGCAGTTGCACAGAAAGGAGTGTAGCTGCACAGTAAATCAGAGTGCAAAAGTTCAGATTCAGCTCCCAAGCTTAGCAGTTTTGTGCTCTCCCCAAGCCAAATGCTGATCTGACGTGACTTGAAACCAACACCTTTCTTACAGTCTCATGTAATTTCTTTGTTTCAGATGTACTTGTCCCTACATGATGTACCTCAACTTAAAAACACTGGGGAAGTCCTAAGTACCTGTGCCTGTCCAACAGAAAACAAAACCAAACAAAAAATATATTCCTCTTTACATTCTAAGCAAGTATTTACCTATTTCTTTCCATACATATTTTATATTACGATAGAACAAAAAATCAAATTTTGTCATAAAAGCAACTTTATATAGCTGATGTTTCAGAGGCTATTGTTACACTTAGTTTATACTTTAATTCTTTAAAGCATTATTCAAATAATGGAAAAACATGTCTCACAGCTTAACCCCAGCCTGCAACTAAGCACCACACAGTCACTTGTCCACTCCATCCACACAGCTCTCCAGCTGCATGAGGTAGAGAAAACCCATAGGTTGAGATGGGAACAATTTGATGGAAATAAAAGAAAACAAGAAATGTAATGAAAAGGAAAATAACAAAAAGAGAGAGAAATAAACCCAAGAAAAATAATTAGTGCAAACTAAAAGCAATTGTTTACCACCCACCAACTGATGCCCAGCCTGATGCTGAGCAGCAGGCCCCAGGCCAGCTTTCCCTACAGATTACAAGCTGAGCATGATGCCTTACAGTATGGAATATCCCTTTGGCTATCTGGGCTCAGCTGCTCTGGCTGTGATCCCTCACAGCTTTGAGTGCACCCCCATCCTACTCACTGGCAGAGTATGAGAAGCTGGGAAGTCCTTGACTTAGGGCAACTACTGCTGAGCAACAACCAAACCATGAGTGAGCTATCAACATCTCTCTCATCCTAAAACCAAAAAACAGCACTGTACCAGCTAATAGGAAGAAAATTAACTCCATCCCAGCTGACACTAGGTCAACTTGGAAAAATAAAAGGTAGACAAAAACATCTTGGGGAGGCTGATAGGTTGAGCAGTTAAGAAACATCAGTGAACTATACGGGGGAAAAATTAAGCCTATTAAAAATATACTATTATTCTTACTATTTTAATGCAAGTGCTTCACTGGTTCAAAACAAAAACAAAAAAAAAAAATAGAATCAAGTTGTGTTTAGACTACAATTCCACAGCCATGTCCTGAAATCATTATCAGCTTAAACCCCGTGCACCTCCCCCTCTCCTCAGTCTTGCGGGTAAAAGTGTTTGTGGAATTACAAGATGAACTGGACCAGTGAACTGACCTGGATAATCCCCCGGGGATGTGGGAGGGAGGGAGAAATCAGCCCAGAACAGCCCTGTGAGCAATGACAAGCAGCTGCCACGAGCACAGGGCTTGGTCATCTTGTACATCTGCAGGGGAATTGCTTAACCCTTTAAGTCCTTCACATTTCTTAGCAGTCCCAGTCACGTCAACAGAATGGTACCTCAGCTCACTAACTATAAAAATGGAATTTTAGCAACTCTTCAGGCTCACCTTTATGCTGGCAACATTACATATATCTTACAGACCTTATGGTAAGAAGTACCTTTTTCTATCTCATCACTAGGTATTAAAGAGATGTTACCTTAATTTGCCTTAGCTACAATGAATTAGAAATCCAAGCAAACCATTTTGCAGATGAAGTCATGGGGGAAAGCTCCACAACCCAGACCACCTCAGCCTGGCAAGACCAACTAATTTGTTGTCTGTGTCTGACTTAAGCTCAGATGGCAGCAAACAGGACTTACTGCAGCTTTTGTGCAGAGGACTCAGTGTGATCATGTACCTCCAGCAAGACTTAACAAAAGCAAGTCCCTATCTCAGCTAGGATCAGCAAACACCACTGGTAAGGCTTCTAGTCTGAGCAGGTCCCAGCAGTGGCAGTCTCTGCCTGACAGTTGTCTCACTTATAAACCTGTCAGCACAGGAACACAGATAAATAACTATTCTGGTGGTAACGGCCTTGCCAATCCAGACACCACTGTTTAGAAACAAGAAAAAAGCATAGCATGGCATTGACAAAGTGTCTTTTAGCTGTGCAGTAATATATGTTTTACGACGTATCATTGCAAAAATATATTTTGAAGATTGAAAAATGTTTTGATATTAGCTCAAGAAACTAGAGTGTAACTGACTTCCCCAGAAAAAGACCTTTGGAAAGATGAAACAGGCTCTAAACACAGTGGGATAAACTTATTTTTTTTCAAAGTTATTTTAAGGCTAGTTATGTATCTATATTACAGTGAAGAATACCTTCCATTTCTGCATCTGAGATAAATGTCCCACACACTTCATCCAGACTGCCAAACTTCTGTGGCTGTTTCTAATGACACTTCATCAAGGTTTAATGTAATTCCTAAGGTACCAGAAACAGAACTGAGAGTGTTAACAAAGCAGCAAACCTGGAGTTGGTGCATTTCCCTAACACATTGCCACTGGTAATTTTTATTTTTTTTTACCCCTTAAAATGCAAGGGAGTAAAAAGTCACTGAAAACCTGAAGCTTTTAGCTGAGACTTACAAAAAGAAAATTAAGAAAGCCACAAGACAACTAGTAAAAAAACCCCAAACATGCATTAAAAAAAATAAATAAGAAAGCAACCACCTCTTGGAAAAAGTAACTTGCTGAACACTAGAGAGCATCCCTGCACTCAGTTCTTTCAGTGACTATCCAGGAGAAAAAATGCCCAATGTATTTGGATGCCTATTCTCCCTCTCTGTGAGTCATAATGGTGGGACTTGATTATCAAGGGGTTTTTAACTTCACCACTAAACTGGCTACACAAGGCATGAATCATTATCCCTTTGAGCATTAAATACATCGACCTGGAGAAGATATTTATCTTTGGATTAATGAAACAACGTGCACCAGCACTGAGTAGCAGCACGTAGGAGCCGGCAGGGAAGTAGTTAATGTTACCGAGCTGCCGGAGGCAATTGACGAGGCAGAAAGGAACTGACTAAATCGCAGCATGACTTGGAGCTGACGTCAATGTGTATCTTGTTTGGAGTTTAACTTTTCCAGTTCCCTACTGCAACACGATTCCAGGAAATCTAATGACGTCAGCCTTTTGAACTCAATTAGCTGAGGAACAGACCATTTTAACAGCGGAGGACAAAACAAGCAGGCGTAACAATACTTCAATTATTGCCCTCAAGTTTGTTTCCATTCAGTGTTTTTTTAATACTGGAAGCATAGGATTGATTTACACTGCCGAAACAATTTCTATAAAGCTAGATTGAAGCCCACGGCTATCAAATTTGTAGCATCTATTGCTCAATAAAAAAGGCAGTTGTCATTTTTACAAAACAAAAAGCAATTATAAACACAGCAACATATATATAACTGTCACCACAATAAAGAAAAATGCAAAAGTAGAGTGGTGGATTGTTTTCAGCAAAATCCTGCATCGAATACTAAAGAACAGTTACTGAATCAATCTGTGAGTTTGATTCATGCACTAACAGTGATTTTTAGTTTTTTCCCCCAAACAAAACTGTTAAAATTGCCCTGGAATCCTACACTAAGTTGACAGAATTAGAAGCTATTTGTATGACTTTAGAGAGATGAAAAGAATTACAGCAACAGGTTCAAAAGAAAATGCCACAAATAGTAACTAAACACTGCACAGACATACAAAAATACCATGTCAAAGGCTAACAAAAATTTTTACCTGTTTCATCTCCTGTTACAGCCATGATCAACTTCTGCACACACGATTCTGCTGCTCCTCTACCAGAGCTCAGCATGAACTGTTCCAAACTACCAAGCATGTGCAGGATTACAAGCAAGAGCACTGACATCACAATGACCTCACTTGCTTACTGCTGTCATTAACATGCTCCATCACTGGAACAGCTCACTAAAACTGCAGCCCAAAGAATTCCTTTTCCAGTAAACCTGTCTTTTTTTTCCCCCTCTTCCATATTGCTATAATCCTAGCTTTGTTCTTTTCTCCTGAATTATTCATAAAGCTACAGAAAGCACTCACCACAAAGCAGGCTGTTAAGAAAGACCTGAAAATTCACAGCACTGACTGACAGAAATGAAAACATGGCTCGAGCATTCATGAATGAATCCAAACGATAAAGTCATGATTGGATAGAAAATAAGGAAATTTAAAACAGACATGCAGTTGTTTTCATTGGAACAGTTCCACTAAAAGGCAGAGAACTCTGTTGGACAGACATGCAAGACAGGAAAGCTTAATAAGCTGTAACAAATAGGTAAATGAAAGGCTAGAGCTCCTCGCTTTGCAGGAAAACTCACAACCCACTCATTTAATTTCAGTTAAAAGCTTCAGAAATTATTAAGGAACACTCCAACAAAGTAAGTCAACCTAAAGTCAGTGGTTTCAGATGCTGTAACAAGCAGAACAGTAATTCTGTGTAAAGGCTACCTCTTCCCCCTTCCCTCCTTTTTCAAAATATGTCCAAGAGATCTGTTTGACTCTGTTTTAAAATATAAATTAAAAAACAATTCAGCTCTAAGAGAGTTAGTCCTTATTTACATCAATGCAAATTAAATTAATTTCAGACCAGGAGTCCAAATACTGGTTTGTATGTAGGGCACAGCAAACTTTTAAGGTCTTTGTACTAAACAAATTCAGACTGGTAATTTATCAGCGGTGAAACTGTACTGGATGGCAGCAGTGGAAGCATCAATGTTTGCATTGATGTTCTGTGTTTTACATCCTGTGTTTACAGAACCACTTCAGGATCATATGTACAGAAGATCATAACTAAAGCACATGAAGTTTAAGCCACAGATTTCAAATATCACTAACAATGTAACGAAAATACACAAAAATCCCAACAGAATGATTTTAATATAACTTTTCTACACTCATTTTCACTAATAATCAAAACACTTCTTCAGCTAGCAAAAAAATCCTTAACACTTAATGAGTTAGAAAACTGCCCAGACACTAGAACTGCCTTTTACTTTGCCTACAAATGTAAACTTGCAGTAAATACAATGTCACTCAATTGGATCAATATATTTGGCACTTTTATTCTAGTATTTTTCCACACCACAGGTTATCAGAAAATACCAAACACGGGGTTTATGTGATCTTATCCATTATTACATGAGTTTCCTTAAGAAATACTTAGAAAAAAAAATCAATACATATGCCACCTGAAAGATTCTGAAACAGAATCTGAAACAGATCTTTTCTGTCTCCAGGTATTTGTTATATTATTTTCTTCTTCTGTGACAAAGAAAATACATTATATGCTGCCTACCCAAAATCATTATAAAAATACATATGTAAGTGGTAAGATTACTAAGCAGACCAGTTTTTCTATTATAATCTATGCACTCACAATATTAGGTGATCAGTCAACTACAAAGTGTACATAAATGACAAATGTCCATAACCTGTATTCCAACAGACTTTCTAGCATAGGCAAGATGACCTGTAATAAGGACATTTCAGACACTTGTATATTCAACTTATTCCATAGTCTCACTCCATCGTAATTAACTCAGGTTTGCTGCCTTCATACAATTATATTACTATAACCATTTTCAAGCACTTTCACTATTTTTGTACATCTCTTTTTTTACTATAGATGTTTTATTTTTTCTAAAGATTTTCTAACATCATTAGTATGTAGAATAATTGAAGCCTTTTATCTTATCATCATCTCCAAGCTCATGTTCATTTACTGTTTGCTTTGTACTTTTCCCTGTATGTTATGTCACATTTTTTGTCTGTGTTAACAGCTATGAGACTCAATAAAGCCCTGGACTTTGAACCAAAGGAATAGAGAATTCCAGGAAATAAACTTCTCTGAGCATGGACAGAGAACAAATCAATTTAGTTAGAAATATCTAGATGCTTCCAGAAACATGATGTAGAAGGTATTCAGTTACTGTCTCTGAATCCATTTTGAAAGTTTCCATCACAGGCAAAACTTAAAGGGCAATTCTGTCTCGTGGAGCCCATTGCTGAGACTGAGTAGCCCTGTCAGAGAACAGCTCTGTAATGGAGAGTATGAAAAGGAAAATCAGTCAAATGGAATTCCCAAGGACTGAAATGCTGCCAGATAAAATCCTCAAATGCTGTGCTTCTTCACAGACTTGGGAAGTTTTAGGAAGAAGCTGAGGAGTTATTCTTTCTGCCTCTGATGCCAAAGCTCTGAAGAATCAAAGCAGTACCTATAAAATACTACAATCAACCTGGAGAGATGGAAGCAGCCTCTGATTTAAGGGATGTGTAGGCACACACACAGAAAACATATTAGACTCATACTCAGAAAAACATGCAGTACTAGAGTGGGAAATTGGTTTGGGAGACAGCCAAATTTGGGTGTTAAGGCTTTGTTGAGAATGTATTCATAATAACATTTAGGAAAGTTGTAACAATACTCTCTGAACAATAAAAACTTAACATTTGGCTAAGGTGTTTTCATCTTATAGTCTTAAAGCACTTGAAATGCTTCTGGAAAAGTCTTGGGACAACAATGTATTTCAGCATTCATTTGATGACCCTCATCCACTCCATGCATACATATCTAAATCCTTCCTAGCTCTTCTCATGGTTTATTTCAGATAGCTGTTTTGGCTTAAGAAAGTATTCATACAGCCCTCCCTCCCTACTTCTCTCTGTCAATAATTTTTTTTCTTTTTAAGTCTGTATATCCTCCATAGCAATTAATTTCTCCATAGAGAAATCTATCTCCTATTTTCAAAAGTTTTCATCACATCATGTGTGTACTTTACAGGACCTTCAAAGTGTTCCTCTGTGAGCAAACTAGCTTCAGTAAAGGATCTGCTTTCTAGTAACTGCAAGAGCCATAAGCTGAAAGGAAATCCTGCTCTAAACATATCCCAAAATGTTCAGAATTAACATTAACTGCTGAAAAACACAAATTAGTTTCATATATTAAATGATGTGCACCTTCAGCATCTCACTTCAGTCTCTAAGAGTACCTTTATTCCAACGAAACATGTCTCAAAATCTAGACAAGACAATCCAAAGCAGATAGTGATGTTATATTGCTATTTCATTCTTTTTAACCAAACATAGTAACCTGCCTTACTAAGCAGAGAACCTGAATCCCTTCCTAAGGCTCTTTCATCTTGCTATGAGTATTTTCCTTAATAGTGCAAGAATGTCAACACAAAATAAGAAACCTTTTAAGAAAAAATGTTTCATATGAAAAAATGAAAACTGAGTAGAATATTAAAATATACCTTGAACAACAACTTGGCTTCCAGGAACAAAAAACTGCTGCGTGCCATCAGATGACTGTGCTGCATATTGCACAATGGTAGCGCCTGGCTGAGGAGCTCCCGAATTTGTCACAGTCTGAATTGTACCACCTTGAGATATGGTAACTAAACAGAAAAAAAAAAGAAAGACATAACACATGCTAAAAAACATGAAATAAACATTGTCTTACAGGACTCCTGGTCCTCCCCTTGCTTAAGGATCAATTGTATGATAAAACTTAAGTATTAATATTGATTTCCACAAATAGAAAGTCTCTTGTGTAGTATATGCCATACATATAACAGATAAAAAGTGGTGTTCAACACATTTCATCTCTATGTTTCCAGAAACATTATCTCTATTAAAGTAGTTTAAATATGGGGGAGAAAATAGTAGCCCTAGCCATATAAAAGCAATGTTTTATATTATAACATAGAAGTTATTTTTTTAAAAATTCTTAAAAAAAGCTTATTCTTAAAAAAAGTTTATTGACTCTCAGAAAACAAAAACCAGGACACCAAGACAAAGGAAGAGAAAGATGCCTAACACTAACAATCCTTTCCTTAGCGTAAGAAAAAGTTTAGCACAACATTTAATCAGGTTGTACACAGGTGTATGGAGCCCAATACTCATGTAAAAAGAGAAACAGAACAAGGTGGGGTTCTTCCCTCAATGTAATAGCAATATGAAAAAAACAAATATACTTTCTCCATTAATAAAACTCATTCTGCTTTCTTGCCATAATCAAGTATTTATAAAAATGCAATTCCCTAGAGGCATCATTAACTGTATATTCCTTTTGAAATTAGCATTGCCTTTGTTAAACACAGAAATATGATTGAATCATAGAATGGCTTGAGCTGGAAAGGACCTTCAAGATCATCTAGCTCTAACTCCCCTGCCACGGGCAGAGGAATCTTCCACTACATCAGGTTGCTCAGAGCTTCCCCATCCAACCTGGCCTTTACTGCTTCCTGGAATGGGACATCCACCACTTCTCTGGGCCATTTGTTCCAGTGCCTTGCCACCGTCAAAGTGAAGATTTCATTCTAATGTCTAAACTAAGTCTATCCTCTCTGTTTAAAGCCATTGCCCCTCATCCTATCACTACACTCCCTGATACAGAGTCCCTCCTTACCTTTTCTGTAGGCCCCTTTCAAGTACTGGAAGGCTACTGCAATGTCTCCCTAGAGCCTTATTTTCTCCAGGCTAATCAACCCCAAACCTGTCAACCTGTCTTTATAGGGAAGGCCTCCAGCCCCTGACAATCTCCATGGCCCTCCTCTGTTCTGCTCAAGCAACTCCATGTCTGTCTCGTGCTGGAAACTCAGAGCTGGATGCAGCACTCCAGGTGGGCTCTCACCAGAGCAGAGGGGCAGAATTGCATCCCTCAGTCTGCTGCCCACGCTGCTTTGGATGCAGCTAAGATCTGGTTGGCTTTCTAGGCTGCAAACACACAGTGCCAGCTCACAGTCAGTGTTTCAGCTACCAGCACATCCAGGTCCACTCAATCCACTCACTGCCCAGCCTGTATCCACATTTAGGATTGCCACAACCCATACACAGATGCTGTGTATTGATGATTGACATTGGCCTTATCATGAAGTTTGCACGGGTCCACCTCTCAATTCTGCAACAGTCCATTTGGATGGGATCCCTTCCCTCTACTGAGCTTTGGGTATCAACTGCATCATTTAGCTGGTGTCACCTGCAAACTTTCTGAAGGTGCATTCAACCACACCTTCCACATCTCCAGCCAAATATACTAAATAATACTGGTCCCAGATCTCTGAAGGACACCACTCATCACTGGCCACCACCTGAAAATCAAGCTATTGACTGGAGCTCTTTGAGCCAATTCCTTATCTACCAAGTGATTCACCAGCCAAATCCACATCTCCTATGTTAATTAAAACAATCCTGAAACTTTCAGCAGAGAACCCAACACCCAAGGAGTAAAAAAAATCCTTTCTCCCCCAAAAGACATTTAAACTATGTCATAAAAGTCAGACATAAAAAAAGATTGAGCCTTGCCAACTCCTCTGAATTCATTGTCAGATTACAGTATTTGATGTCATTCTTGAAGGTTCAGATCTGCTTATCTCAATACAGGACTTGTTAGATACCTATGTGAATTTTAGAGATTGCTGATTTCAAATGTTCTGTTTTGGCAACAGTAGGTTATCTCAAAAGTTCAACTTCAGATATAAACATTTGAAAGAGACTGAGATTGCCAAATCCCAACACTTGAATTAGCTTCTTTTGGGGAAAACATGGAATTCCTCCCATTATGAATTAAGAGCCTTATCTGCTATACTGAAACAGGGTTCAGCATGGACCTCCAGTCCTGCCCTTGGAATGAGGAGTATGTAACACAGGAATTAGTTGGGCGCTGCACACAGGCTCCCTAAGGCATTGAGGAGAAGAGGAAGAGTGTGGCAGGGCACAGAGTACAAGATGCTTCAGTCTGGCCTCCAAAGCAGAAAGAGTCCCATTTTAAGGCAAGACAAAACAGAGAGAAGCAACAAAAGTAAAGCATTGTATCCTCTACTCTTCACAAAGTCCAGGACAAGAGCAACAAGATTTGTCAACTCTACCTCCCAGACAAGTTAAAAAGAGCCAAATTCTGCCTCTCAGGGTTAGCACCTGTAATAGCATATCTACACTATCACAGAACCCTACCACATAAAACCCAGTCAGTTTGGCTTCCTAAGCAGTAAAACATCAGCACAGATTGATACAAAGCTCTTGGCTCCACAGTGAACCTGGGTAAACAATTATGTCACAGCTGTCCAGCAATTATTCATTCAGATCCCAATCCAGTACTTTATAAACAAAAGTGAATTAACTCCAGTAACTGCCTCCTTTACAGGACTGATTCCTGCCATATTCCCAGAACAACACACTGCCCAGCCCCCCATTCACTGTCCTGATCTCAACCACTGCACACACTTTGTTGTGCTGGAGCTCTACTGAAAACTGAGCTTTCATGATGAGTACAGGACTTTCCTGGACAGTTCCTGTAGCTGAATGTCATGCAGGTGGATAGATGCAACTGGCATCTTCTCTTCCACCTAAGAGTGAGGACAGTACTAATACCACTCTCTGAGTATGATCATCAGCTCTAATCCAGAAAAAAAAAAAAAAACCAGGTCTTTTTCCCTTCCAAAACTGGAAACTAAACTAAAGTTAGTCTTTCCCAAAAGATTTCTTAATTCTCCAATTCTTAAAAGTCTGTTCTAAGACAGCAAGTAACCCAAACAGATAGCTAAAGATTTAATAATTTTCACTCCCCCTGCATTTTTTCATGCAGACCATCATGATATGCACAAGGAGGCAGGGGGATGGGGAGACTGATTCACACACTCCAACTGAACGAATAACTCTCGCACATTAGACC
This sequence comes from Pyrgilauda ruficollis, assembly GCF_017590135.1. NCBI lineage: Eukaryota > Metazoa > Chordata > Aves > Passeriformes > Passeridae > Pyrgilauda > Pyrgilauda ruficollis. The sequence goes on from NW_024510321.1 coordinate 11,061,552, forward strand.
ACTACCACAGGTGAGGAAGTAACTTTTTTCAGTATTAAATAACCAACATGACAGGACTACAGCCAACAGAGTAGGTATGTAGTCAGATGAGAACACAAGGCTCCTACACAAGACAGCACCCTGTGCAAAACTACCCCTTTGCCTGGCAGAAAGATCACACATATGTTGATGGAGGTAGCTGGCAAAGACTACATTTTATCTGGTCACGTCCGTCTGTCTGCTTCCATAAGCCAAAGACAAGAAGCTCCAAGGAAAAAGGTATTGGGAAACCATGGCAACATACCTTTTTGCCTGGTGAAAATTAAGTAGAGAACAGCCATCAATGCTACTAATAGACAAAAATACATTTGTTTTCCACAAAAATTCACTTATCAAGTTCTTCCAAAAAGAGTCATCCCAGACATCCAGACATAAACACACAGTCAAAATTACCTTTTCAACTAAATTGCCCTTCCTTTGCAAGAACAGGGAGAGCAGTAGAGAAGAAAAGGAACCAGCGAATGTAATAACACCTCTTTTAAACCAGAGCACAGTGCAGATGGCCACAGTGACACCACAAGGCCAGCTCTTCATTGCCAAGGACACTGCACAAGCTTAATGCATAAACCACTGGGTGCCTGCACACCAGAACCTGTGCAGCCCACGCTGGCCAGGGACAGAGGAGTCCTCAGGCACAGGAATGACAGGCAGAAGCACAGAGCTGCTGACAGGAGGCGTAAAGATGAAGGAGGTGCATGGAGTGACCCTCTGCATTATATCCAGTCTAAAATCAACACTGGATTTGTTACATTCCCACCCAGCATTCCTGGTTTTAGCTAACAGCAGTTCCTGAGGATTACAGGCAACCAACAGGATGGCTCAGAAATGCTTCAGATCCGTGCTTCATATATGTAAAGACTAGGGGTCAACAGTCAAGCTCTCTTCAGTAAGTTCCAAGTTAAGACCCCCTTTACTACTAAGGAAATGACCATCCTTGCTACGACCTGGCCTACCCAGAATTAAAATACACAGACTTTACTGAGGCAAAAGGTATTTTAACTTACAAAAGTGAACTTAAAAAAAAATCTAATTAATGAACTCATAAATTCAGCAAGAAAAACTATTTTCAAAAAGAAAAAGCTCTCAAAACAAAGTTTTTGAGCCGAAACCAAGAGAGTGCATGAAGGCTGACATTGCATTTTGAAGCAATGCCTCATTATTATGAGAACCTTAATTATACAGCACAGTTTTTATGCTACAACTATAACTTACTCAAAGAAAAAGCAGCAAAGAACAGAAATGTCCCAAGCTTGGCTTATAGCCAAGTTTAAATTAAGACACATGAGATTTAATTAAATTTTTGTGTATTCTGTTCTCACATTGTCAGTGATGCTCTCTGTTGCTTAATTTTCAGAAGTAAATGTCTGATTGAACAAGAAACCAAAACCTTTGAATTTTGTTATTCACTTTAACACTATTGTTTATAGGTGTGTTCAAATGAAAACATTCCCCTAAGAATCACCTCCTACAAGACACTATGGTCAAAGTACAACTTTGACTTCCCAGAGAAAGCCACAATTAAACCTAAGCTCTAAAATTTCTTAGAAATCCTATAGGTTTACAGGCTCACTAGGTAATACACAGACATTATAACACCTTTTTTTTTAAAGCCTTGAAATGGCAAACATATATATTCTTAATTAAATGTAAGCAAAATCAAAAATGCAATTCAAAAATTGAAGAAAAACAATTTAATTTTTCTTAGAATACAAGAATACATTAATACATGCCAGATTCTATATTGAATAGTTGTAATTTAGGATGATGGTATTCTTTTCCACAGAAAAGAACACTTCACATCCTGGACATCTCACAGCAAACATTTATTTATGTCTAGAGCTTACAGAAAGGGTAAGAAAAGCAGCCTAGGGGCACAAGCAAAATTATTTTCTGTGCTGAAAGAATAGATAGTATAGGCAAATTCTGTTTTCTCACCATTAATAATTAGTTTAGTTGCATAAATTAAAAATAACTGAAGAATTCTCAGGGTGAGTAGAATACAACTAGAGCCATTCTATCCTCTTTTATATGCCACCGCAGTGTTTTAATAGACTTCCTCTGTTTTCTCATTTCAGGAAAAAAACTCCACAACATTTCTTATGCAATCTTCCTGTCATTATATCAAAGGAAAAACACCTGCACTTTAGTGTGTCTACTTATGAAAAGACAGGAAAAACCCCTACAAACTGTAGGAGTGAAGCCTTATAAAATACATAATTTTAAAAAGAGTTGTTGTTACAAAGTTATCCTAACTGATTATCTGATTATGTCTAAAGAAGCCACAGAGTGCAAGTTACGCAACACTTTACTATAAATACAGGAATAAAAATATCCCAAAGTAAATCTATAGAACAGAACTGTGAATGTAACTTTTAACTTGCATTTGGATGATGTATCAAATGTTGGAAACCATGATTTAGGTTAATTCTGTGGTGAAAGTGTAGATACTTAAAAACTGGAGACAAAAAGACATAGTTCTTTTAAGAAAGAAAATTGGAACTTAACGAGGAATTTCATACTTCAACCTTACATTTCAAAAAACTCTACTTGCCATTTCATATAATGAGTAGCGCTAATACATAGCAAATCACAAGAATTTGAAACTGCAATGATTTGTATCATTAAACATCCACATAAAAGTGTCAACATTTTTCCTTTCAGCTGAGCCTCACCTCCACATCTTAATGCATAGAAGCTCTACAACAACTAAATTTAGCAGCCAACAAATACTACAAGATTAAAAGTCTATAATCCCCATGTTAGAAAAAAATTAATAATAATTACTTAGAAATACGGAATTCTTCTTCATCAAAATCAAACATCCCTACTGCATTATGTAACTACTAGAAACAAAGCTATGCTATGCACGTTCTGCATCATCACATAGTACATTTGCAAACATACGGTATTGCCCTGTGTTAGTATGATACAGGCTGGTTGGCATGGCCATTGCAGAAATACCAGAAGGCGTTCCTTCATCTTCTGACTTCTCTTCTTCTTCAATCTTTGCTACTGCAGGTGCATCTGATGAGAGCTCATTCAAAATTTTTCTAAAAAGAGAATGCAAGTAATTTTATGTACTTAAAGATCCATACCCATAAGAAAATCAAAGAGCTGACTTTTATCAGACAGTTTTGCTGTAATAACTAAGCTGCCTTTAAAACCAGCAAACCCAAAATGAAAAGTCCTTACCGGTATGAAGGTCTTCTTGAAAGTATTTCCCTACGTTTTTGAGAATCAATTATCACTTCTGATTGTGTAGCTTCATCTGCAATCGATGCTACCTGTAATAGCAAAGTTTCCGAAATTCATAACTTCATTTAAAAAAATAGCTGCAGAGTAAATTTTTTTTTTTTAAGATTCCTTCCATGTTTACATATGGGAAGTTTGTCAAGTTATTTATCACTAATCATGTGATTTTGGACTACTTTTTCCAATGCAAATTGCAAATTCTGAAGTTACCCAGACACAGCCACTCAGATAACATCTACCATTTGAAAAAGGAAAAAGTCAATAAAATCCAGGTTACTTTTTTGTAAATGACACTTAGAAAAAGTACTGGAAACAGACTTCTTTAAATATAAAAATATTATACAATTTAATTAACTCTTAAAGTGAAGTCAAACATCTAAAATACAGTATACTGCACTAATGTACCTTAAATGATAGTATACAATACAAAAGTTTCTTCATACCACACCAAAGCTATTTAAAAAATAACTTTCTTTAAATACACACATTTATTAGACTTACTAATACATTCATAAATGCAAAGGCATTGTTTAGCAATGTTGTACAAGTTTTAGAAGTGCCTTAGAAATCCACAGTATATAATTTTCTCAGACCTTTAATATTTTCATATATTCTTCTTCTCTTAAAATTACTCCAGACAATATTAAGGCCTAGGGCTGAATCACACTCTTGACCAGCACCTATCTTACTACACAGAACTGAAAGTCATTATTGAACAAGGAAAAGGCATTATTTTCTTCAATTCTTTTAACTACTCAAAACTACTGCTGTGCTGAGATTTCCAAATTGAAATAGTGTGAAAATCTTTTCACATGAAGACAGACCAGACTGCAGTTTCAGATTAAGCACTTTGTTAAACTAACACTGAACAAACATGATGCAAGAGATTAGAAGACTTCAAGTGTTTGAACCAGATGCAGTGGAAGCTCAGGGAATACAAGGAAGAGCTCTGGAATTAATGCATCTGCCACTCCTCAGTGTTTGGTACTAGAAACAAAATCTGCCTGACCTCAACAGAAAATGACTCTCTGGAAGGTTCTGGAAATTTCTAGGCATGGGTCAGCTCAACTCAAACCTTTAGAAAACCACCTTGAAGGAACTGCAGGTTATTGCAGAACAAAATTATCTCTTGTTAATTTTATTACATTACACTTTTGTGTAAAAATATTTAATGTAGCCTCATTTGGCTGGGTAATATGCAACAAACATCATTAGAACTCTACGTCTGCTACCTAGGTGGTGAGAGTTACTTCTGCACGTGTACAGATGCATAGCTCCAAACCAGACATCAGAGCTGACTGCAGAGATACAGGTGCTTCAAGAAATTTGTATTCCTCATTTTGCAGGAGAGACCAATACTGAGCAGCGGAAAGAAATCCTGAAAGACATTTCCATCCCAATGTGCCTTCAGCAATCTCCTCATGGATCAACCTTCAAGCCTCTGGCATAATCCTTCAGAAATAAGATTGTATGGCCAGCCAAGAAAGAGCCTGGGCATGCCGACTCAAAAGAGAATTTTCATTCTACTGGGGCCTGGGGATTAATAAATAATCTATTTGTCCCAGGAAAAATAGCTTGAAAACAAGACCTCAATTGTCTTTAAATTGTCACATTATCCTAACAGCTACAAAGAGACCCCCTAGGTTGTGAAGATGGCTGAAGAAGTTGGGAGCAGTCATACTTTAGGAAGAAGGTAAGGAAATTACAAGATGATTTAAGCATGTTAATGTGTGTATTGGTTTTGCACAGCACAGTTTTTGGTAGCAGAGGGGATGCAGAGGCGGCTTCTGTGAGAAGTTGCTAGAAGCTTCCTTGATGTCCATTTGAGCCAATCCCCGATGGCTCTGCAGATGGATGTACCACTGGCCAAGCCTGGGCCAATTAGAGATGGTGGCAATGCCTCTGTGTTAACACATTTAGGAAGAAATCAAAACAGTTTCAATTCTAGCCAGAAAAGAGGAGGAGGTGAGAAGGTGAGAACATGTGAGGGAAACAACATGTAGACACCAAGGTCAGTGGAGGAAGAGGTGCTCTAGATGCTGGAGCTGAGATTCCTCTGCAGGCCGTGGTGAGACCACGGCGAAGTAGCTGTGCATGGATCCTGGGGATCCATGGTGGATGCAGAGATCCCCCCAGAGCCCGTGGGGCAGGTGCCCATGCCAGAGCAGGTGGATGCCTGGAGGAGGCTGTGGTCCAGCAGTAAACTCATGGAGAGACAGGTCTTGCTCCCAAGTTGGAACAGGCTGTCCTTGGAGGACTGCACCCTGTGGAAGAGTGACCCATGCCACAGCAGTTTTGGGAGCAGGGTTTGCCCGTGGGAGGAACTCACATGCAGCAGTTTTGGGAGGACTGCTGCTCAAGAGATTGGAGCCATGCTGGAGAAGTTAACTGAGAACTGTCTCCCGTGGGAGGGACCCCAGAGTCTCACTGGGGAACAACTTCTCTCCCTGTGCAGCAGAGGAAAGCCTTGGGTGACAAACTGACCAAAACCACCACACTTTGTCTCCCTGCACTGTCAGTGGGAAGGAGGGAGAGGCTGGAGGAAAAAAGGTGTCTTCAAGGGCTTATTTTACTTCTCATTATCCTGCTCTGATTTTGTTAGTTATAAATTCACTTTATATCTTTAAGTTGAGCCTGTTTTGCCATCAGAGTGTTTTCTCCTGGTCCTTATCTCAACTCATTAAACCCTTTGTTAAATTTTCTCTCCTCTGCCCAGCTGTAGCAGGAGAGGGTTAGTGAACAACTTTCACGGGGGCCTGGAATTTGGCCAGTGTCAAACCACCACAATGTGGAAGAGGACATTTTCTGCAAGAAATTTCAAAAGCTTTAATTTTCATCATGACAAAGAGAGAAATGAACACTTCAGATCACTCTAATGGCAAACAACCATGTCCATACTGTTAACAAACAAACCTTTGTAATTTTTTCCTGAACATCGTTCAGATTTTGACTTTACCTATTTCAGCTTCATCTGCATTTGAACAAATTTAACTTCAAACTCGTGTTAAGTCTTTCCAAGACCTGATGCAATACAGGGGGGAGCAAGCAATAAGTCAAATAACAATTTAAATCTTCCTACAAATAAAACAACATTTAACAAAACAATAAGGAATGCTATAAACATATTTTTTCATCTAAAAAACAAGAGCATTATGAGAAAAACTTCTGAGCACTTTCCAGTTGAAAATGACAGATGTTTGAGGGAGAGGTCATGCAAGCTTCAACACCAACCTTCAGCATACTTCTTTATTTCTTTTTTAAACTGATATAATTTCCCAAGTTCCCCACTGTCTGGAAGAGACAAGGTAGCAAGTTAAAGCCAAATGATCTGGAAGAAACTCCAGGTGGCAGGATAATGTACTGAAAAGGATCACAAAAGGGCTGAACACCCTCTGTAATGGATTCTTCTACAGCATCTTCAAGCCCTTTCTTACCCAGATGAAACCAAAGCAAAATCCTGGAACTAACTAGTCAGTATTAATTGGGACAAAACTTTCCTGTTTCTACTCCTTTGGGAAAGGGTGGACAGCCAGAGTTCACTCAACACAACAAATAGTTGACTTCCACTCCCCTAAGATGACACAGCAGCAGCTGGCAAGAGATTGCTGAGAAATTTCTCCTTCTGAGCTTTGAAAAAAGTCCGCTATCTTTGCATGTATGTCCGGACTACACTGACTAAATGAACAGAAACTGGGAACTAATAATGTGCTTATTGAATACAGGTTACTCAGGAAAATTACAGTTAGAAAGAATTCCAATGGAAAAAAGTATTTACTTTAAATACTCTGACTTCAAGTTTGATCAAACATTGGCACCTACCACACCTCTTTCCATAGTGAACTAGGATTTCAAAACCTTGAGGTCCCATCATCTACACCAACTGCTCAACAATAAAAAATTCATTATGTGATCATGGTTTTATTATTTTTCTCAAATATAAATCCTACTTATATATGTCTTTTTGTTTATTATACTGGAAAGTTACTAAGAATCCTCTAACATTAAAGATGTCTTCTCAAGACCAGGAACACATGGTTTTTCCTCAACATGTTGCAATGGCCACAGGTAAAACCCTTCCTCCTAACAGGGAGAGGTGTATCATCTCTCTTACCAGAAATATCAACTGTATCTGCAAAAAGCAATTCAGCTGACATTTCCCAAAGAGATTTTAATAAAACTAGAGCAGAGGCCTTCCTAGCTACAAGAAAAACACCAATGGGAGACCAAGCAATTTTCAAAACACTGCAAATTCATTCTCTCTTGCCTTTTCTACTTTTTAAAAACTGGAAAGTCTTACATGTTTTGTACCAATCCCTGCTTTCTAGTTCCAGTAACTTCAAACACATGAACATTTGCCACACAAATATGTGTTTTGAGGCTGCCCATATTTTTGGTATCTACATATCCACAGCCACAAAAGCAATACAAGATGCTCTAACAGGGTCTGATAGGGGCTACAAACAAGGAACCACTTGATACAATACACTTACTTTTACTATGCCCAGATCCTTTTCAATAATAAAATAGGAGATACTTCAAAATTTATGAGTCCATAGTCTCATTAGAAACACTATGTTCATAGAATTTAACAAAAATTTAAACCTGCAGGATACACTGAAGTAACACATGTAGTGACACAAATTTGCTATTGCGTAAGTTCAGACACAAGTTCCAAGACAATTTCTTATAAGATAAACAGGAAGCATTAAGGAATTGCTACACAATGCTTGTAGAGCTGCTCCTGGTTGGATGTTTGCCACCTTTCCCCCTGCTGTTTCCTGTGCCATGTGAGTAAATCTTGCAGCAGTGTTTAGAATGAAGAGAAACTGAAGATGGCTTGGTAAGAGAATTATGAGGCACCAAATATTCATGAAAATGTAACAATAAAAAAGCTAACCTGAACAGCTTGCATGTGTGGTGACTGAATGACTGAGGGCTGTGTGGCTTGAATGACACCCTGGACATGAACAGTTTGACCAGAAGGCAACTGCACTAGAGTTACAGCTGGAGATCCTCTTCCAGCACTGGAAGCAGCTACAGAAACCTGCAAAAATTACAATCATCATGTGTAAGTGAGATGCCTTAAGACTTCAGCAAATGCTTTTAGAAGTGATAGCCAAAACAGACTGATTTTGTTGCCACATCTAAAATAGCTTAGATGTACATAATTATCACACACACACAAATAAATTATTTTACTGGTAAAACTACCAAAGGCATGTACCTTTCCAAATGGTCTGGAAAGTTTAAAACTGTACTCTAACAAACTGCAATTATTTGGGTTTTTTTCCCTCCAGAGACTTTGTATTTTCTTTTCAATCAAAAAAAAAAAACCCAACCCTCAGCCATCGCACACCAGATCTGTTGTTGCCAGCATGAAGGTTAGGAAGAACCTCCAGAAATGTAACAAAATCCATGTATATTCACTGGAGTGGAATGTCACTGCAACAACACAAAGGGCAGAATGTTCTTACGAAGAAAAAAATTTAGAACTGCTTTAGTTTTGCTTTGCTTATTAGGTAAGAAGTTATGCTTTTCAGATGGATGTCACAAGAGACATGAGAATTCTTCAGACAGAGAAAAATCACCCTATTAAATAAAGCCATACAAGGATTTGCAAACTGATTTAGTTTAACGGACTCTTGTTATATATATATATATTTTGTAATTTTTGCATATTTACATTGAGGGGTTTTTTTTAATCCAAATATAAAAGCAGTTTTCATTCCTGATCCATAAGATATTGCTTGTCTAGGAAATAATCCCGTTATTGAAGGAAGTGAAAAATTTTAACTACTATTAAGATGCACTGCTGTCAGAAAGTCCTGATGTTGGTTCAAATTACCTTGAAGAAATAATGTTTTTAGGAAAGAAAAAGAGAGCTGGAGTGTATCAGTGCTTCAAACAATAACAAAAATAAAGAACAGCTGAATCTTCTCTAAGCCTAGCACAACCACAGAACAGCTTTCCCCATCCTGTGGCTCTCAGCCCTCAGTGCTGAGGACGAATGGGTTGAGAAACACCTATAGGCTAAGAAATAGTTCAATATTTCTGCTGTCACTGTCAAATCTATTAACAGAAACAAGCAGTGACGCAAAGGGAAAACACTATGATTGGTCTCAATTTACGCGATGAAACATCTCTCAACTCAGAAAAGGAAGACAATGACAAACACAAACCATATCATAAAAAGAAATACTGTGTTTTTCAATTAAACTGCACTGAAAAGTCTTATTTCTATATTCTGCAATTCAACAATAAAATCAGACTCAAATATAAAATTCTGTTATTATTCCCTTCCTAGCTTTGTCCACAGCTTCAAAGGTATCTGGTATGAGCAGTAAACACAAAATGAGATGAGAGTAAGAAGAAAAACATGGAGAATGCTGAATATTAAAAAAAAAAAAAAAAAGGAAAAAGCTAAAAATTAAAAAAAAAAAAAAAAAAAAGTTAAAGAAACTTTTGTAATTTTTGCATATTTACATTGAGGGGTTTTTTTTAATCCAAATATAAAAGCAGTTTTCATTCCTGATCCATAAGATATTGCTTGTCTAGGAAATAATCCCGTTATTGAAGGAAGTGAAAAATTTTAACTACTATTAAGATGCACTGCTGTCAGAAAGTCCTGATGTTGGTTCAAATTACCTTGGAGAAATAATGTTTTTAGGAAACAAAGACAGTGTCAACATTCACTATGTAATTGTTCAATGTTGTAGGAAACTGAACCACTTTTCAGAAAACAGAACAATTGAGGGCATTTTTAACCCTGAAATGAGTTCCTTAAATCATTCTTTAAATGGCATGAAAGAGTAACAGGGAAACAGGACATACAAACCTTCTTCCCAACCTATTCAACAAATATCAATATTACAAGAAATTTATCAGAAATAGATATTTGAGACTAAGCTCCAGAAAGTCTCAAAGAGCTGAAGAGTATGATCTATTTTGTGGCAAAGCTTACATCCCAAACCCAAGCTTCAAGCAGCAATCACAGAGCAGTCTAAATGTTTACAAAGCATGCTAACTTTTCAAAACATTGTAAAGGCAATTTTACTAAACCTTTCCATTTACTGCTATCTATCTTTGTGAGAATTGTCATTTGACACAATACTCAGTGGGTCAGAAAGAACTTTCTGAGTACAGCCATAAAACAGTAAAAGGTGAACAGTTTACAAGTTTCTTTTTGGTGCACAATGGGTCTGTCACACATAATCAGGAAATAACCCAGTACTAGAGATTAAGAAACTACATTCATTTTAAAGCTCCTTATTCAGTATAACCCCACAGGGAAAAAAAAAAAAAAAAAAAAAAAAAAAAAAAAAAAAAATAAAGAAAACTTCATTCAGCCAATACTCTTTTGGACTAAAGTTTAAAGGAGAAATTGTTTTGTTCCCATTAATTCAGATATGAAATTAAATGAAAGGGTTTAAGTGCTAAGGGAAGGAGATGATACTACTATAAAATTTTCAAGGTTCATATTCTGCATCTCTTTTATAGATATTGGAAATTATTATTAGAATTTTGATTCAGATTTTCCCTTTACAGTTTTGAATCTGAATATTCCTGTGTCAACTGAAATACTAGAACATTTTCATGCTATCATGTGTAAATCCTGACTGAAACAGACATGGCAAAGAAATTTCTTTCTGACATCAGTGATGAGCAATGCTACCTTTAACATCCTTACTTCAAGGACTGTCTGGCACAGCAACTGAAAACAATCTACAGAGGCAAGCCAGCAACACAGAGGCTGAGGGGAAGCTTAACACATTCTATGGGTTCTATGCTCCTAGCCATGCAATAGTCACGTCCAATAGCTTCAATAAATATCAACCATGCAATCCATAACAGCAGTATGGTCCCATATTTCAGGTATTTGGAACTGCAAGTGCTCTCTCTTCTACGTGGGGAGGGAAAGTAGCCAGCAAGAATGACCTTCCTACTGAGGCACACACCCGTGCAGAGAAAGAGGCTGCCCATTACTTATCTAACTCCAAGATACATGGTCCATCTGAACAGTTATCCTGGATGTCCTGAGAATGTCAGATATCCTTTCCCTGCTAAGTACTAGAGAGGTTACCTTCACATTCCTCCCCTCATACCTTCAACACTGCAAAATAAAGAATTCAGGACACAGGCCCATCTGATTTCTGCCCCTGCTTAGACTCTAAATACTACAAGGATTCTAGAAGTAAAGTGAAAAGCAATTCTAGAAAAGGAAAAGTCAAGGCAAATGCACACTGGATTCACCTAAAAAAGGATCAAAGGACCTGTCCCACTTGGACACCGAGTAGCCTCTATGAGAAAAAGCTGGAAACAGATGTTTTGATCAATTCCAAAGCCACTGCCAAAATAGCAGCATCTACTTTTAAGGAAAATAAGATTAGGCTGACTCCAGACATTTGGTGCCACCATACCCTTCCAGGAAGCACAAAATGGTGACACAGCTGCACGGTTATAATCCTCTCACATCAACTTTACTAAATGGCCAGCATTTGCATTTGGCAGGCTGGTTTTAGAGCCTTTACTTAAAATAGCCTAGCAAACTCCCATAGCTCTCAATCTCTAGGGAGTAAGATTTAACAGTTTGATATCAAGAGCCCACAAGGACAACCCCCCCAAAGTGCTAAACTTGAACAGTCCCAGCTTGCAACAGCTATGCACTCCAGGCTCTGAAAATCTCCCTGAAAGCCTCCCTATGCTCTCTGATAGCAGTTCTCACATTGCAAATCCTGACATACGCCTAATTCAGGCCAGCACCAAGAGGTCAGCAGATGGTATCTCAGACAAGGTCAGCAGACAGCCCTACTGATAGACAGCATGACAAGGTTAACAAAAAGTGAATCAAAGAGGAACCCATCAAGATGTAGGATTAAAGAAAAAAAGAAAACACAACTGAAAGTGTTTTTATCAAACCTGAGAAGGGCTAAAGTACATTGATCTTACATTGTTACAGTTATCTTTAGTATAGCTGAGCACAGAGCAACACAGAATGCAGTACGGCTTCTAGAAATCTTGCAAAAGGAACATCTAATTTCTCTTTGAATACTATTGCAGATTTAAAACTTCCAAGATGTAAGTTTGACTACCATCAACACTATCAGAATATTCCAATACAAGTTAACTACTTTAAAAGTACAGCTCTATACATAGCAACAGATGATCTGTGCGTGTCAGACACCCCATGGAGCTCATCTCAAAACAGGTTGAGAAATTTTCCATCTCACACCTCTGCTCTTCCCTCAAAGACATCAAGCTTTTGCACAGGTGTCGGCACATCTCCAACAGCTTCTAAAGACACCTACCAATTCTTACCTATTTATTCTGGCATCTGGATCACAAAAACATTACCATGTCAATTAATCAACTGGCTAACAGTGACAGATGCAAGAAATGCAACTATAAACTGATTCTATAGTAGGACATTTTATTTAAAAAAAATAACCATTTAATGGACAAAATGGTTTGTCCCTTGCTGGTTTCAAATTTACTCATTTTTGCTTTAGTAGAAAAAATAATTTTACTTTCAGCAGCAAAAAATTGCAGGAGAATACAGCACTATCTATGATACAAGCTAAGAAAAAAATGCAAACACTATTTTGTCCTCTACAAATAATGTATAATAGGTCCTTCTTAGCATTGGAGGTTGTCCCATCACACCATAGTGCTCCAGCCCATACATTCTTTATGTCTCCTCTCTCTCCCAACAGGGGAGACATTAAAAATGCTTCAGCACAAAACAATCCCTGCCCTGTGAAGCACCTGGTCCATCCTTTTAAAACTAAACGGCACGTATTTCTTTAAAAAGCCTATAGAGGAGAGGAAAATAAGTCAGCTGCCCTCCAAAGAAGGAGGAAAAAAAAAGTGCACACCTCCTATGTAGTTGTATCCCTCAGCATTTTTCTAGTCACTCCCTGGCCATATAATTCAATTAAATATCAAACACATTAAAAACCATTACATTCCATCTGGACATAAAAACTCCACCTGTATTACTGGAAGGGCAGTCTCCTGTTGGTACAGATGCCCAGAGAGGTTCTAGAGACTCCATCCTTGGAGATATTTACATCCCAGGCAGACACAGCTCTCCTGACACTGCTTGCACAGGCAGGGCAGACTAGACAATCTTAAAAGGTTCCTCCCAAGCTTGACCCTTCTACAATTATTTGATAATACACAGAAAACCACAAATTAAAAGACAGTGTATTAAAATGTTTTACTTCTGACTGACCAAAACCAAGGCTGAACAAATATTTTGTTAGAAAAAACACAAACAAAGCTTCCATCTCCCCACTCCCTTGGAGATATTTGAAAAGGAGCCCTCAGTTTCAGTGATCAGGCATTTTTCTTACTCCCAGTAAGAATCAAGTCATTCTTTGCTACTATTTCTGCATATTTGCAACAAAATTATTAGGAGGGAGGAGTGGAAGTTGGCACAAAATGCCTCAGTCACTTGTAGTAGTTGACCTCTCTTAACTGCACTCCTCCACAGGCCAAAGCGAAAGAAGGGATCTGTGATTCTCTGCAATAGTCAAAATACACAGGCACAGCCATGAATTCCTCAGAAACACACAAACTTCCCATCTGGACCACCACAAAACCAGTCAGATGTCCCATACAGGGGCCTCCAGAGAGCTTTAACCCCTCAACACCCAGGCCCAACTCTCCATGACAAAGCGCCTCACCTTCCAAGCCAGCCACGTAGGCACACAGGCTAAGAAAATCCTACTCATCTTAAGCCAAAGGAGCGTCTCAAAAGGCCTGTCAGCACGAAGTGCTCTGCCTGGGCAGTTCCACCACAACAAATGCCTGGGCAGCTCCACCACAACAAATGCTGTGGCAGCGCAGCCTGAAGGCACTGAGGGCGTGCGAGGGCTGCAGGCCCCAGGAGCCAGCGGCTGAGGAGATGGGCACAGGCCCGGAGCCCAGGAGAGGGACAGCAGCACCAGCCCCGCTTGTCTGGGAGCCCAGGAGAGGGATGGCAGCTCCAACCCTGCTTGTCTGGGAGCCCAGGAGAGGGATGGCAGCTCCAACCCTGCTTGTCTGGGAGCCCAGGAGAGGGATGGCAGCTCCAACAGCTCCAGGACAGCTCTCTGGGCCATCGGACCAAAACCAGGGACTCCACTCCAGACTGTTACACGCAGCCCTCAAACTGAAGTACGTTTTGGTTCGGTGTTAATTGCAGGAGATTCATCAATACTTCAGAGTTACTCATTTTAACTGGAAGGTATGGGACCCATACCCCATACAGCTGAACATTCACACACAGTACTCAAGCATTAAATGCAGACAAACACAAAAAGTGTTATACATGGCACAATACAGGAGTGCAAAAACTCTCCTACAGTGTTAGGGACACCTTTGTCTCTGAATCAACATTAAAAATCCCAAGTGACAGAATTCACAGATGTCTTCTCCAGAGACTACTGCACAAGCCAATATATTTTACACATCAATCATCCTATGAAAATTTGAACAGAACTACAAAAGAAGAAATGAGGGCATGACATCAACAGAGCAAACAAAATAAAATTCTTAAAGAAAAAAAGAAAAAACTGAAAAAGCAATATTCCCAGTGCTGCATGCATCAAAACCAACAAAAAAAGGTTGATAAATATCTTGTGGTCTACTTTGTGTCTGAAGATCTGACAAGAGCAGCTGCTTTCAGTTTTTAAAATGTATCTATAACGTGAATCAAGTCTCTAACATAACAAATACATGGCATCAAATCTTAGCAAATAACTTCAAACCTCCAATGATGAAAAAATTTGGTAAGACTTTTTTAAAATCAGTTTTGTTATTTAACAAATAGCTTTTGAAGATCCTTTTTAGTGGTCCATACACTTTTCTGAAGCTATAAATCTTAAGGAACACTATTTCTCTCAAATGCTGAATATAATAGTACATATTTTTAATGTTTGAGAATTGTAGCTATATAATCTTCTATCCATTAACAACCAAACAATAATCCACAGAAAACATGTAAAGTATGCTTTTAGAAGTCCAGACACTGTCATTGGATACACAGGGATGAAACAAAACAAGCACACATTAAAAATGTACTTGCAATTAAATAAAATACAAAAACTGGAACGAGGAGACAACCATGGCTATTTTTATTCATGTTTCCATTTTTTTTAATACAACACATCTTCAAGATACACAAATGGTTTAGATATGTTTGATCTTGTAGCCACCTGAATTCTTTAAGACTGTATCCCATCTCTATAACAATCACCTTGTGAGAGTGAAAGGAAAAAACCCCTTTGTCTACTGATCACTCTTGTCTGAAAGGGCTCCTAAAAATGTTACCTTTTAACAGACCTGACGTTATATTAGTCCTTTGTTAACTACTGAAGGCATATTTTCCAGTATACCTATGCTATATTTTTTCCTATTTAATACCAAGACTTATAAAATATGAGAATACCATAAAAATTGATAGTCTAAAAATGATAGCAGCTCTGAATATCACTTCATTCATTCTTTTCATCTTTCCACATTCTAACTTACCTCAGATCCTGAGGAAATCTGATTCTGGCCTGGCTGATTCTGAAGGTGACCAGCACTTCTCTCTGTCAGAGAATCCACTGCATTGTCATCCTGTTCAACCATTTCCATGGTCATCAGTCTAAAAGTAAGTACATACATATTTAAATAACTCAGTACAGGGAGGTGTATCAGGCAGCTAGGGAGAGTAATTCCAAACTATTTTCCATTTGGAGCAGACAGAAAATAAATATGTTTCTGTCAAAATGAAGTTCTTTCTTCATTCCCCTGTACTAAAATATTTGCTCATATAGCCAGGAGCTCTAAAACAAGTATTCTGGAAAACTGCAGGGAGGGGCAGTTCTGGAGATAGTTCTCACGGAGGGACAAGCAGAGTCCCAGGGTCCCATGCAATGCTGGCAATGCTGCCCACAGAAGGTCCCTTCAGCCTCATGGGCTGCTACAGCCCTGTTGAACCTTCCAAGATGCCTGTTCCCTGCTGGCATCTACACTTGAGTTGTCTGTAAACTACTCATGGCTCAAGAGCCACAACAATTCTTCTCACTTTACAGGTTTAAAAGTAGGATAGATTTCATTGAAAACTAAGAACTTGCTGACCCCTCAATTTAAACTAAGAGTTTAAACTTCATAAAGAAAACCTCCCAATCTGCTACGTATCTGCTATATAAAAATGCAATTACCTGACAGCTCCTTTTCGATATTTCTTGGCACACTTAGTCATAACGGAAGGTGTGAGTTTTAAAACAAGAGCTTGGATCTCTTCGGCTCCCTTTCTCTCCTACCAAACCCTGCACTGAAGGTGCAACATTGAACAGGTGATGTCAAACATTGCCATGGCAACAGGTCAGTTTACAAACAGAACAGAGACAGGATAGGGTCAGGTAGAGGCAGGCAGGGCGCCCTGCAGGCACGCTCCCACCTACACCCTACTTACACAACCACTGACAGCCTCAAAAAGAAGACATGATATTAGTTGAGAGATGTAAGAGGCAGCAAATCTCGGTTCCCCAGGTTCAGTTTCTGTAACTAGGGGATGACAAGCCTGACTGAGGCCAAAGTTCAATTATTTCAACCGGCTAAGAGTTACTTTGGCTTCTTCTCAGGACTTGCACAGAGAGATGCAAGAGGCAGGCAAGGACTGCTACCTACCTGACTCTGAGGCTTTGGAATTAAGACCCTCTTATAAGTTAACTACATTAAATCAAATTAAATGTAAACCAAACTCCTTTTGTGGCAGTATTTTACAGAACATTCCACAATCTTTGAAGAGAATAATTTTTATTAGGTTTTTTTTAAATCAAAATTTTGCCCAAAGTAAAGGCATGAAAATATGGAAAGATACCCAGTCAAAGCATATTTCTAGCTTATATGCCTCGAATGGTACTCTACTGACCAGACTTAACAGTACTATAGCTAGTTGTAGCAAAGTTGCAAAACAATTCAACATTTTATAGATTGACATGAATATTTCTGCTCAGAGAAATTACATGCCCTATGCCAGTATCAATTCAGATTACAATCATAGGGAGCTATTTTAAACCTAAAATCTTTCTACATTTTTCTCTTGTAGTTACCACTAATTACCTTTTTGTTTAGATAAAAATTAATTAAATATCCACTGAAATTCACCAAAGTGTAACAGCCCTGGGGAAAATGTTTTCACCAAGCTTTTCACCATAATTTTCTATAAGAAGATGTTACCTAATTAAAATATTCTGGTTTTATACATGTGCAATATAATAATAAAGAAGGGAAAATAAGTTATTCCTTTGTAAACTAGAGCCACCCATAAAGTCTCAAATATGAAAGGTCTATGTGGTTCTTGTAAGAATAGGCTTCAGAAGAGCTCATACACCAAGGAAGAAGAAATAATGCCTAGGTACTGGCAACACATTCATTGTAATCTCTTCCTAAAGATGGGAATGCAGTCAGAATCAATTCACTTTATGAAGGCCCTGAAGTATTTTTGTATCCAGAGCCATCTGTCACAGAAAACCTACTGTTGAAAAAAAACCACAAAAAACCAAAAACAAACAACAGAAAACCCAAGTACTTTTATTCCTACTGAATGCATTTCATAGAAATTTTACCCAGAAAGTGTAATTTTTAATCTTGGAAAAAATTTAGTTCCTGATTTTTAGCTTAATTTCTCACTGATTGCAGAACAGTATGAAAATGCATTTACTTCTACTACTTTATCAGGATTTTTCTCCCCAAGACCTTTCATTTGTAGTGCTGCACTAAATTAGCAAAAAGCTACAAAAAGAGCATCAGTGCAGCAGAAAATCTAACAAAGTTATTTCTCATTTTTGCAAAATGCAGTACAGAGAAAGGGGTGTATTTTTGATTATTGATCTTTAATTAGAAAAACAACAGCAAGAACAACACATGTCAGTGGAGCGACAAACATAATTGAGATTTATGATATACTTGGAAAACTCCAGAAGTTATATAGATTTTCCCTCTATAATTGTGTATATTCTGACTCTCAATACAAATGATTGCTTAATTGAAATATTTAGCAGGGTGAAGTAAAGTCTGAAAATTTGACTGCCATAAAATGCAGTCACTACTCTGAAACATAACAAAATACTTTTCCTAGATAAGCTCAAACCTGCTTCTTTTTGACAACCTCTGTGATCAAATAGTGACTTGACTTAAAACAACATCCAAATATAAAGATCCAATCACAGCCTAAAAAAAAATAAAATATATGAAGTATATGAGTAATTTTAAAAGATACATGAGCTACCTTGGCATAAAACTTCAGTGAGAACGATGACTTAAGACAAACTAGCATATTAGTATCACAATTCAGACAGGTTACAAGATTAGGACGGATAGACACAACCATGGGATCACGGAGCTGGCAGGAGCAGGTCAGCTGAAGTCATTTGAGCCCACAGGGTCAGCGGTGGCACAGTCACACTGAGCTGTGCCAGTTCATGTGGGCTTGTGCACAGCACAAACCGGGCACGCCAAGGAACTCCTGAGTTTCAGGCTAGGTTGTCACTGTCTTCAGAGCGCTTTTATAACCTGAATTGTACAGGGGTTTTATTTCCTGTACTACACATCACATCAACATGAATACATCAAACTTTTTAATACATACAAAGAAAAAATACTGAGCAATACTGTATCTATGCTTTTTCTAAAACATCAGCAATACAGACTGTGGAATGAAACTGTTACTAATCCAATTCAGAAAACAGTTTCCACACATATCACACTCAAACAGTCTGCATTGCAAGCAAATTGTAAAATATTCATTGCTATTAAGTTTCCAAGAAAGAAAAACAGAATTTTCCACCAAACCCTTAAAATCCTTTATAAAAGCCTATCAGTAGCAGTACACATCACACTTAAAAGTTTACATAACCTTCCTTCTATTTTGAAAGGAATACTAAGCAAATAGTTTAAAGTAAGTGACCTTGGGTCCTGTTTAAAATTACATTATGTTTTTCTTCATTGTATTACGAATTACATACAAGTTTTAGTCTTATACTCATTATTAATACATCTTTTTCTTATATTTTTATCTTACTTACAAAGACTGAACAATAATTTTAAATACTAGTCTGTATTTTTAAATTAATAAACAAGTTACACCTCTGCACACACACAAAAAGGGGACAAGAATGGTTTTCCGTAATGAAGCAAAGATACCTGCTTCTTCCTACAACATTGCAAAGAGATATTCAGGATCTGGCAGCAAGTTTAACTGTTTTCAAACTTGCAACATTCCAGTATATATAAGCACACGTTTACTGTAGTCACTGAGACTAATGGACAGCAGGTCAGTGATCAGTAGCAGATAATCACTGATTAAGATTATGCATAGAGCGCACATCAAAAGCTTCTTCAACTGCGATCAGATGAACCACCCCTGACAGGAGAAATCTGACAGATGGAATCAGCTAGAGGAAAACAGAAAATCTTTCCTAGAAAATTCAAAGCAATTTACAGCTAAAGGTGTTAATTCTTTATATTTTTGCCCATAGGTAAGAGATGAAGGATAGCATCCCTAACAAGACATGTTCTTTTGCAATAAAGAACACAAGAAATCCTTTCACTCCCCCCAGTACTGCTGTTTGTTTTACATCACTGCATATCAACATAATATTTAATGCCTATTGATGAAATTACACTGCAAAAGCAGACTGCTATAGTATTTTGCATAACTGGAAGTGTGTGACTGCCTAAATAAATACCCAGAGACATTTTTAAAAACAACTTTTTTATTTCAACCATCCTTTATACATGAGGGACCACTTACAAATGTAGTTTGATATACAGGAAATCAATCATAAGGGGCTAAAAAATATGTTTCAGCCCTTGCTCCAAATCTCTTTGAAGGTTCCTATTCACAGGGGAGTTACTAGAAAGCGAGAATGTGAATTTACAAACACCTGTTTTGCATTTATTGATGACCCCACAGTGAGTGTGGAAACTCTCAGAATACACTTCTTTCAGACATTGTGTTTTCTATCAGCTCTGTAATAACTGTGTTACCACCCTGGTGGCATGAAGGACACCAGCTGATAAGGGGATCATAGAATTCAGTCAAGTAAAATGCACAACAGTACAACAGACCCGATTCTGACAGTGTAAACTTTCCGTTTCCAGTACCACCATCACTAAGATTCTTGTGTCTCCTACACTTTTATTTCCCTATTTTCTTCTCTGAACACCTCAGCTAAACCCTAAACCCCAAACACTTAAAACCCCAACGTGCCACTACTCTGAGCACAGGCAATGCTACCTGGCCACCCGGCACCTGCCACCCCAACAATGCAGACACTGCAGCGGCTGCGAGCGCACACGCGGCTCCTTCAGAGGGACCCGACCAGCCCCTGGGCAGGCCAGAGGATCAATCACCATCAGTCCCCGCGGCATCACTTAACACGCGGTTGCACTCAGCACCAAAAATGATGCTATCACAGCAGCGGGGGATGCAGACAAAAGTTTCAAGCAAGACTTCGGACTCACGAAGCCCCCTGTGATCCCTTCCCACTTGTTCTGACCCAGCTCCGAAAGCCCTGTGGGCAAGGTTATAACCGGGAGTAACGGACTGAGGGGCAAACGCCACCGGGCACCCCCGCTCCCCTCGGCCGGGGCATCCCCGCGGAAACCCCAGAACGGGCCGTCCGGGGCGCTCTGCCCGCAGCGGGCAGGCGCTGCCCCCGCTCCGAGCCGCATCGCCGGGCGAGCCGAGCCGGTGCCCCGAGCAAGCGCTGGAGCCACCGCCTGCTAGAGCCCGGCGAACGCCGTGGCTCCCGGGCGGCAGCGGAGCCGGCGCTCCGCGCAACCCTTCCGGAATTCCCGGGACGCGCAGCCGCCTCGGGGCCGCCTCACAGCGCCGTGCGGGCTCTGCGCGGCCGTCCCTGAGCGCAGCGCGCTCTCGGCTGCCGACGGGGACGCGCCCCCACCGCCTACCGCGCGCTCCCGCGGCGGGGCTGAGCCGAGCGCGGCACAGCGCCCCCCGCCTGCCCTGCCCTTGCCGGCCCTGCCCGCCGCGCCGCCCGCTGCCCTCCGCGCTGCCCCGCTCCCGGCCCGCGGGGGGTCGGGCTGCGCGCACACGTGTCCCCGCCCCCTCCCGCACTCACCCGCCGCCCTGTACGTGCTGCCCCCGTCACAGGGGGTGGGGGGGACCGGGCCGGGCGGAGCCGCACGTCGGTCTCACGTCAGCGCTGATGCAGCCGCGCCGCCGCGGGGGCGCCGAGGAAATGGCGTCTGTGGGGCCTCCCAGCGCCAGCGGCCGCGGCGGGAGGCGGAGCCGCGCGCGGGCGGCGGTGCCGGCCGCCGCGCTCCCCGAGCCGCGCTCCGGGCGTGCGATAGCGGGGCGGTGCCGGCCGCTCGCCGCGCCGGCCGGGCCCCGCCGATAAGGGCGGTTGGCTGGGCGCCCCCGCATGGTCCAACCCCGGCCGTCCCCGCGCTGACCTAGGGAAGGGACGCGGCACAACCCCCGGTTGTCCCTTGGGCGGTGCCGGAGCCCTGAGGGACACGGAAACCTGCCCAGAGGCCGCCCCGCCGAGGTGCTGCCCGCCGGTTGTTTTGTAATTCTGCTTCGTAAAAGCACGTTCCTTACATCAGTCATTCATGGTATGACATAGTATTTTACATTTATTTGGCTGAGTAAATCAGAAATTGCCAAGAGGCAACAAGCGGGAGCGACGTGCGTGTTGCCCCGCTCACTGCCACGGCATTACGTCCAAATGTCCTGAGTCACGTCGGGTTTGTGCTGTAGGTGTGAGCGCGCCCTTTGCCGGAAGCGCAGGGCCCGCCGGCTCAGGGTTAATAACGTTAAATGCAATAAATGCGTAAGCCATAAACTTTGTTACTATGGGTGTTTGCACATCGTATGTCTTATTGCTGATCAGTATTTTACAAAGTAGTGTTAGAAGGGATTATACTGCAGTAACTTTTAAATTGGATGTGTATACATCACTGCACATATATTCTGAAGTTACGTCATGTATTTACCCATTTTTATCGTTTGGGTTTTTTCTTTTTCTTTTTTTATTTTTTTTTTTTTTTTTACTGTGAGAATCTACTCAGTGTGCTAAATAAACATGAAAAACCGAAGTTAATTTCACATAACTCATTGTGATTGAAGAATTGGAGGATGTGTGTGTCAGGATTGGTGATAGGTCCACACAGGTCAAACACTCAGTCTTATTCATGGCATGGAGAAAACCTGCGTATTGATTTCCTGTGTTTTTAAAAAAAACAAATAACTCTTATCTCTGACTTCATAAGGGATGAATCATATTTATTTGCAAAGGTTTTGCCTTTAAGCATTTAGTTCTTTCATTTGCTTCACAGGACTTACTTAACACAGCTATCTAAATTGCAATCTAGTGGAAAAAATACAGAATCTTCAATTATCATTATTGCTTGTGCAAGTTTTCAGTTTTCATCCTACATTTCCTTTGTTGAAATATCGAATACCCCCTTCCTGTTTTGAGTTCTGTTTCCCTCCCTTTGTTTGTTGCATATGTACTATGTGTCTGTTCTGGGTTTTTAAATAGGAGTTTCTCTTCCTGTAATTAATTCTCCTTTAAGATTTCACCCATTACATACATTATCGTTTTGCTCATTCATTAAAAGATATGTTTTCTCTTGTCAATTAAAAATATTTGTTAGAATAGTAAGATAATCAAATGAACAGGCAAGTGTTAAACTACTGAGAATTACTCTGCTGAAACCTTTGGAAAAAAATTCTAGTTTTGCCCTGTATACTCAAAAAGCCAAAAATGGCTCTTAGGATATTAGCAGCACCTCAAAAATATTTTTGAAGTTAAAAGTCTTAGTACGAACAGGAAGAAATTTCAAATGAGAGTGTTAAATAATGGAAACCACTGGAGTGAGTTACCTGTAAACAAACTGAGAATTTCCATGAACTCTTAGGGCCTGGATTTGGACAAACAGTTATTTTTTATTAGTTTCCAAGTAAGCCATAAATGCTTTGAAATGTTTAACTAAGAATTTATTACTATTTATACCACTTCTCTCGTAATGAAGTGTATCAGAGGTATAAGTGAACTGCCAGAGTGCCTTAGACCATGGTGATACAAAGATCACGATTTGGCTCTTGGTGCAGCTCTCTGAAGTTGGTGGGCTGGAAGAGGAAGGGAGTGAAAAGGGCCTTGTGTTGTGTTCTTACTGCAGCAGGGCTGCGGTACCGTGTTGGTTACCTCAGGCCAGACCGACCTGTGCCACAAAAGTGCTCACTTAGACTAGAAACAGTTCTCTTTGAATTAGGATCAATGCCTGATGTGAATCCATTTAATTTCAAATGCTGAGACCAAAAGCAATCCATAAGAAGGTCACAGAAGTCAGGATTTGTTGTGATTTTCATCATTTATGAAAGAACACAAACTTGAAATCCAGGCTCTTTGCTGCCGTCAGAATGACTGCCTGAGTTGTCTTTTCTCTCTTATCTCGAAATGTCCATTGTTTTTTGTTTGTTTTGTTTTGTTTTGTTTTGTTTTTTAACTTTGGTGGTCAGAGCCATTAAGTTTCTTTCAACCTGGATCAATTCTTAAGTCAGATCCACTGCACTCTCGCACAGAGAGAAGTACGACCTTAACCAGGGGGGTGATAGATGAACAGGGAGTTCATTTGGCACCAAAAAGAAACATGGTGCTCTTTGCAGAGAAGATAAATATTCCACCAGTGCACATTACATCAGTAGGAGTGCTATCTGTGTAATTTTCAGGCAACTGATTCTACATATGGATCTCACAGCTATCTTTTAAATAGATTTGTTAAGGGGATTGAAAGAATTTTGTGAATTTTAGTTCTAGTCTTATGAAACACCTGTTTAGTTTTCTTGTAAAAAAGTTCATGGATTGTCTTGGCATAAACAATGATAGCACAATGGTTATGCTACCTAGCTTAGTTGTCAATTTCTCTTTAATTAGAATCCAGACATCTGTAGGTAATGCAGGTAAAACTGAGAGAAAAATAGACTGGTATGCTATTGGAAATAATAGTGACACTTAGTGATTCATAATTTCCCCACAGGTCTCCTCATGGACCACTCCAATTTCAGCCAATCATTGTATAACCCTACATCTGCTCTTTCATTGCCTGCAAGGAAATAGAGGGACAAGTGCAGAACTTGCAGCATGGTCACAGGAAAGTGCAGTCAACACACAGCCACTGTTTTCACAATTCATTTTGTGAATGTGATGAAAGTCAGAAGTAGACAATATCTGCATGCTGCAACAGAATCCTAATCAGTCTGGTACAGAGAACAGATTAGGCAAGAGGTACACTTTAATTAATATAAAATATAAGACTAATAATTTATTTTACCTATTCTTTTATAAATTCCTAGCAATGCAAGACAAATATGGATTTCCATTAGCTCACAAATAGACCCAGATATTGCACACCCTTAGAAAGGCAAACATTGAAGAATATTGTAAGAAGTAAAAGCTTTGTAAATATTTTTTAATGTATATAGGTTTTTTTAATAGTTACACATCTGTAGAACTGTAAATATTTTGTAATCTCTCCTTCTCCAAACTGTGTCAAATTGGAAATAAAACTGAGTATGAGTAGTACAAGAACAAATTGATGATCCTTTTATTCTTATTTGCTTCTGTCTATCACTGGAACCTCTGAAAATCAATACTGCCTAAATTAGTGCTGTGCTAAGGCACCACCTTGACTTTTGTGGGTTGCATAAGCCAGAAGCACAGGAAGGAATAGCCTTGAGGAGTCCCAGGTCTGGCTTAGTGAGAAGCCTGGCCTAACAGCTGTGAGGCTTTGCAGTACCTCAGCTAGCTCTACTTTGCCTTGTGTCATGTAAACAATAGGCTTTCTTTATTTGGTAGGGTTGGATGCTATTATTGGTGAAGGGGCTATCAAGTACTATTCTAGGTCAATTTTTAAAATTATTATTACTTTGATTTTTTGGGTTTGTAATTATTTGATTTTGAATAATAAGTTGCAGTAGTGTTACAATATTTTACACTCCAAAGATGAATACTATGTTATAATGTGGTTCGTTTTTGTTCATTTTGTTTGCTTTTTTTTTTTTTTTTTTTTTTTAGGATTTGTAATAAGAAATTTAAGTTTCTAAATACAAAACAGGTATCCCAAGTCATATGCTACTGTCTGGCATGAAGTACTTACTGATGCACCAAAATATAGCAAAGCAAATCAGAGTACGCTAGCAGCTAGACTGTGATCACTTTATTAATCACTGCTTGAACAACAACCCAAATGGCTAAAATGATTTGTGAATGGGTAGTTAGATACCTGGAATGGTGTTTGTAAGTCACGAGGAGAATTGACAGGATTCAGACTCTCTGTTTCCTAATCTACTGGTCCTAGGTCAGGTCTCCAGCACTGTTGCCTCCCCACATGCTGGAGCCAGAACAAACAAAACAATGGAGAAACTTGTAGTCTGACAAATAACTTGGTAGTGTATAAATTTCTGCATACTCATTTGTTGCATATTCATTTAATGAGAGAAATTATTATAATGGGAAAATAATATTTTGACTAAGGAAAAATGTAAGGCATCTGAAATGTTAAAAGAATTGACTGGTGACTTCAAGACATGTAAATAATGATATTTCTGTTACAGCAGAAAAACAAAATGGTAACTTAGATCTACTACATGAAATTTTCATTTCCTGTACTGAACAATGAACTTTACTTATATAACACCTTCCTCATAACATGAATGTAACATGTACTTCACACTGTTCATAACCATTTACAATTTATTGCTGTTTGTAGAGATCATTGAACTTCTCAGGTGAAAAGTACCGGGTTTGTATAAAGCATTATTTTGTACTTATAGCATGAATATTAAATGTCCAAATAACTGCTTTAATTGTATTTAAAATTTGAATACATAAAACTTTACTTTTAAAAGTTTTCTGAATAGGCTGTGTTAAAAGAAGCACACAGAAAACAGTTTGTAGTTGAATGTGAATACACTATGCCACAGGAATATGGATATGCCAATCAGTTGGCATACAACTGTGCCTTGAAAAAGATGTATCCTGTAAGGCACAGTAAGCCAGTGCAGGAATGTGGCCAGCACTAACAGGACATTGAGGATCTACCTCACACAAAGGTGAATGACATCAAGCATTCAGATAATGCAGTAAAAGCCAAACACATACAAAGTGTTCATATTTATTAAAAATATTCAATGAAAATATATACACAAAAAAGAATTTGCATTTGGTTTACACAATGGCTGTAGACTAGATTTTCTAGCAATTGTAGGTTGTTTTTGATGGGGGACCAGATTGTTTTGTTGGTGGTAAATGGTTGTAAATTATAGTGAAGAGCAAGAATGAAGAAAATAAAATGAAAAGCAAAAGCTGCTGAATAAATGGAGCAAGGTAAAGGTGTCTGGGAGCTATAAAGGGAAGAGGTACAAGTGAAAAATAACTAAATGGAAGGGTATTCTGTATAACAGAAGATTGTCAGGCTATTTGCAATGTGTTTATGTGAGAGAGCTTCTGTATTTCTTTCATGTCAAGAACTGCTAGTTCTTAATCTACCAGTGATACAGATAAATGGCTAAAGAAACATATTTTTCTGAAAAGGATATATCTTTCATCAAATGCTAGCTCAACTAATTTATCTCTTTGATGATGCTATTTTGCCAGCTGGTTTATTTATGAGCTGGTTTTTGTCATTCTATTTGTCTAGCACTTTTGCACACTACAGGAGGTTTCCATCTCCATTAAGTATGAAATATGCGTTTTACTGGATCATTTGAGAGACAAATATATATACTTTTATAAAGTAATTTTTCAAGAAAACCCAAGGAAATGGAATGATGCCAAGTTTAATTTGGACAATGACATGTTAGAAACGGACACTAGACATGTCCCATTTATCCTATTTTAGTAGAGACTGATAATATTTTCTCTTATTCTTTTTTTTTTTTTTCTGGAAATAACAGCTCTGCAAATTCAACCTTGTCTCAACATTAAGTTATGTTGCCTGAGAGTCATCATCACTAGGGGTTTTGCAGTCACCAGTTTTGGGTGTTTTTCTTCCATCTGTGTATATATTTATACATACTGTATACACAGATGCCATAGAGCTGTATCTACCATTTTTGGTGTAGTGGTAGAACCACTCAAGATTTACATGACTGTTTTCCCCAAAACATTGTGCCTGGCAAACAAAAAGCAGCAGCTGCCTTCCTCTCACACTGTCTGCTCATAAAATCATAGGATTATAAAATCATTGAGGTTGGAAAAGACCTCCAAGGTCATGGAGTCCAACCTCTGGCTGAACACCACCTTTTCAAATAAACCATAGGACTAAGTGCCACATCCAGTTGTTTCTTGAACACCTCTCAGGATGGTGAGTGCACCCCCTCCCTGGCCAGCCCATTCCAATGGCTGACAACCCTCTGAGTGAAGAAATTCTTCCAGATGTCCAGCCTGAACATCTCCAGTCACAGCTTGAGGTCACTTCCTCTCATCCTGTCTAGTTGCCTGGGAAAAGAGGTTGACCCCCACATGGCTACAATCTCCTTTCAAGGAGTCATAGAGAGAAATAAGTTCTGCCCTGAGACTCCTCAAAGCCAAATACTCCAGCTGCCCCTGCTGCAGTCTCCCATGATTTATTTTCTGTACTCTTCACAGCTTCATTCCCCTTCTCCACAGCTCCAGCACCTCAATTCCGTGCTGCCATCTTGTGGCCAGGAGTGCAGCGAGCGTCTGCTTCTTAAAGAAAATTAAAGGGGTTAAAGCAGATTAAATAATCACACATTTTAAATTCTTCATAAACTTAAAAAAATCTACAAGAATAATACCTAACTACTGCGCATTTTTTGCAATCACAAAATATTTGTTCAGTTTATACATATATTTTGCACGTTACCACATGAAAGATAAATACCCAGAATAAAAGTCTAGATTAAAATAGCTATAATGAAATAAAGGTCAAGTCTTGCTTTCATTTATCTTCTTTTCAGAAGAAAAATATTATATTAAAAATTTGTATTATTAGCTGCATCAATAATGCAGACTAACTCATCTAGTAAAAATTGAATATAACATGAATATAATATAAATAATCCAGTCAATATTCTCATTTTCTCCATCAAAAAGGCTAATGAATATGTTAATCTAAAAATAGGATTTTAGGTCAAAGACAAGAAGAGCAGATAGTAACATGAAAGGCATTTGCAAATGGCGTGGTGGTGGTGGGGAATGTGGATACTCAGTATCAGTTCAGACTGCAGTCTAAACCAGCTTTTAAATAAAACAGTGGGTGGTATAGTGGCAAATTTAATATAGTGTTTGTATTACCATAGGGCTGTGGGATTCCTAGTTCTCTACCAGAATAATAGTGTCAGATGTAGCATCAACATAAACAAAATAGACAGCTCCTTCCAAAAGTATTAATTACATAAGATAAAAGAAAACAAGTTAATGCAAACAGACAGAGAAACAGAAGTATCATATAAGAGCAAACAAATGCACATAAATAACTCAGGAAATACTACAGTACTGGTTAGGACAGTGAGCAGACTTGATAGCAGATGTAATCAAAGAAATATAAATTTGTATATGTGGTGGCAAAGTTTTAAGGTGGCATATGTGTGTAGTAGGAAATAACCTGTGTCACTCACTATATAATCAACAATATATAAAGAACTGGTAAGAATTTACTGGGCAAAAGTTGACTTCTCCATAGGACTATCCTGCAAAAAGTTCCAGAATTTCCATCTGTTCCCCATCTATGCCTTCTCTATCTACAACTGTTGAAAGACAACACCAAGCCTTGGTCAAACAGGATTTAATGTAGGTCTGCACATCTGCTGTCACCAAGAAATGCATCAAGACGTGACTGAGGTAGCTGAGGACAGCCTAACTGGCCATGCTTTGCCAAATGGCAGCTTTCATTGCTGGCTGGTGTGGGCATGTCTGAACAGCAAGTTAATTCAGATGATCAACATCTGGGCTTCAGCAGGTAGGAGCAGCCCCACCACAGAGCTAGCACTGAACTGAACTCACTGATTTGTAAATCACATATCCACTCACATAAAGCATTGGTGCACATGCACAAGTTTTGCTCTTGGCAGATACATTATAATTATTTCTTAATGGACTGTATGAGAACCTTTGTTCTATTGGAAGCACAGGCAGCACTGTGGGAGTGGCAAGATGACCTTAGCAACACACACAGTAACGTGCCCAGCTTGCTCATCTGACTCCTGCAGTACCCTGTTCTGTGTTTCCAGGTGGTAATTCTCTGGAATTGTTATTTCCTAAACACATTTAAATTGTTATTTTCTAAATCCAAGAACAGTTTTTAAATACCTTACATAAAAGCAGAACAAATATTCATGTTCTTCCTCTGAATTGTGACTCCCTAATTGTGCTTCCTCAACTGCAGCCTTGTAGAACAGAGTGTGCAGAATAGTTGTGGATTTGGTACCTAATTGAAGTCTGTGCTTATTGTGAATATTAATAATTTCAGAAAATTACTACATGATTCTTCCATGCTGAACAACCCAAATTATTAGTTTTGAAAATACCTCCTTTCCTGTATCTATGTTTCCAGTTTATAAAGTTAACTTAGGACTAAACTTCCTTATATAACAGAAATGTAGAAAATACGTAGTGTGTAATGTTTGGGTAGTGTATAGATAAGGATTTTTTCATTAATGGCTGTCTAACTTGTGGTATCTGATCTTGTACAATTCATACATTCACACAGCACGGTTAAATAGCATTATTAAATTGTGCCAGCATATATTTGAACTTCTAAGAGTTTAACTCACAAGACTGTGGCTAACGCTACCATTAAAAAAGAGCCTTCAGTCCTTAAAAAAGGAGAAAGCGCCACAGATACAATCCAACACTTACAGAAAATAACAAGCACTCAAAAGCTTAAAGTTACAACCTACCTCCCCCTCCCACAGCAAATAGAAAAGCTTTAAACTAGCAGAATAGAAAAATAAAGGGCTTTAGGGTGAAAACAGAGGAAGTTGAATTGCTGTTTAAAATGTCTAGAAGGAGCTAATAAAAATAATTTTAAAAGAGAACACAAAGGAAAGCATTAAGGCTTAATGATAAAGCTGCAAGCACTGGAAATTAAATGGGCAAGGGCTTGATTTGAAAACAGGGAAAGCAATTATTTTGAGGCGAGTTTTCAGTAATTTGAACAATAGAGAATTTTCAGGAATAAATGCCTGTTTTTCCAGAAGACTATTATCTCTTACGGAGAGCTGCACTATGTGCTCTAAATGAATCCCTTTTAAAATTTTTTTTGTTTTTTAAACCAGAGCACTCTGCTCAGCCGCGAGCGCCGGGCCCGGGCCGGTGTCCGCCGGGCGATGCCGTCCCGGGGGCTCCCACAGCGCGCACGTGCGCCCGGGGCACGTGAGCCCGCCCGGCTACTTGGTCTCCACAGCGACTCTACTTTGTTACTTCCACCCAACAACTTTGTGTTGCCCCTTTCCGCCGAGGCCCCCACGGGCACGGCGGGCGTTCTGCCGAGGCAGCCGGGGCCGGGGCGCTGCCCGGGGAGTCCCGCACCGGAGCAGGGTCCTGGAAGCTGGGGAAATTCCCTGCTGGAGCCGGCGGCGGGACGGGGACACTTCCACCTTCTGAGGTAACGGCGACTTCCTCACAGGAAGCCCGGGAACGCCGCGCCCGCGGGAGAGGCCCGTTCCAGCTCCCGTGCCCCGCGACTCCATGTCGGGAAGGCGCGGGACGAGAACGCTCCCGCCATGGAGGCGGAGTGACGCGTGCGCGGCGACCGCCCCGCCGCTGGGAAGTGCGGCCGCCCGCGCTCGCCGTACAGTGCGGGCTGTACCAAACCCCACTGCTCCGGCGGGGGACGGTGCGATCGGAAAGTGACGGAGCGCCGGGACCCGTCGGCCCCGGCTCATCCTGCGGCCCGCGGGGACAGCCCAGCGGGGAGAACCCGGGGGCGGCCGCGCCGCGGGTGAGGCGGCCGCGCGGCGGCAACAGCACCGAGCAGAGCCGCGGGGCCGCGCCCCGACCCCGGCAGTGGCAGCGCCGGCGGAGGGCGGGGCGCGAGAGGCTTTGGGTAATGGCAGCGCTGTGAGGACGGAACGGGGCAGCGACCGCGGCCGAGGGCAGGAGCGAGGGAGGCCGGGCGGGGGTCGCTGACTCGGGCCCCGGGCCGCCAGGTAACGCCCTCGCCCGGCCCGGCCCGGTGCCCTGCCCCCCGTCCGGCCCCGGGCCCGCCGCTGCCCCCCGCCCCGGGCCCCCATCCCCCGGCAGTGTTTGTGCGGCAGCGCCCGCCCGCCGCCTCCTGCCCCGGGTCCTGCCCTTGCCCCGCGGGGAGGGCGCGGTGCGGCCTCTCCGGCGGGGCCGCTCATTATCCGCTGGCTGCGCCCTCAGCCAGTTTCGCTTTTGTTTTGGTGGAGGGAGAAGGTGGGGAGCGGGGCACGGACGGGGGCGGGCAGCACTGGTCACCTGTTTGACGCGAGTGCTCCTGCCTGTGGCTGCGCACCCGCCACGGGCTTGTAATTCTGCTTATCGAGGTGGTTAAATAGCTTGGAAATATGGGGCGTTCTTTGATACTGGACAGAATACTATGTTTATTTGTGTGAACAAATAGATGCAATATGGCAGCTGTGTGTTTTAAAAAATGAGGCGATGGAAGCAGCATCCTTTCATTATCCTGCTGAGTAAATATGTTTCAATAACATCTGTTTACCTTAGGGCTTATCAAACAGGTATCGCTTCCCATGCCCTGAATAGTCTGAACCCTAGGGTAGATATTCTGCCCTCCTATAGTTCTTACCGTGATCAATGCAAGACATTTAATAATCAAGTTGATGAGC
This sequence comes from Pyrgilauda ruficollis, assembly GCF_017590135.1. Taxonomy (NCBI): domain Eukaryota; kingdom Metazoa; phylum Chordata; class Aves; order Passeriformes; family Passeridae; genus Pyrgilauda; species Pyrgilauda ruficollis. The sequence continues at coordinate 11,093,677 of NW_024510321.1, forward strand.
TTGTGCATTGCTGACGCTGGAGCACAGCATTCCCAGAAAGCCCAGTGTCTTATAGTAAAAGTTGCACCATACTTGTTAAAATGTCTCTAAAACAAATTTAAATTTATATTTCCATTAAAGTTGTAAGAGAGTGCCAAATAACTGTTATCTTAAACTGTTTGACTTCAGAATACTTGGATGACCATGTGGATGCTTTACACAGTATTAGATTTTAATCATCCTGAACACAGTGTTACTGATTAATGACATTGGGATGTACTGTGGAGAGGACTTTTTCTTCACCCTTCCTTCTTCCCTTCGGTTTTGCTTCTCTTTGAAGAAAGGGCTCTTTTATCTTGGATGTACCATGTGTGTTTCCAAGATAGTGACTTCTAATATAGCACAAGTACAGCTTCATTACCACAAGCACTTATTATGATTCTTAATGTCTTTTGTGGACCATGATTATTTTTTCTTGAGGCCAGCTGGAAACGGTCTCATGTTTTTCATAAGAGGGGTATTAGGGCTTTTTGAAGATTACGATTTCCCCCTCTCCCATCCTGGAAGTGAGCTGTTGTCTGCCTCTGCTAAGGTTCATGTTTCTGTGAAACATACATCAGTGTGTTTTTCAGCTTGCTTTCTTTGATGGATCTTTGTTTTGTCACTTCTCACTGATTTTTCTGTGCGAGCTCCTGCCGACATATATGAATTGAATTAATAACCATGTTACAAATATGACAATATTTACAGCAGTTGAGGAGCTTGGTTCATGAGTCGGGGGGTGGGTTGTATGCATGCATGCTAAAAGTTGCATCTGATTTCATTGCTTTTTTTCTTAAACTGAGAAGTGATATATCCTGTGAGAGCCAGTAGTGGTTAAGGTAGTAAGCTGGTTGCTAAATAGTTTTTTAGCATGACATTTGATTCTTTCCCTTACAGAGGTCTGCCTCTTGGGCTCAAAGTCTGTCACTAGCTTTTTGCTTTCCCATCTGACCTTGAAATTTTGGAAAGACAAGAGTCACTTGTCCATCTGTTTGAAATGGAAATAGAAGTATTCTTTCCACATTTTTTTGTAATCCTACAATGTCATGTTTCTGAGCAGGAGCTGGACTTGCTTTGTGCATGGCATGTCGCACATCAGGTCCTTTCTAGATTAGGTGCATAAGACAGAGACTAGTGGAAACAAGAGGCCTTCACAGTTGTCTCTTTTTTAAATCTTTACTTTTTTTACTTTACTTTTTCCCTAGTTTTATTTAGATAATTTAATGTTGAGTGGGGTTTGGTTTTTTTTTTGTTTTTTTTTTTTTGCAATAAGTCTCTTCTGCTATTTTTGATATGAAGTTACTGGCACAGCTTCTGTATTTTCAAGCTATGTGTTGACTGAAAGATGTCACTGTCCTGTTGCATAGTGCGGTAAGCTGCACAAGCTCTGCGTATTGCCCTGTGTTTTCTTTTTCATGTCCCAATCAAAGCTTTCAGATTTTGTGGCTTTTCCAATGTAACACCAAAAATGTCTCATGAAAGCCTGAGGTGAACATCGGCTACAAACTGACAGTAGGAATTTCAGATACTCTGGTAATAGTTTAGTTTGTTCTTACCCCAAATTTTCTTAGATACAATTGAAACAGTCTTTGAATAAAAGTGAACAAAATTTTCAGGAAAGTTGTTTTCTTCATGTGACACTCTTAAATGAATAGTTTGGTGAGATAATGAACTTCACAAAGCGTCATGATGTTAGATTAATTGGTGTTATGTTATAGGCTACTCATGCCTATGGAACATTAATGTTCCATTCCAAAGCATTAAAAATGAGGCATTGTGAGCTTCATTTTGGAGGGGGTGGGTGTTCTTTGTGTCACTCTATCATAGTGGTGCAACGGTGTACAAAGTTTAAACTGAAAAATTCAAAGGAAGTGTGTATTTTTTTAATGATTGTGCAATGTTGCGTGACATGTTTAATTCTTCTACAGATTAACACTAAAGCCCCACAATGTCCTTGAAACCACGAGTAGTTGACTTTGATGAAACATGGAACAAACTTCTAACAACGATTAAAGCTGTTGTGATGTTGGATTATGTTGAAAGAGCAACGTGGAACGATCGCTTCTCGTATCCTTTAAGTGAAAAATCTGATTTAATGTGTTTGTGTGATGTGTTTAGCACAGAGTAAACCTGTGTTATATAACAGTGATCTTGAGCAGCTTGTTGTTAGGCTGCACCTGTTATTAAGACTGTGAATAAATTGAAAGAGATGCGAAATTCTGCATATTTGGGAGGTAGTCTATGTGCAGATCACCATGCTGATAAAAAGTAAACTGGCCTGAGTTTTAGTCACTTTTGGTAGCTCTAATGCTTAGCTTATGCTAAAGCTGTTCTTATAGGTGTTGCATGTCCCCTATTCTGACAATGAGGTTTTCTTGTATGTTTAGGTGTTTGTGTGTAGCTGGGGAAATACCCAAGACAGAGAGTGCACATTTTTAAATTTGGGATGTGGGGGATAATGAGGTTGTTCTGTGTAAAGATTTCTCCCTCTTCTATTTGCATTTCTAACTATACTGATAACTACCATACTAGACATTTCCACAGCAAGCATTTATTAAAAAGCCTTCTGCCTTTCCCTTCACTGTTATTGCCTTATTACTCGTGACAGTTAAGCTATATTTAGGAATAACTACTCTTTCTGCCTTCATATGGTGTTGCTGTTCAAGTGACAGCTGTACATACATTGTTTTAGTGGAAAGGTTTGTGTTTTACATGTAAAATGGACCTGTAATATTTTGCAAGATATAAGTTTCAGTGAACTTCTTCTAAAAGAAGTATAATGTTTCTAACCTGTTATACTGTGCCCTGTGTCTATATATTCATTAGCCATTACACTGTGGTGAATAATTGGAGAATTTTAGGAGGCTTTGCACCTGTTCTGCAGGGATTGGTCACAGTTTGGTTTAATTGTGAGGAGTAAGAAACGTTTAGACTTATTTATTGATTTGTTAATTCTTGTGGGTGAAAAAAGAAGCACCTGAGAAGATCCTTATGTATAAGTTTTTACAAGATAAGCTTATTCTGCGGGTGGGGGCTTGACTCTAAAGTCTCATCTCATTCTGAACATGTTAACTATTTCTCAGAATTGCTTTCCCACGTGCCTGTGTTTTGAATGTGTGCATGTGTGTATGTACATAGCTCCTACTTCTGGTGGAGACATTTTGTGGTGTAATAATCTTAAAGATCTCTTTCATTTAAAAATTTTGTAATTAATTTCTGAGGACATGACCTGATGCCTTGTACTGAAGTCAAGTTCAAGTGACTCCAGAATTTTAAAAAAATTTGAACTAATTAGGTGGGTACTTAGATGCTGAGAAGTTGTTCTGCAGTCATTCTTTCTAAGCAGTTTTTGAGGATTACATAATTCAGTCTTTATCAAGTGTTTAAATTCTGCAGCTTAAAATTTTAAACATTTAAACAAGGGTATCTAAAATAGATTTGAATATAAAATAAGAATTGTTGCAGGAGGTGTTGTATTGATTCCTTGTCACACTGTTTTGCTTACAACTTATGTGGAGACCTTGCACACAAGTTTGCTGTTGATCCTCTTTTGGGATTTAGTCCAGTTGATTGAACATCAGAAAAAGATTGCTTATGAATAGCAGACTCAGGAGGCAGTCTTGAAATAATCGTTTGGCTTGTAATTCTTAAGACCTTACTTAGTATCTTCTCTTAATTACATTTCTTGGAAAATGGCACTATTAGTGTCCGATTTGGCACAGGCTTGAGCCTTTTGGCTTATTGTCTGTGGCTGAATGGCCCAAGGAGTTTGTGTAACTTCCAGCTTGAATGTTGGTTGTTTAGTACTTCTGCTTCCTGTAACCAAACTTTGTGTTTTAACACAAGCTGCTCAATGGGTGCTCAACAACTTGGTGGAACTGGTAATTCTATACAGCTGGAATAAAAGCTTTTTCCAGGTTTTATACATAAAGAAGACTGAAGTATTAAGGATATTTTTTTTTTAATTGGCATTTAAAAAATACGTCATCTTGTTCCCTGTTAACTTTTTATTCTCTCTTAAATTCAGTTTAATTTGAAGTAATGTTTCTAAATGTCTACAGCAATTCGAAAGGAAATGTTCTATTAACTCTTTCTCTTATTGCTTAATCAGCACAATAGAAAGATGGCAAATTATTTGAACTGTTTCAATAAAACCCATGCAGGTTATTTCATTGATTATAGTATCAGTTGATCTTTGTACTGTATAGTCAACACAGTGATGTGGACACAAAGGATAAGATACAGCAAGCAATCACTGTTTCAATCTGCATCAGTGTATTCTAAGAAGTGTTAGCTTTCCCGTGTGCTGTTCAGGGCAGCTGAGATCCAGTGGAGTACAGAAGGTGACAGTATTTTAGGGATGACAGGTTTGTACTGCACATATTCCACTTCTGGAACTTATTTTTGCCTCACTAGTTCCCCAGAACTTGTTTGTCTTGAATATAGTGTTTCCTTTGTAACTTACGGTAATTTTATTGTTAAACACGGCTTATCTTTAAATAAACATTTTACTTCGTACTTGAAATGCTACAATGGCAATGAGTTGGGAACCACAATGGTGTAAGAGTTAAAATCTGCTGGAAAAGATCACCTGAAAGACCATATGTCACTTTTTTTAAAATGTGAGTCATCGTGATCCACCTTTGACCTTCAGATTTCCCTTTAAGATTCTCTGCAGAAAGAAATGTGTATGAGCTTCTTTCATTGTCTGGTAAATGAGCGACAGTTATGTCTCTGTTTGAGGTGTTATTGTGAATACATTGTATTGCTTTCAAGACTGTTCAGTAGGCATAGGAGTGCTTTTTAAGTTAAGGCTTGGTTAGAGAGTGGTGGGTAGTTCCTCTGTACCTTGGTAACTGCCTTTTAACTAGAACTTTTTTGAACAGGTAGAACATCAAGCTCTTCCTGTTGTTGTCTTGGGATTTCTACCCAATAAGTTAAAATAAGCTGAACAGTACCCAGGGACAGCTGTACTTCAGACAGAATTATTTTAAAAGTATGCAGCACAGCCATCTGGTTTTTTCCCACCATTTTTTCTCCAAGTTTGTTCTGCCTCCTCTAATGAACAGTTTTGCAAGGACCCTATGATGAACCAGAAACTTAAATATGTATTTTTAAAAACAACTGGCCAAGAAGGAAGAGTAAATAAAGTTCCTATGGTCATTATTCTTTCTGACTGAGTCCTGAAATTCTCTACAAATTTTGGTTCTGTTATAGAAGGTTGATGAATAGAAATTTTCCCAAAGCTCTATTCTGGTTGCATAAAAAAGTCTTAACTAGGTGCTTTTTTAACCCCGAGGGCAATATTTGAGAGTTTTTATAGCCTTGGATATAGTATTTTCTTGTTGATAGTAATTTCATTCTTGTTCCTTCTTAGTTTGGAAGTGCTTCAGTTACCCATTCAGGTAATGCCCCTCAAATAGCAACTACCAAAGTGCTTAAGTCACAGAAGGGTTTTGATGTTCTTGTTCTCAGTACAGAGTGAAGGCCCCTAGGCAGCAGTTTGGCTGCAGTTTCCTCTGGCCTTCTTCACCCTGCAAAACTGCATGCTGAACTGGAAGAACAGATGACTTTCACCATTAAAGATAAATTATTGAACAGTAAAGGCTTCTTTCTGTTGTTCTGTGGGACAGCAGCACAGGAAAAATGTGCTTTAAGTTTATGGAGTAAAATATCAGTGATGATTAGTGATTATTTTAACCTCAGAGATTTTTTTTTAAATTATTTTTTGTTATGAGAGTCGCAACGCTTTGAATATGACCCTCAAACTTGGATTCTGGACTCAAAGATAAAATGGATAAAGAAACAAGTACAAATTGGGCAAGAAAGAACAGTTTTGCTACAGTCATATATCTTTCAGGCCCATGATAGCTTTTCTTTTGTATAATTCCAGAGAAACTATATCCAGCAAGTAGTATTCATCTGATACAGGAGGGTGAGGTACCTGTTCAAGTGCCTCTGTGATTAAGCTCTTAGTTTGTGTATCTGCTGATATTAAACACTGTGGCAAATGTCAAGGAAAAGTACTAGATTCAGCTTTCTTCGTTTGTAAGAAAATTTGTTCTCTAGAATAAGGAAAGGCATGTTTGGAAGATGTGCATTTTCATGAAGGGGTAGAGATACCATTTTCATTCTTAAATGGGATTATTAAAACTGAGAAACTTTCTCACAAGATGAAATCAGAGATTTTTGTTTGCTGCTTTCATCGAATAAACTGCTATTGCTATATTCTTGTGCTGCTGTGGTAAAGACTGCCGCTTTCCTCTAAATTTGTAAGTTGTTCTTGTCATAGAGATCTGTAGGTTGTGTTGATTCAGGTAGTGTAGTTGTGGATCAAAAGAGAAAAAAGTCATATCCCCTTTGCTTGTGAGCAAATTATGAAGATTTCTGAGTTTAATTTCTCAAAAATATCTTGGCATAATGAAGAGGCTTGTGGCTTAAATTATATTGAGGATGCATTTGACTACTCACCGTCCTTAGACTGAGAAAATTTGTTGGGGACAGGAAAACCAGTTATTCTTTACAATCTCTTTAATAGAATATTTCATTCTTCACTATTTAAGTTTGTTTTGATATTTTATTGGTAATTACTTTGCAAGCTGGTGTAGTGCAATGGGAGCTACTGTTACAAAGCAGTGAATGTTACCTGTTTTGTTTCACAGTGTTTCCGTTTAACACTTCTTGCTATTCTGAGGAGAATTCTAGCAAAGATGATCTGTGTGAGTGAAATAATGTACTCAAGTTTAGATTCTGGTTGGGGTCTCTGAGATTCCAGTTACTAGATAAAGGGATTTTTCCTAATTAGTACTCCTGCATCAGAGTCTTCTTTGTTTGGAGTAGTAATTCTATATAAAAAATGAAATGTGCATTTGACAAGCTGTGTGATGAGAGTTTGACGCTGTTCTGTAGATTAAGCAGGTGACTCTTCAACTCTGTCTTCTACCTCCTTGCACACAGGCATGTGCTTTTTTAGGGTAGACTAGAGGAAAGCACATCTTGTGTCTTCTCTTGATTAAAGTGATATACTAAATTATTGATTTCTACCATGGCTGGCTTTATAAAGTGCCTAGGCTTAGTGGTTAAGCCATGTTTTAAAGTAATTTTTGTAGAATTAGTTTATTTCCCACAGTTGTTCTTGTGAAGCTTGACGTAATCCTTGCTTGACTTTTCTGAAAGCAAAGTTCTCAGTCATAACTTTTCTTCCTCAAGTTACTCTTAAAACTTGATACAAACCAAAGGTGTAGCTCCGCAAGGTAGTTTAGGGACAAAACCACCTTAAGGGTGGCTTAGCAGGTTGCTGCTGCCCATTTAAGTTAGCAAGTACAATTGTTTTTTGTGGCTGTGATCTAAACAGAATTACTGAAATTATAATAATGGTTAAAAAGAATACAGACTTTCTTTTGTCCACACCACTATTGTGATTATTTAATTTTCAGTGTCCCCTGAAATTGTTTTACCTGTGGAGGTGAGGGCAAAATGCAGGGACAGTAAGTTATTTTTGACTCCAGGAAGGAAAACTTGAAGTCAGCTTCACCATGTGTTTGCCCTGCTCTGTACTTGACTAATCATGTTCTTAATCTATTTAGTGCTTCTTTCCATTATATGAGAAGAGTTTCAGTTCATGTTGACTGCAAATATAGAACAATGGTGCGTGAAAACTGCTTTTTCACCTTGAGATTATTGTATATTATACATGTCAAATGAAGGGTAGAAGCCACATTGGTGTGGGGCTATCAGAAGTTTTAAGTTCTTAGCTCTAGCATTGCCTCAGCATTCACTATTTAAAATTTAATATTGATTGATGCTGTAAACTTGGATTTTGCACAAGCCAATACTTACACTAATTTCAGAAAATAATCCATTTTATCTTTTTTGCTTGATGTAAAAAACCCCAAAACCTGAACTGCATGCATGGAGAAGAAAGGATTCTGTAAATAATAAACTTTGTTGATATGTATTCACACTTTAATACAAACCTTGACTTTGAGCCCAGAGACATTTATGCTTTGTGTGTGGCCTATCCCGAACCTCTTGGAGAGAGACTTTATACTGAGACTAAAATTTTTTTGGAGAATCATGTACGCCATTTGCACAAGGTAACCTGTACAGTTATTGATGTCCATGTAGGTGTTCTTCATCCTTTTTTGACTTTCTGTAGGTGTTTATGAGACTAAATCACAGATTATAGAGTTGCAGAGACAGGATACTTGTATGTATGAAATATGTAACACATGTCACAACATGTACACAAATGTAGGCAGATATTACAGACACCTGTTGATATTACAGACACACTACAGACGCAAAATGAATAATTTTCTTTCTAAGCCAACAGTTAGGGTTTATGCAATATATTCATTGGCTTGAAAAGTAAGTTCTTTCTTTTACGTTGAATGCTTATAGTCAAGTTAGAGAAATATCTTCATTTTGCAAATGTACTGTAGCTTGTCATTAGCCTTCTGTTTCAACAGAAATGTATCTGCTCTAGTGTCTTGGAAACTGATTGTATATACTCTGTTAAAAAAATAAACAAAAATCTTCTGAAATATGTGAGAAATAACACAAACACTTGGGAGGAGAGGAAATAATGGCAAAATATTTATTATGACAGCAATGTTTGTATGTCTATATAGCTGTGAGTTAAATTCTGTTTCATCAGCTAAGACAGCAAATTTCATTAGAATTATGATTCATCATGTTTAGTAGACAGGACAGATGAATGGTGCCTCCATCTATATCAGTAAAAAGAGGAACAGATTTAAATAAGATGCTTATCAGTTCTTTAGTGTCTTTATAGGGGGTGAAGCATTGCAAATTCTGCGTAGTGCTGTTAAATAGCTTCATGCTTAGGTACCTAAGTATTTGACAAGATAGACTGGGTGTCTTAATGGGCAGTTCCACTGGTTACAGAGAGGATAATTCTGGCACTCTGATAGACTGAATCAGTTCAGTAAATTAGCAGAGAACTCTGCCAAATAATTTCTTCCTCATTTACCTAGTGAGCTGAATGACCTCACTTAGGATAATCAGGCAGGTGCCAGCACAGTGGAAGCTTTGGGAAGTAGCAGAAAGCATGCATCAGGTTTTTAAATTGGCTATCCACCACTTGTCTCTGAGATAACGTTGGAAAACCTTTGCAAAATGCATACAGCAGAGTAAAGCATTCTCAATTCTGTTTTATCTACCAGCTTTCCTCTTTCATTATTTTTTTTTTACTGTTTTTTGCATGGGCTTCTTTGCTGCTTGAGCCAGATTTTGAAATTACAAACTCTAGAGAGAATTAAAGTTGAATTCCTAGGATCTTGTCCGCCCTCACAAATCATACTAAGTAGTTTAAATTGTTGAACTTACCTCTCTGAAATATAAATCTATTTTGAGAAGTTCAGTAGCTTTTTAGATGATGATTTGGTTAAATTTCAAAATATTTGGGTCTAGATTTGAAAAACTTTAATTTTTTTTTTCATTTATATGTATCTGTGCTTTGTTAAACTTGTTTTATTTTATGATTCTTGGTAAGTATGAGGACTTGTCTATCCAGTAAGGCATAGTGGTTTTAAATGGTTATAGTTGGTCAGTTCTTACAGTGTGCAGTGCATGTGGCTGTGTGAATATAAAACTGGTCTGTGTCAGTGAGAGAATGGTTCTGTGAGTTATCCCACCAGTTTGATGTGAGAATATGAACCAGGCTTATTCAAGCAAGTGCTTCTGAAAAGATCAGTAGAAAATAATTCAGTAGAGAGATTGCTGTTTTTAAATGCAAAATAAAGTAAGTGCAGGTGTTCTAGCTGGCTTACCAAAACTTGGTAGTACTAGATGTGTCAGCTTTTTTGGTCATTGCCACAATTCTGAATATGCAAATATTTTAAAGTTATAATCCTGTGATAACTTTCTAAGTATGCGTGCTATTTTCATACTAATTCGGGTGTGTGGGGTGTGTGTGCCTTCACAGAGAGTTCTGGAATCTGAAGAACAAGTACTGGTTATGTATCACAGATACTGGGAAGAGTATAGCAAAGGGGCAGACTATATGGACTGTTTATACAGGTAAGCTTTGCAAAAGAGTTGTTAAACCTTTGAAATTAACATGAAATTTAACATGATCTGCCGGTTAAGTTGAAGAGTGTTGATTAAAGAGAGCAATAGGTGAATGTGCCTGAGGTTAATTTTGGAGAGGATATAGTTATAGTATCAGAACATAAAGGAATAATGCCTCAACAGGTAAGTATCCAAGACGGTTCCTAAAGTTCTTGCATTACTAATATATTCTGCTTGATGTTACAGTGCCAAATGTGTTGGTGCTAATCAACCCTGCAGTGTATAAGCTCATAATCCTAGGAGTTCTTCTACAAGGATGGCACTGTACTGCAGTTTGCAGTTGAAGCAGCATGGTTGGAGTCAAAGCTTTAGGATACTCTACTTTTTATGAATCAGTTGGAGTTCTTTTCTTATTGCATGCCTGCTCTGAAAAAAGTACCGTAATTTAGTTGACTCTGTTGTATCCCAGGTTCTAATTTGTATAATTCTTCCAGGATTGAAAACTGATTAATGTGGTAATCTGAAAGTTATTTTAAAATAGATTCCTTTAAAATTTAATTAGGCTTGCATCTCTGCTTCTAACCTGATAGGCAATATTTGAAACACTACTCAGATGTGAGATGCTTTTGAGCAAAATTCATAAAAGGTGAGATCGATCATATAATTGGAAAATTAGTTAAATATTTTCTTTCTTCAGTGTTGATTTTGGTTTGTTTTGGTTTTTTTTTCACCCATCCTCCTCAGTGCATTTTGCTAGGAAAACAAATCAGGATTCAGTTTGAAAAGTAAAATCCCACATGTGCTTGACTAAACCAAGGTGATAAAACCGATGTAATAAGGAAGACTGAAAGAAACTTCTTCAGATAAATAAATAATAATAAAAAAATAAAGAATAGCTAAAACCAATGCTGGGCATTAGGCCTTACCAACGTCTTGGTGCTGTAACTGGTTTCATAGGTGCTTCCAAGAAATCTAGTCTGTGTACTTTAATTTCAAGTGGTTGGGAGAGTTTTCTTATCCAGCAAATTTGCATTAAGTCATTTAAAGAAAAAAAAAAGGAAATAATTATTAAAATTTTTTATAATACATTCCTGAAAACTAAACACACATGGTGCAGCTTTTGCTTTGTTTCATTTAGTCTTTAAAATATTTGTAATAATACCAGCATATCATGGTATAGCAATTTTTAGTTTTACATGCTACTCTTAGTTCTCTTTCTGTATGTACTGATGGAAGAGAGAGAGGGTAAGTGGGGGGAGTGTAGGACTTTCCTTCTGGGCAAGTTTAACAAGAAAAGCAGAATGGCAGCTGTTGGCTTTGTTCACGTGGGAGAAGATGGGAAAATGCCAAGGGGCCTGCTTAAGGCTGGTGTTCAAGGTATTTCTAATGTCCTCACAGGTTTTGTATTACATGGAGGGCCTGTAGCCTTCTAGAGAGACCTGCATTTCCAGTTCATGGTTGGTGTCAAGGGTAGCACAGGTTACGGTACTCCATAAGAAAGTAGCTCTAAAAGTAGTTGCTGTACTCCAGTTTGTCATCCCCACACTATGACAAGTCTTCCTTCTTTGGACTGTGGTGTCCTAAATTCTTTCAAGTTCACAGGACTTCACAGTGTGTTCCTCCTTTTCTCCTTTGCTTGGCTTTTGCCTTCATGTTGAGAGTGTTCAGACATCTCTGGTCTGGTGCAGCCTCTGAAGCCTCTTAAAGTGCTTCAGTAATCTGGCTCTTTTCAGTGTCTGAAACTGAGCATCTCAAAACTTCTGGTTAGATCAGAAATTTAAATAACATTCTCAGTTGCCTCATTTAAGCATTTCTAATATAAGAAATAAGTGTAGTTGGGAAATAGAAATTTTTTCCCAGTTACTGGGAAAGGAATGAATGGTTCTGTTTAAAAATGTGACATTATGGGAATACTATTGTAACATTATGGAATACTGAGAGTCAAGAGGGATGTTTTGGCAGGTCTTGCACAGAATCCATTTTGTGTTCTTCATAAAAACTATGCATACAGTAGTAAATACTGAATTTTAAAATAGCATTTATAGCATTTCTTCTTTATAGCTGTTACTTAAAATAATTTCTGAAAATTCTTCTCTTTAAAATTTGTAATATGACTGTTAGCTAGTTACCATGACCTGAGGAAGGGATTGTAACAGACAAAAGTTTGCCCTGTTAAAATGAGCAGTACTTCTGCATTTCAGTCTGAGAGAAACACAGAAGAATGAGCAGTACAGGTAGAAGGAAATACTTTCAACTTAAAAATATCCGATAGTAGGAGTGTTTTTCTATCAATAAAATAAACTACTAGCACTCGTAATACTAATCAGTGAGTTTGGGAGTTATTTTGCCCATACATGGATGTATGTATAAGCAGTGCATGTTAAAAGGTTGGGTTCCTACACAGGTATATTGCTCACCAAGAAAATGCTGACAGTGATATTTCAGGTTCCTGTTTGATCTCTGTTACCAACACTACTGTTTTAATGTGATGTAAATTCTTTCAATGTCATTTGTATTGTGACATTTTTCTACAAAGAGCAATGGCATTGGTTAAAGGAGGTTATATTTTGTGATGTGGAAGGCATTCACAATTCTGAACCCCAATTTAAAAAGCCTTTTTATTTTTGCCTGTTTTGATGAGGATATCCTTATTTCTGTAGGTACCTCAACACACAGTTTATTAAGAAGAACAAATTGACTGAAGCTGATCTTCAGTATGGTTATGGAGGGGTGGATATGAATGAACCTTTGATGGAAATTGGAGAGGTAGGTATCTCTGAAAGTGGGGTTGGATATAAACAGTCTTCAGAATGCTATGAATTGAGCTTTGTCCTTTAAAATTTTCACTTTTTTATGTCACAGAAATATTGTAGATGTAAGCACTGTTCCCCTTGTAAAATGAGATTACAGTTTTGGTATAGAAAAATAAGAGTGACCTGGCAGGGAAAATAAATAAATATGAAAACTGCTGGAAATCTTGGGTTTAAAATGTGAGAATAGAAACACTTTGCAAACAAACTTTAGATTAAGTGATACTGCTATCTAGAAAACATGTTGAAGAAGCGGTATACTTTTGGTTTTGGAAGCCCTTGAAATGTTAGTTTTTACGCTTCTATTTCTTGATGTGACAAAGTATAAAAGCTTTTCTTGAGACTCTCAAGGCAGTAAAGTTAATATCTGTTCACGACTGGTGTAGGATTAGGCTTACAGCAGTCACTCCATTGTCCTGAGAAGTAATGGATACTTGAGTCCTATGTTAATGTATTAAATTGCAGCACTATTTTGGTGAATTTTCGTTGTTCCATTTCCTGACCTACAAGGCACTTGGCAAGTTTATCAAGTCTTTGTTTTGAAAGCATTTACTCTTTCATTATGGTTTCTGTAGGATTCTATCTTTTATTCTTTGGATTGTACAAGGGCTCTGGCAGAAGTCAAATTATTTGTTGTTCATCACTTTAGAATGGAAAGAATTACCGTTTATGCCATTCTAGATGACTGAAATGATCTAGCCTTTATCTGCTCAAGGGCAAACATGTTTATTTTATATATAGTTTTCTTCAGTGTCAGCATGAAGTTACAGAAATAATGCCCAGTATTTTTAGAAGCAGAACTGCACTCTCTGTTCTGAAGTTTCTGTCTCAACACCACTCTTGAGTGGTAACAAAACTTTGGGTGCTTTTCAGTAATCTTAAACAAGTCCATGCTTGCTCAGTTCTTCTGGGGTGTGTAACAGTAGGTCTGTACATGAGAGCAGAGGTGTGTGAGGTGTGTGGGCACAGCTTCAAACAGTTCTTCATCCCCACAAGTGTTTCAGACATTCAGTAATTGTTGTACTAGGAAATTTACAGGATGAGATAAGTTAATGAAAATAGTCTGCCAGTGCTTGCAGGTGCTTGCTTACTTTTTTCTTCTCTATGTTATGAACACATGGTGATGGACACTGCTTTTCTGAGTTGAGCTCCTATCACTGATTTCAAACTCTGAGTTCTCAATGGCTCTGTGGGAGCCCTGAGCTTAAATACCTTTATTTAAGATGTGCCTTCTGGGATTTTTCCCCCCAGAAATAGATTCTGGAAAATGGAGAAAACTGTCACGTTCAGTATTGCGAGTCCAGTTGGAGAAGTAAGATCAGTCCCTATCCTCAAGTGGGAGAAACTGTCTTGAACTAATACATCAAGTTGCTGGATTGATCTGTCTATAGTTTATTTGACAAGAAAATTCCAATAGGTGACTTGACTTTGTTTCCCACTGGTAGCTCATATGTGAGAAGGACCATGACACCACATTACAGAATTGATCTACCTGAGGTTGTTTCTCTTCACCTCATAGTCACAAAATGTATCAGTTCTTTTCATTTTTTTCCTATCTCTCCAGAGCTGGCTATCTCTCCAGAGCTGGCTTCTTCCAGCTGGCTTCTTTCATTCTGTACTGGATGAGTTCCTGTTGTCTTACAGAAACTTAACTGTTCTCCACAAGTCAAGACAGTGAAAATCACTCCTAAGACAACTTTGGTTTCAGAGCATCATCTGTCTTTGGATTTATAAGCAAACCTTTACCTCTCCTTTAGCCTGCTTATGGTGCAGTTGTGTCAGGTTTACTTTCTGTATTGCAGCATGGGTACTGAATAGCTGTGACAGTTGGAGCAAGTTCATTTTGTCTGCTTTTTGAAAAGGAAATGTATTTCACAGAGTGGGTCACATTGGCAGTTGATAGCTATGTGCCTGCTTTCAGTTAAGGCATACCTGATTGATAGTTTAATTTTTAAATCTAATGACCTGTTAGTTGTGTCAAAGCTTTCTTAGAAGCAATATTCCCTCTGTCCTTACTGAACTTTGCAGTTTCTTTTCCCAGTCTATGACTTCCTGGCAGGTGTTTTTGGAGGTCTCCTATGTGCAGTTGTTCTCTGTATATAAGGGATCACATTATCTCTTTTGGACTTTAAATCTGCCTTTGATTCAAGTGTAAGAGCTCATTTGAACTATTGCAACTGTGTTTTTAAAAATGGTATATCTTGGGAGCAACTGCTTCACCTGTAAGAATTGATGAATTCTTGAATTTATTGGAATTCTATTAGGAGCCAAATGTTAGCTTGCCAGTGACTTTGCTAAAGATGTAAGCAGCTTAGTTTGGAGACGTTCTTTGTGTGCTGGATGAAAGGATTCTGTGTCTTTGACTGTGACCTCTGACAAACTGGCCAAGAGAAATTCCCTTTTGTCAGCTGAGGCTTATTTTGCAATCATTGTTAGAAATACTGATGTTTATACACATTCAGACACTTTGGTTAGAAAGGTATGTTACTTACCTATTACTGTGCAGATGTTTTGTTTATGTGTAGTCTCAAAATCTGCCCTTGTAACCAGCTTGCTTAGAGTCCTTATATGCATTTGAGAATACTTGGAGTAGAACCAAGGAATGAATCAGTTCTATGAGATGTGTAGGAAGAATGCAGGCTGGGAAGCCAACATTCACATACTGCCTGACTAGGGAAAGAAGAGGTTACATAACAACTGAATTTTTAAAATCCTGAATGGGGAGTTGTGTCATCTTTGGTACTGTTCTGAGTTTGGTGTGGTGGTTTTTAGGGTTTTATTAAATGTACTTTTTATTGATGTAAACTTGTGTTGTGTCCTGACAGCTAGCTCTTGATATGTGGAGAAAATTGATGATTGAGCCACTCCAGGCCATCCTTATTCGGATGCTCCTCCGAGAAATAAAAAAGTGAGTCTTTGATTGTTTCTTGCTTTAACATAATGTGGGGGTGTTGCACTATATTTTTACTTTGAAAATCTGTGGACTTTGATAGAATTCTTTTACGTTTGGTTTTTTTTAAGGTAACTTCTTTTCTGATGGTGATGGTCTATCTGCTTTTCTCATTGTAGCTGTGTATTTGTGGCTCTCATGTGTAGAAAAAGGCAGTGAATTCCTGTAACGACAAGAGTAGTGATCTTTCTGTTTCAGCAATGCAACCCTTCTTATCAATGGGATAGGAGAGGAGTTAGAATAATTGTCCAGGTCCCATAGGATGCCTTTTGCCTTTTTCTCCACCTGGTGCTGTCTGCCTTTAGCTTTAGTGCTGTCACTCAAGTTAAGGACCAGGCCTCAGGCAAAGATTTGCCAAAGCCAAAGAAGCTGTGTTTGCATGAAACCCAGAACAATTCTTGCAAGTGACAAAGCTTCTGATTTTCTGTTTTTCAGATCAGTACCTTCACTTAACATTTTTGGTGTTTGACTTGAATAAAATGAAGATAATTATTTTTTGTAGTTTGAGGGAAAGTTATTATTTTATTTCTGAATACCTTTTTTTTTTTTTTTTAATACTTCTAAACAAAGCCAAAGAGCTTGGGACTTTTAAAGCTTTAATTAAAAAATTTTATTTAACTTCTAAAGGAGCTTCTAATTTATGAATAAAAAATAAAGAAATTTTGGATGCACTACAGATCTTGTGTGTAGTTGTAAGTTTCATTAGTTTCTGCACTCCTACCATTGTTTGGGATACAACACTCTGGAGTTGCCTAATGACTGGGGTTTTTTTTAAGTGATTACTCAGGTGACCAGACTGGTGTCTGTAAACCAGTCTGGTTTACTGTCAGGTAAACTGAGGGAGAGAGGTATTTTGGCAGATTGAGCTTCCTTGAACATGCAGTTGGTCAGAAAAAAAATATGTAAGGCATTAAAAACCTAATTTTAATAGTTTGTGTTTTTCATTCCTGAATTAAATATTTGACAACAAAGTAACAGATATGATGTCTCTTTTGGATGGCATTTCTGAAGCCAGGAAGTGTTTATTTGGATCCACTTGTTGAATCATGGTTCCTTTGTAGCCAGGACTTATTAGTGCTTTATCCATTTTTACTCAGACTATTTTTACTAAATGGAGATTCCCTAATTCATGGTGAATAACTTTCCCCTTTGTTACATCAAGCATAGTGATGCTGGAGACTTTTCTTAATGTATATATTTCACTGGTGGGTGGGAGTGGAAATGTGTGTAGAAACATTTTTCAATAAACTTTTTTTGATACATGAAAATAAAGAAATACAAGTAGTGGTTTGTGGCTCAGTTGAACAAGATGACTAAACTGATCTAAGAGTTTACTGACACTGAAAAGGAGCAGGCTGTGCTCTACTACCTTTCATGTGCTGAATTTGGTGCTCACCTAGTCCCTTAGTGACCCAGCTGAACTGCTAATGTGACAAAAAACCATCTTGGCTAATGATTCACCAAGTTCACAAGTCAATTCAGCAAAGCATTAGATGAGTGCCAAAGCAAAGGAAGAGAGATGGAGAGCTGTGACTGAGCAGAAGGGAGCAGGATTGGCCTCCTTGAACACCAGAGAATTCTTAAATCACTTAAGCCTGTCTTGTCTGCCTGCACTCCTAATACAGAGTTGTGAGTGTAATGCTTTCATCCCCCTCCCTCTAGCCCAAGCACTCCTCCTACAAGGCAAGCTGAATATCAACTTAAGCATTTTTGTTTCAGCACGACAGGAAGCCAGCGAGATCTTGAATTGTGAGAAAATTCATCTATGAAATTCTTAAACAGAAATAATTTGGAAATTACTCAGGTGCTATCTCAAATGGCAGTGATTAGTACAGACTAACTGAGAGAGGCTTCTCTACTGAAGATAATTAACACTTTCTAACTAACTGGACCTATTCCTGTCTATTATCTGTACCATTTGTTTGAAATTAAAGCTATTGGAAGTTAACTTTTTTAAAAGTGTTTGGAACAGTCTCATCTAGTTGACAATGAATTCTATAGGTAATTTGCCTTGAAAAACCATTGGTCTGACACAGAGCACTTCTTTTGAGTGATGGAATCTTCTTTTAGTGAATCTGATATTTAATTATTGTACTTGAAATTTTTAAAATGTTCTTTGGGGCTGTAGTAATACACTGTACATGTTGAACATCCACCGTTAGCTTGAGCCTGAAGACAGGAACAAGATGGAGTTAAGATAAACCAGCACAACTTTCTTGTGTATGTGTTTTGTAGCTTTCTCCATTTTGTTTGGAAAAAAATAACTTGTCACCACCTGAATTAGTGGAACTTGTGTTTCTAGCACTTAATCTTTTTATCCAGATTCCTTTCCAAACATCATCATACCTTTATAGACTTTTTATCCTGTGACATCTCTGCTTCAACCTGTGTTGCAGCTGCTCTGTAGCTTTGTGCATCTGTATTTCTTGCTGAGGGCTGCCAGAAGGAAAATAAATGTTTCATAGACTTCTGCCTTTGCAGGGTCACCAATTCCATTTAAGTGCGGCAGTTTTGTGAAAGTCGTCCTTAAAACTTCTGTCAAATTTTTTTTACATTTGCACTACACATTCCTGGGAGCAGAGTGCCATTGGTGTAAATAAAAACCTGAAGTGCTGCCAGAGCAGGCAAGGCCTGTTCTGTGCTGGGTTTGTTTTCATTTATTACCTTTGAGCCGTCTGACCTCTGCTTCAAAAGCTTGTTTCCTTGCTTCCTTCCTTCCTGCTCTTCAGTTGAGCATGTCTCCTGTACACATACAGCTCTTTCCTAGTGTTCCTTTGAGTGTCCTGGGTCTGCCATTGCTGCCCCCTCCCCTCCCACACATGTATGGGCTAAGGGCTCAAGTGGCCTGTGGACCCAGCAGAGGGAAGCTGGGACTTGAGCTGTTCCTCCAGTCATGCTGCTTGTGTTTGTGTATACCGAGTCCAGAGCCCTGCATGTGCGCGCTGTTTTGGGCTGTCTCTTGCCAGAGCCCTGCTTTGTAATATACTCACCTTTTAGTTCTGTGGCTTCCTATGCTCCATGGCCTAGCCCTGTGTTCACAGGCTCCATGCGTCCTGCAGCTCTCCATGCTCCTGGGCCCCTCTGGGCTGGAGGTGCAAGTCCACAGCGGATGGGACTTTTCCCTTCTATGATTGTGTGCTGCTGCCTCTGCCATCATAAACCAGACCTTGCAGAGAGATGTTGGCAAGGATGCAGGGTGTCATTACATGTACCCAAACCCAAGTTTATTCCATTGGTTCAGCTCCCTCAACTAGAGGAAATCTTCCTGTTCTGTGTCAAAAAATCAGACCATCCCTGATGCAATCCATCAGTTCAGTTCATTTGTAATGGATAATAAACCATCCAGTGGCTGTTCATTATCTGTAAGAGAGCTAATTCTTTACACCCATCATAAGTTTTCAAAACTGAGGAAACAGTATTGTTTGAAAGCAGTATCGATGGTTTACAGTGTTGTGAATACATGAAGATGGTCTGGCGTGCATAATACAATGACTGCTGGTGTGGCTGTCCTGGTAAACCTCCACAGCTCATGGACATCCTAGGAGTTTTTCCTGATTAGAAACAAAAATAAATGACATTAGCAAAATTACTTCTCTCCCATTTCACCCCAGGCTAGAAGAGTATATGGTAATGTTTGTCTTTGATGCTTAATCATAAATATATTTTTCTAAATCATGTTTTAGTCCTATTTAGCACCTTACAAGTTAGAGAATATTTTTTACTTAGTTGTAAAGTGCATATGAAAAGTGGAATTTTTTTAGAACTTTTCATGTCTTAAGAGGAAGTCTGTGTTGTTTTGGGTGCTGGTTATTTCCCAGTCTTTGCAAAGGACTGAACACTAGTCTTTTTAACATGCAAAACACTCGTTTTAATTACTTCTGTTTTCACCTGAATGGAACTAAAGACAACATTTTCTTGACTTCAACTCCTTCATTTGAAGCTAAGAATTTCACTGGAAGATGTAAGGTTTTCCTTTTCTGTATGATGTATGATTAAATATTGTGACATAATGGGCCAGGTGTGTTATTTATTCCACTTGAAATCTACATGTTGAAGAGAGGATATTCAGAAAAAAAACCAGCATACTTCTTGTTGTGGTGCTGGTAAAAAGGATGGATTTTATGGAAGGGGCAAGAGTGTAATGAAGGCTACAAATACAAGATGGAAATTACTGTAGCTTTTAAACTACTTGCATAGAATATATAATTTGGAATACTTAGGTCCTTAGGAAATACTTGGAAATTTCACGACCTTTAAATGCTTTTGAATGCTTGTGAATAACTATCTCAACAATTTAAATGTATCTGAGAGAAATAAGTGCATTTTTTATTGTAAGATTAATCTTCTTTAATTTTGCCAATTTGAGCAGGGGAGTTTACTGGAAATTATTTTCATCCACTTTTATTTCATTTGGCTGTAGATGAGTTACGGCAGATACCTGCGTTCTCATTAATGTCGTCTTTGTCCGTTTCAGTGATCGCTGTGGAGAAGACCCAAACCAGAAAGTAATCCATGGGGTTATTAACTCCTTTGTTCATGTTGAACAGTATAAGAAAAAATTCCCCCTAAAGGTAGGTATGCATTTCTGATTGTGTATTTTTAATTTGGAATGTCTATCTAGTATATATGTTATTTGTCCTTTTAAAAAAAATTCTCTCTTCTAGTTTTATCAGGAAATTTTTGAGTGTCCTTTTCTGAATGAAACAGGGGAGTATTATAAACAAGAAGCTTCGAACTTATTGCAAGAGTCAAATTGCTCACAGTACATGGAGAAGGTAAGAGATTCTTCAATACACATGCAATAATTAAAATAATTTTACTGATGATACATGTTGTCCTCTACAGTTCTCATAGCTGTTCTTTGTGTTATGCTTTCGTGTAATTGAAATCGTACTTTTAAGTGAGAACATAAACTACAAACCTTGCTATGGATGGACAGTCAGTATCAAAATATTTCATAATAAATGATGACTCAATGGCATGAAAAGTGGAAAAAAAGTCAGAAAAATAAAACACATCTGTTTGATTAGTATTACTTCCTCACTTCCTTATTTTCTTTCAGTTTGGAGTAGGGTAACATTAGAGTTTTAACAATATGTGGTTAGAAAAGGCTCATAAGTTGTTACAAAACATTATTAAAAATTACACACTCTGAGGTGGATTTTCTTTCATTTTGCTTTGTGGTGTATGAAGTTGTGTTGTGGTTAAATGACTTGTAATTCTTATACCTAGTTTAAGAAAACAAAGATTAATACAACACTAGGAGTCAGTTCTTGGTCCTATACTGTCTGCACTACCAAGATAGAAGGGGTGAGAAGAGCACTGTGAAATTGCTTTTAAGATAATGGTTACACACCTGTATTGGGACAGGCTAAGACTTCAACTAAACTAAAAGCAGTTTTGCCTATCATTAGCAGTCTGCAGCTGCACTACTCTCCCTAGACCCTCCTCATATTCACAGGGTGTAAGTGCTTTTATGGCAGTATTCATATGACTTATCTTATGATTAAGCCTATTTCCTTCATTGAGTTATAAAAAGAGCTTTTATTAATAGCTCAGATGTACTCCTGTACCTATTGAGCAGATGTTTACATACAAGCAGATGGATTTGGAACAGTAAAGTGAGTCTTTGAGATCTCTTTTTCTTAGATATTGTGGTAAAATTTTCTCAGAAGGAATAAGAAGTATGGTAAGAGAAATTGGGGAAGACTCGTCACAAGGTTAAAGGGAACAAGAAATTTCAAGATGAAAACTATGGAATGCTGGTAGACATCTAGTAGTGACCAAGCCTAGTTAGTACTCAGACTAGATTGTGTTCATTTAGTAACAGCCTGATTCAGAAGGACAAAATAAAATGTTAATCCTGCACAGGTTCTTTTGTAACTCTTATTACTTATTCTTGTTTCTCATTCTACATACATACACTGTGGTATATTCTGGTACTATATAAGTTGTCAGTATTTCTTCAGCTTGTACTTTAAACTCTTCTGTGTAGGTTTTAGGTAGATTAAAAGATGAAGAAATGCGATGTCGGAAGTACTTGAATCCCAGCTCGTATGGCAAAGTGACTCATGAATGCCAACAGAGGATGGTAGCTGATCACTTGCAGTTTCTACATGCAGAATGTCACAATATTATCAGACAAGAGAAAAGAAGTGGTAAGTCTCACTGGTCACAAAAAGATTGAAATGGTTTTTTGTTTTATTCACTTAGCATTGCAATTTCCTATCTTTTTTCAATGACCTTCTGTGCATATAAACATTTTCAACTAATGTTACTGATCTAGAAATCCCTATTAAACCCTGAATTACATTTTTCTTTTAGCATGCAACTAATTTTTATTCTTCCAAGTATATAGTCAAAACCTTCTTTTTACTGCTAACAATCCTTCTTTCAGCTAATGCTCTTTCTCTTTCCTTGTCTTAGTCATCTTAAAAACACACTGAAGTCCTGTGTCCTGTAGAATTTATCATATTTTATGCTTGTGTTTTCTTTTGTAAATCAATGGCTCTGTCTTAACAGATTTCTTCATCATCACTTAACAGGTCAGGCTTATAAAATATTTTGGCATCTTTTCACAGCCACTTTTTATTGTCCTGAATCTTTTGTGACATCTCATCCCAAATCTTTTTTACAGAAGGAGATGCTCTTGTCATTAATATTCCCTGCCTGACTTGAAACAAATTATTTTTCACAGTTGAACTTAAATTGTATCTAATAATGGTGTGTTCAGTTTCCAGGGAATTTTTCAAGCTTGATCAGGGTTTGGATCTATTTTGTTTGGTTTCTTTTTTGGGGGTGCGAGGAGGCAAAATATTATAAAAATAGCAGTTGTTTGTTTAGAGTTGTTTCTCACCTGAGAAAAATTTCAAGCTACCACTGGAGGTAAATAAAAAGTCAAGAAAATACCTAAACTGATTTTAGTCATCTGCTGCTAAGGGAGATTAAGGAAGGCCAGTGTTTAAAATAAACTGGCACACTATCTCTCCACACTAGCCCACCTCTCTTCTTAGAGTCTCTCCTAAAGAAGCTGTGTTGGAAGGGTGAGGTAGTCACAATGGCAGGACTCAGTAAATA
Source organism: Pyrgilauda ruficollis (assembly GCF_017590135.1). Taxonomy (NCBI): domain Eukaryota; kingdom Metazoa; phylum Chordata; class Aves; order Passeriformes; family Passeridae; genus Pyrgilauda; species Pyrgilauda ruficollis. The sequence goes on from NW_024510321.1 coordinate 11,116,570, forward strand.
CTGGTAATAGGCCTACTCTTTCCTTTTTTCTTTTGTCAATGATCCAGTGTATGTTAGTTTTTGTTTATTTTTTGTCAGTGATCCAGTGTATGTTAATTTTTTCTTTCAAAACAGTTGATCTTGTTTCAGCCCATAAAAAGTTCTGTTTGAAATCTTGGTACTATATTAAGTGTTAATTTTTAGTGTTTCTAAGTGTACTCTATAAAAATGTATCTCTGTTACAGACATGGCAAATATGTATACTCTACTTCGTGCTGTGTCAAGTGGTTTACCTCATATGATTCAGGAACTACAAAACCATATCCATGATGAGGGCCTTAGAGCAACCAGCAATCTTTCTCAGGAAAATGTGAGTTTCTTTAGGCAACTGAAATGACAGTTTGATTAACATTCTTGATTGAGTGTTTGCCCTTCTCTTAGTTGTTTTTTTTAATTTTGTGTGCATAAAATTGGTTTGCAACGTGACGGATAAGTTGTAACTTCTCATCAGCATGCTTAGCTGTGCCACATTATCTATTCTGTGAGCTGACTGTTGTAATTGCTGATCTAACCAGAAACAACTGCAGCTAGATATTTCTCATTATTGTTTGCTTAATACTGCCGGGGCAAGTCGGTCCTTTTGTTCTATGTATGTTTTTTGGTTTTTTTTTTTTTCCTTTTTTTTTTTCCCTGAATTTCTTTAAGTCAGTGGCATTTGCTGCTCTGGTATATTAGAAGCCAGTGATTCCATTTTGTAAACACTTGACATCCTGTCCTGATTTCAATCTGATGGTTTTCATAATGGCTTTGTAGTCATTTTGCTTTATATAATCATGTAATTTCTGAAAATATTATTTTTTTTATTAAAGTGTATTAAACTTTTTTCTGTTTATGTCTGTTTAAATTACTCAATTCCGTTTTTGTTTCTCCAGCATTGCTGTTCAGAGACAAACTACAAGCTTTTGTTTGACATTTTATTTGTGCATGTGTACATCTTACTGTCTAGATCTGTGCTCACTTTAGGATGGTGACTTTAGCTATCCAGTGTTTCTGTCTATAATAATGCATAAACACAAGCTGTTCTACATTCACTCTGTTACTGACTGCACAGGAATGCTTACTATTCTGTGACTCCACTGTAACTTCAGTGTGCATACTGAAGTCTTTAGTAGTACAGTTTGCTTTCCAATTATTTTTAGGTTTATTGAACTTATTCTTTCAAACTAATAGTGTCTACTCACAGAAATAAATACAGACCCATGAGGGTGGTGACAATTTGCACCCTTATGTAGATAATTTCAAAGTGTGAAATACTTGTTCTGTTGTATAAATTATGTACTTTGAAACATTTTTAATGTGTGACCTGAGAATGTTCTTGGGGAGTTATGCTACAGAGGCAATGCCTTTCACACTGTTGCATTTGTGCCTGCCAGCTTGTCTGTGTAGGGACTCCTCCAGCTCATGTGAGTCATTTCTATGCAGAATATGATGGTGGAATGTAGTGCACGAAATTCAATTGATAACTGCCCTGTGAGGGAAAATGTAAAGGGATAATCCAGATTTTCTGTCTCTGAAGTCACTGTGTAGAAGAAGCAGCACTTTATTATATCAGTTGCTTGATTGCTATATTTATGTTAGCATTCATGATTTTTGAAAAGGGTAATAACAGATTTTAGGGAAAAATAGATGGCATGAGAACAGTATAGACTCAAATCTAGGTTGGATAGCAGGACTGTAAACGTAGCCTAGACTTCTTATTTCCAAAACATGCTCTAGCATCATAATGTGACAGTACAGCAGAATCCATCCTCTCAAAATTCACTGTAGTGTTAACTTTCTCAAAATAAGTAATTAGTAAAAAATCTACAACTAATGTAGATGTGTTTGTGTTAGACACTACTACTTTTCTTGCTAACTTGCTTTCTGTTTTATCTACCCTCTTTAGATGCCAACTCAGTTTGTGGAGTCAGTTTTGGAAGTACATAGTAAATTTGTTCAACTGATCAACACTGTTTTGAATGGAGATCAACACTTTATGAGTGCCCTTGACAAGGTAATTTTTGCTTAAGTAAACAAAGCAGTGAAAAACAAAATCCAGGATCCTGATTCAGGCTCACCAAAACTCTTCACAGCATCAACACATGGTCAATGATAGTTCATATGCAGTCTTTCTAGTTTAGAAATGCGATGGAGCAAAAGACAATCCAGTGTAAGGGAAAAGATAAATTAAAGGAGACCATTTTAATACTTGTTTTCTGAAAGACCTTTCTTTTCATCATATTTCAAAACACAAAAATGATGCCGATCCTTTCAGTGCAAATACAAGTGCAGATAATAAATAGGCAAGTGGTGGGATTTGGGAGGTTTGTTAATTCTCGCATGCATTTGAACTTGAATTTGCTTGCTGAGATAATGTTTATCTCTGAATGCTCTTAGTATTACTTCCATAGAATCTTTGCTTAGATTTTTCAAGTTGACTGCAAAGAATATCTGGAAACTTATATTACTTCAGTCACTGCCATAATAGGTAACTTTTTCCAGGAGAAAGCTGCACTTGAATTTAAATAACAAATACAGGGAAAGAGGCTTGCTGCTCTTTTATTTGAAATGCATAGCCATACAGGTATTCAAGATAACAGTTTAATTATAATAAAATTTAATATTAATCATTATTAATTATAACTAATAAATATATTTTATTTTTTTAATTTCCTCTGACAGGATGCATACATACAGTTCGTTGCTCTTTTGTGGTGTGTGCAGTAGTTGCAGTTTGTAGTTAATGTCAGAGTCTAAGCTTTGACAATTATCAGTCAAGGTTTACCTGAAGAGGCATAATGGAGAAGGTACCAGTGATGGTACCAATAGTAGTTACCCATCTGTATTTGTGACATTGATAAAATAATTATTTAGCATTTTAAAACAAATATTTCAATACCAAATACATTTCTCTCTCCATTGTAATTAATGTCATGTACCAGAAGGTGGAGTAACACGAGACTGACAACTTCATTTGCTGGTATATAGACAGACAATGTACTTTTTCTTAAATACATCAGTTCTTCATTTTGTTGATATTTCTTACAGTAAATACTTAAAATATTGATTTGCTGTTAATTTTTTATGGTGACTATCAAAATCACCATTGCTGCCTCCAGTATTATTGCAAAAGATTGCTCCAAGCTTTAAAGATATTGCTATTTCTTGTCCAGTCGTGCATTCTTTTCTCAGAGGAATTCTAGGGACCTATTAGCAAATTTTGCAATCTTGAGGTATTGTACAGAAGAATTCCTTGTCAGTTTGTCTTTATAATGATAACAACAATATTTTCCTTTTACAGAGGAACTATAATTCCTGGGAACTATGGTCATGAAGTATTTTTGATTCACTGTTAGTTTGCAACACTAATTTAAATGTAACATGTAGTTTAGAAACTCTGTTTTTCTGATAATATTTTTTCATTTCTAAACTGCCATTATCTCTTTCCTATTTTATCATATTTAGGTTTTTTCAGTCACCATATTGTTTGTACTCTACTACTTCAAATTTCCACTTTCAACAATATATTTTTCTCCTCTTCAATGTATGAAAAAAACGAACAACCAAAACCACTTCCGTTTCTTACTGCTGTGAACACATCATATAAGTTTTTCAGCTCAACATACATGCTGTTCATGTGCTGCTACTCAAATCTACTTATCTGCACTTATTCCCAAGTTTCTTTCCATCCATTCTTTTGGACCATAATATTGCTGTATACCAAAATCATAATACTTTTGTGAAGTTTCTAATCAGAACTTAATTTGTTCTTTGGTTTTCTGTAACTATTTTTCTTCTTCTACTCTTTCTACTTTTACTTAATTCGCAACTTGAAAATGTTTAACAACAAAATTCTCATAGGGCATTAATTTATCCTTTTTATGAGTTGTTTCTTTTTTTATCCCCTTTTGTGTAGTTCAGTTTTATAGGCTCTCAGATGGGTCTTTGCCCTGAGGATTTTTTTGATTTCTTCAAATTTCATAAAAGAAAAAAGTTTAAGTCATTGACAATTTTTCTCTTTGCTCCATGTTTTATGTAGGCTTTGACATCAGTAGTTAACTATCGGGAGCCCAAGTCGATCTGCAAAGCACCTGAGTTGGTAAGTGATGCACACAGAAAGTAATAATTCTTGTATATAACCATCAAATGGATTGCAGTAGGGTCCTTCACATGCATATCCAGCTCTCACACTGGGTCACACTCAGGTGTGTATTTTAGTAGTAACAGCTTATGCTGCACACACATTTTGTGAGCATGCAAAATTGCTATGGTTTTAATTTTTGGTGTATACTGTGTTTTCTGTGGGTGTAGAATGTATCATTTCCCATGAATACAGCCTTTGTGTAGAATGTGAGACAGTAAACTGTGACTTATTTAATGTTTGAACTGTTGTAGAAGTTTGGAAATACCTTGGCATACATTTGTTCTCAAGCTTGACAAGTAGTTTTGGGTTTGATTTTTCTTTTTTTAATTTGAGCTGGCCAAATACTGTGACAACTTGTTAAAGAAATCAGCAAAAGGAATGACAGAGAATGAAGTAGAAGACAAGCTTACAAGTTTCATTACTGTTTTCAAATACATTGATGACAAAGATGTATTCCAAAAGGTAACTTTTCCTATTCAATAATGGTTAAAATGTCACATTTAAAAGAAGAATGTGGTTATGCTTCTTAAAATCCTCATCTCCGTTCTTTTTAATGCAGTTCTATGCCAGAATGTTGGCCAAAAGATTAATTCATGGTTTGTCTATGTCTATGGATTCTGAAGAAGCGATGATAAACAAACTAAAGGTAAGGTAGGATTCTTCTAACACAGAGTAAACAAATATAGGAATATGTAGTTTTGAGAGGGAGCAGCAGAGGGTGCCAGAGGTAACTTAGCAACTGGTAAATCTGTTTCTAATATCTGACAGCAAAAGCTAGTGTTTAGGTAGTCTTTGAAAGAAAAAAGGCTGAGTATCACCTAGGCATTTGAGATTTTTATGAGTTTTTGGATAATTTTATTAGCTGCCTTCAAGTCATTGATGTTAACATTAAAAAGGTATCAAGGACTTTCATAAACATGTCTGTCTTTTGATTTTATAAAACAATATTTTTCAAACAGATTAGTGTATATAAGGTGAAACTACGATAAATATAATTTTATTTTACAGTGTTTGTTTTTTATTATAACTAGTGCTTTCTGTAAATATAACAACACTTCTGCTGACTAGATTTTCATATTGTATTAGTTAGGGAACATAATTTGTATGATGGGTACTGTTTTCACTTTGAAACCTGTTGCAATATTTCTTCACAGCAAGCCTGTGGTTATGAATTTACCAGCAAGCTCCATCGAATGTATACAGACATGAGCGTTAGTGCTGATCTCAACAATAAATTCAACAACTTCATCAAAAACCAGGACACAATCATTGATTTGGGAATTAGTTTTCAGATATATGTTCTACAGGTACTAATGTATGTTTATTGCTGCTGAGTTATTTGTATTTACTTTTTATGTTCTGATAACAGATATACAATTTTTCTAATTATGAATACTACTTTATATGGGAACTGATGGCCTGTGATCATTGTGGAATTACTTACTTTCCTAGTGTTTCTTTGTAAAATCAAACCACTAGGTTCCTAAACAATAGTGATATAAAATTTCAGTCTTAATTAATACCTCAGTGGGATGTGCAGAAGGTGCAGTAAAAAATTATCAGTAAAACTTCCCGTGTCAATCGATTGTCTTACAACATAATATACACCATACATCCACTTAAGAGTATTCTTTTTTCCTTAACATATGTTATGTGAAAATGTTAATGCTTTTATTTTTCCCAATACTTTTAGGCTGGTGCATGGCCTCTAACTCAGGCTCCTTCTTCTACATTTGCAATTCCTCAGGAACTGGAAAAAAGTGTACAGATGGTAGGTTAGTAGGAGGCTTCCTGTAAACATGTGGGAAATATAAAATAACTCCAAATGAAAAATCATCATTCTAACAGAGAAAAACTTGAGCTGCTTTATTTTGATTGTAAATTATGTCTGTCATGTTTCCAGTCCATATGCAATGTGGAAGGATCACTCAAATACCTTACTGAATTTATGTATCTATTTGTGTAGCTTTTTCACATCTCTCTTCTACACTTTGTGATTGCTGAAAGAGAGGCTAATAAATGCAATCAAATGAACTAGGTTGGTTCTTTGTTTCAAAACCAACTCTTAATATTTAGATAAAAGAAGATTCTGTTTCTAATATTAAATCTGAACAGTCTTAATAGCAGATTAAGATGCAAATACAGGTTTCTTGTTCCCTGTTTCATAGAAGCTGTTCAAGGTCAAGCTTTGTGCTAAGTTCTCAAAAGCTCATTTTATGATTTCTCAAAGCAGTAAAGGTTTTGCTTTAGCCATATATTTTCTTCCTATGTGATTATTTCTGCTTTGTAGAGGTAGAGTGTTTTGTTGCTTTTGATTATGTTATTGTATTCTAAATGTTACCTGTACAATGTTTGTTGAAAAACAAAATATTTGTGTTGATCTTTGCTAAGGTGTAATTCATGGAGTACAATTTAGGCAATACACATTTTGTATTATTGGACATAAGAGATTTTTATAGTTGTTTTTATACCTTCAATTGCTATTTGATGTAAGTTATAATGGCAGTTGTCTTTTTTCTGTGGTGAAGGATCTTTTTCTTGTATTACTGCTGAATATTAGGACTACTTATTCAGCTTTAATTTCCACTTAAGTAGCACTTGTTTTTAGCAATATAATAGTTTCTGACCCAGACTACAGGATCACCAGGTGTGATGAGTTTTTGCTGTCTTTGTGGGTTAAAATAGGAGTATTGTCAGTTGTGCCTCAGTTGGAAAATTGGTACAGAATTGTATATCAGAAGCATCTCAGAGTCTGGGTTGCTTGCTTAATTTCACCGTTTTGCCATTTTAAAGGAGCAAACTTATTCATGTGTCTCCTAGGTAGAGATCAGTGCTTTAAAATAGAATTCCCTAAAGAAACAGAACATGACCTTGAGGGGCTAGTCTTTGGAAATTGTCTGACAATGTCTTTATTTACTGTCCAGTCTGATGATTTGACCCATGGAGAGAGTTCTCTTGGGATTCTGGCAAGGATTTAGAAAGGGAGAAAAAAGTATTGCAATTGCACTCCAAAGTATGTGAGTACATATGTAACTGGGCAACCTCTTCAGCAGCTTTATCTGAGACTGATGAAGCTTCCTCTAAATATATATTTATCTGAGTGGTGTACAAATACTGTTTTTCATACTGTGCAAGCTTGTGGGTGGAGAAACACCTAATTCCTAAAGAGATCAAAACTCCCTGTTCTTATGTTCTCCTTCAATGTTAATCAGTTTCCAGACCAAATCAGAATAAGCCAAATAGGTGTTTGTGCACAGTGTTGGCATTGTGGAGTTCAAAGAGTTTGATCTCATTTTAGGGAAAGGTTTTTTGAATCTGTTGAAGTTCTCATTACCAGAGGTAGGCCTTAAATTAAGATTCAGTCATCACTCATCTTCTGAAGGAAAATGCTGTCATGAATGGATCTGCAATGTTTTCATCCAGTATGATGGACATAAAACCAGTATTTCTTCATGAGGTGGTAGGGTGATGATAAACTCTTGTGAGTAGTTATATGTGTGACTAACTGGTGTTCATTTTGTTTTGCAGTTTGAATTATTTTACAGTCAGCATTTTAGTGGAAGGAAGCTTACTTGGTTACATTATCTTTGTACAGGTAAAAAACAAAGTGCTTTGCTTATGGTCTAACAGTTACTTGCTAAAATTTCTTTTCAAATGACAAAAACATGGGGGAGTTGGAACATTATTTTGCATATAAAGTCAATGGACATATTTTGTGTTATAAATTAATATGTAGTACTTAGAATTTCCAAAATCCATGTCTTATAAACTTGTGATTTATTAAATCCAAATAAAACTAGAATTGTATGCTCTTAACTGCAGAAAAGCACTGCAGATCTGCTGAGTTGATAACAATTGCCCTGGAATTGTTTCTGTAGTATTGATGTTCCTTACATAAATATTAAATAATTTTAAGAATGCGTATTATACTATTTTGCTCAGGTATGTGACTATCTACATAAATACATACTTTTAATTATTTAATTACTTAGTATTTATTATTGTTAAGTATTTATTTTAGTAAGTTTCAGTCAATCATGTTTTATTTTAAGTGCTTTCATTATCAGGTTTTAACAACTGAGCACTGCAACATATCACATGGAGTAGAAAACCATAGCCCACAACAATGTAATATAATGAAAATCTAGTTCTGGTAACAGAAGGTTGCTGTTAACTCACACTCACCTTCACACAGAAAATCTAAATCTGCTTTCAAGTAGATTTCTTCAGTGCTTTTTGTTTTTCATGGGAATTTAAAAAATGTAAGAATATGAAAAATTTTTGATGGACAAGTATTTTACTTTGTTTTTAAATCTTTCCTTTAATCAACTTCCTCATTAATCACTATTCTGAGATTCTGTGTAAGCTGTTAATTGAAGTTTATGCATTGCAATGTGTTGAGTCTACTTGGAATTTCTTCTTTTATGATTATTAGATATTTATTATTATTAGATATTGCACTGTTTGTCTAGTATGCATAGTTAATCAGGGTGGGGTGGTTGTTGTAGGCCACGCTGTATATGTGTAAATTCACAGCATCAGTTGTCATTGTTCCCTTTCAAGTGTTAAATACAGACTTAAGTTGAATTTCTGGAAATGTACTAGGAGCTCTGTTAGTTAGGCTTCAGATAACTTTTCAGCACCTTTCATCAGTTTATAAAATACCACTTGTATCATTACAGGTGAAGTAAAAATGAATTATTTGTGCAAACCTTACGTAGCCATGGTCACAACATACCAAATGGCAGTGTTGCTTGCCTTCAACAACAGTGAGACTGTCAGTTACAAGGAGCTTCAGGACAGTACACAAATGAATGAGAAGGAGCTGACAAAAACCATCAAATCTTTGCTTGACGTCAAAATGATCAACCATGACTCAGACAAGGTATGCCATAGTGATATAAAAACATTTAGTGTTTTCGGTCTTGTCATTCTGATATTTGTTGAGGAATTTTTAAAAATATCCATTGTTTACTTTTATTTTTCTAAGCTTTATTTTTGACTCTTGTGAAAAATTGTAAATCTGTACTTATAAGGAAAGGGACAGGAGGAAGTAGAGTGCCTGTCATATAGGCTTTCTATGCCTATAGCAGCATGAAGAGGTAATAATGCAGAGACTCTTTATTGTTTCTGTTGCCTTGCTTTCAAAGTTCTACTGAATCACAGGAAGGAGCCCAAGTAGTAAACCAGAGTTTTACAGTGATCCTAAAAAAATATTTGTGGGATTAAGAGATGGAAAGTAAGAGCAGTCGTGTTCTTCCTTGTGGACAGATTACAGGAGCAAGAAAGAGAGCAAGGAGGACTTCTGTGAGAGGACTTTAGGACTTTTGCTGCAGTTTGCCAGACTTATAATTGTATGAGTTTCTTGGAATTCCAATAATATCTGAGCTTTGTTTGTGATTCAGGCAATGATTTATACTTCTTTTTCTGACTCTCTCATCCTTCTGTATAGCCTTTGTGAAATCTTTTTTCCAGTACAGCAAAGGGCACAGACTTACTCTGTTAAGAAATACTGCAGAAGAGCCTGTGCATCCCATACAGATCTAGCATGTGCTTCCAGCTCATCCAGAAAGCCCACTATGCAGACAGTATCAGACAGAAGGAACTGAGATAAGCGTTCAGTTCACTTACAAGAAGAAATCCAAAGCTGCTATGACAGATGCTTTTGTTTTTAACCAGGAAAATTTTAGAAAATGGGAAATGAGATCACAAGGAAGAGCTGGTGCTTGGCTGAAGCATAGGACATGCTTCCAATATCTAGAAATGAGCTCAGGTTGAAACAATTGCTGGGAAGATGTCTGGTAAACCATGGGTCAAATAAAACACTGGGAGCTATTACAGGAAACAGTGAGACCTTTCATAATCTTAGAATGTTGCCTGTTATTTAAAGGATTTACATTTTTTTATGTCCATTGTATAAAGTTCACCCAATTTCTTAAAGGTTATGTCATAGAAGAAGGAATAATACAGCTTTCCAACCCTTTTACTTTTTAATGTTTACCCCACTGCATTTTCTAGTTCTTTGTCTTCCAAACTACTGTATTCAAGTGTCTTTACTATTTCTGTTTTCTTTGCACTCCATCCAGCAATGTGATAGGAGACCTGTAGACAGTCTATCAGCTTACTTATTAAATAAACAAGTGAGCTTTAGTGGTTTAAGCAGTGGAATTCAATACACAAACTTCTCTTTACCTGTATCTGAGCCAAACAGAAAAGCACAGTATAGTAAATGTTGTAGTTTGCTGTTACTTGTTTGTTCATTTTGTGAACAGTGTGGGGGAAAGAATATGAGAAGCTTCATCTCAAAATCTTCATTGGTTCATTCGAATCATGCTTTTTGAGTTCATGCTTGATACATAATTTATTTTGGTTTATATTCAACCATGTCAGCAGAATAATGCTAAAAGCTAATGTTAGCTTTTTTTTTTTTTTTGTTAGCTTATTATTTTTAAAGCTCTTGGTCTTTCCCCTTTCATGTTGTATTTTCTACTATGCCTGATATCCTGGTTTTTATATATATTGTAACAAAGACTACTTGTTGCAAGATACAAAATTAGAATTAATATTGGTTTGAGTGTATATTTACATAAATATTTTCTGTGTTTACTAAAATGTTTGTGCCTTAGACAGTTTGGCAAGATTCCAAGGTCTCAGAATCCCAGTAACTTTATTCTGCTGCAAATTGGTACAGACTCTTGCCTGGAAACTGCAGAGATATGTCCAGTCATGCTGTGTTGAATGTAAAGGTGTTTTTACTGTAGGAAAAAAATATGGAAATAATAATAATAATAATAAGCACATATATATGTGGAAAAGAATCAAGATTCTGACAGGAAAAAATTTTAAATCTGCAGATAGATGTGCACTGTAGAAGTTGCAGTCTGTCAGCCGTTTCTGCTATAACATACCAAAATGTTTAGATGCTTTTCCTTAAATTCTGGAAGACAACTTTTGTAAAAATTATGAAAGCAGCAGCTCCCCTTTGAGGTCCTGTCATAGATAAATGCAAATCCTACTTTCTTTGCAGGGAGAAATTGCAGGGAGAAAATGACTTTAAATGGAGAGTGTTTGCAACTAAGATAAGCTATCAAAGTATTAAAAGGGAAATTTCTTGCTAACAAAATTCTTGTAGGGCAGAGTTCTTCAATAGTGCTTTCTGAAATAGATTTGATTTTTGGGTCAGTTAAACTAGCTTTAAAAATTGACCTGGTTCATATGGCATTTTAGAATTTCCAGCTACAGATCTGAAATTTTTTCTGTGTATGTAAGACCCTAACTGTGACTTTTCAAAGTAAACTGTTACTATTTTCTGGTTCCATGTCTGATTTTAAAAACTATTGTCTATTGCAGGAAGATATAGAGACAGAGTCTACATTTTCATTAAATATGAACTTCAGCAGTAAACGAACAAAGTTTAAAATTACCACATCAATGCAGAAAGACACACCACAGGCAAGTATTCTTTGATGTTTCTAGCCTGAATAGCTTAGAAAGCTTATTTTTCTAGAATGGAATTTACTGTGTTGGTTTGGTGTATGCAGATATCAGATTCCATAAGATTTACAAAAGAAATTTTGTAGGTTGAAAGTTTAAGCAATGCCATTTTTTTGAACTTGAAATATAGGCAAGAGAAGATGAAATAGGGAACAAGAATTAAAATAAAAAGATAAACAAAATGGTAATACCAAATGGTATTGATGTTTAGTCTGTGTCGTGAGACTCTTGTTGCTGGTGTTTATAAAGGAACTTACTGCAAGAACAGCAGAACCAATCAACTCTTTTCCTATGGTTTTGTGTTCTTTGGCAACTAAAATCAACTCCTGTGTTGTTAATCCATGTTCTCAGTGTATCTCGTAAGACACAGGATTTTGTACAAGATGGGTATGTGCTGCCAAACTCAATATATTAGTCAATCCTGATTGCTTTTCTCCCTAGCAGAAATGTTGGTTTAGATGCCTCTCTCCTACCTTCCTGCTGACTTTCATTAAACCTGATATCCTTAATTTATGGACATGCTTTTACTGGAATTGAACTACACATGCATTTTTTTAATATAGTTCACCACTATTAGTAAAATAAAAAGCAGAGATTCAAGATCCTTTTATGCAGTCTTTACTGGTCTTACAGTGTTTTGAGCATTACTGTTCTTCCTGTGTCACAGGAGATGGAGCAGACCCGAAGTGCTGTGGATGAAGACAGGAAAATGTATCTTCAAGCTGCTATAGTCCGTATCATGAAGGCACGTAAAGTGCTGCGACATAATGCTCTTATTCAGGAGGTAAGAGAAGTCCTTGAGCTTGATTTCATGAAAATCTTCAGGGTAGTAGGGTAGAACATCAGACTACAAAACTCAGCCATGTGGAAACCAGTACTCCAGCAAAATTAGTGAGAATTTCCCTGGAGTCTGTTTTGAACTGCAGTACTGGAGCACTAGCTGGGATCCATCAATCTTGTAAATGTGTCTTAGCACCAAAGCATTAAGTTCTTGCTCTTTCCTGTTGGCTGGTTCTATGCCAGGAGATGTATCCTAAAAAATCATTGCCAGAGCTATGGGTTCAGTTGAAAACATGAATAGGGATATTCTAGTATGAAAGTTCCACAGAAGCACTTAGCCAATTCTGTGCTCTAATCATTATTTTATTATAACTAATGGTTTAAATTTTAAAAGTTGTCTGAGTATGGAGACATGCACTTTTTAATCTCCCTTTTCCACAAAGTGGTACAGTTCTCTAGATTTTTTAGATTCCAGATTAATGACCTGTGAACTGTCACAGTCTGGCTTGGAATGAAGTGTTATTTCTTTAGTTTTTCTCCCACTTTCCCATCTGCTGGTTGCCTGCCTAATTGTATTTCTCATTCCAGCCTAACATTTGCTTCTTCCAGCCCGTTCCCAGTTTTACTTTTCTCAACCTTCCAAAGCTCTTTCTTCAGTTTAATTCATTCTTGCATCTCTGAGCCTTGCTGGACAGCCTCAGAGAAGACTGGGAAGACTAGTGGGAGGGGGAATTGAGATTCCTGTTTCATTCAACCATTTTGAGCATAGAGGTGGAGAGACATTGAGTAATTTGTGGTCAGGGAGGAAACGGTTTACCACACCCACTCCTTAATTTTTATTTCTTATAAAAACCTAGCACCAACAGGGAGTTTGTAAGCCCAGAAGATGCAGTGTGAGACCTCTTAAAGATTTTGTATATTGAAGAAGTGTTTTTACATAAATAGTCTGAAAACAAGCTTAATTTGAGAAATCTGATTTTGAATATCTAAAAGATGAGGCAGCATAGGTCCTGATTTTTCTCAGAATCTTTGGTTTTTTTGGTTTCCCATTATTTAAACCATCTATACAATTATCATGAAATTGTGTAAGAATTTGCAATTAAAGCTAGAAAATTATAGGGAAGCCCTTTCATCTTTGAGAATACTTTTTTCTGCCCACTGTCAAATTATTAGAAAAATTTCTTGAAATGTACTTTGCCTGATATCAGTTTAAAAGGGTGAAATGGATTACAAATTTCTGTGTTTTAGAAACAAATCCTTTCTGGTTGCTTCTTCCTTTGTGTAGTGGAAGGGCCACTTACTTACATGCCCCTGCTATGTTTTGCTCTGGCAGGGCCCTTACAGAATAGTAACATTAGAACCTTTTTCTTCAGCTTTGCAAAAAAGGTGGATATTTTCATGGTTACTGAGTTAAAAACTAGGTAGAGAGTATAGTTGTGATATTGTTACTAATTCTGGTGCCACTGTTATTTTTATCATGCTGTTTATATTCTTATATATAATGTATCAATTAAAATATGCTGTTTGACTTCATGAGTAAGAATGAGTATTTCTGAAAGGAGTCAGTTTACAATGAATAGTTAATATTTTCTCACCTTGCTAGTATTTTTTTCTTAGCTATAGGGGCAGGATTATACTGTTAGAGAGATTGAGAGACTCCTAACCCTAATGTAGTTACCTCTGATTCTAACACTACTGCACCACACATTTCATTTAGGTGTCCAAGAAAATACTCCAGGCCCTTGGTAGACCTGTATATGTCAGCATGTGGTCTTTGTGGAATTGTTAATTGTGTTAGATGCACCCTGATAATTTCAATTCTAGCTCAATGTTGCAGTCCTCTGCGGGGTGAGATAGCTTTTCCTATAAAATGAGTAAGACTGGAAGAGTAGTGGAGGGGAGACATCAGAGCAGTCATTCCCAGAAAATTTTTATTCTGATCATCAGGTATTTTTGTCTATCCTTCTTACTTGTACTGTCTTTGTTAGAAAAAAAAAGCAACAACAACAAGAAAACCCATACCAATACAAAATTCTCTCTTTCGCTGTGTCTGTCTTAAGTAAATACAGGAAGTGTGATTATGACAATCAGCTTCAGTGGAGGGCTAAGTTTGGTGAAACCCGAGCAGACCTATCAGCTTGTTAGCACCCAGTTTCTCCTCACTTGTGCTGCTGTGGAACATACCAGACCCTTGGCTGTTAGCCCAACAAAACTCACTCTTTTGAGGTTTTTGTTTGCTTTGCTGGGTGAGTTCCACCTGGTGAGTTCTGTTGGCTCACAGAAGGTCCCAGCAAACTCTAGAGCTGGGACAATGCCAGCCATGACAAGTTGTAAAGAAAACTGAAAATTCAGCTGAAACAAAAATAATTTTCTTTACAGAAGAAATAAGAAACTACAGAATATATTGTGACACTTGAGTAGTAAGATCTTCTGTTTGAAAAATTTTCATGCTTATAGATTTGCACATTCTATTGGTTAGACAATTTTTTTCCCCTTCCCTGTGACAGAATGGGCAAAACTGAGAATTTCTAAGAGACATCAAAAGTTTTGCCTGGATTGGCAGTTTCTTCCACAATGCAAATATAGATTTGTTTTTACAATAAATATCTTCTTACTGCATGTATTAAAAAGTTCCAGCATAGCCAGATGGAACTCACTAAATTGTAGGTCTGTCTTCAGTGACTCAAGAAAGAGAAGTTCATCCTGATTTTCTCCAATCGTATAGGAAAGCAGGTTAGTGGTAGGGTAACTCCACTGTGATAGTAGTGAAGAAATGTGTTAATATTAGATTAATTTTTAACATGGATATTTTTTTCATTAGTACTGTGACAAATGAAGCAAGCGAGAGGAATGAGGAGATCTGGGATGTGGCCAAAGTAACCAGTGAGCTGACCAGTCAGTTTCAGTGTCCTGACATTTATACATAGAGATACTTTCTTGTTTGTTATAAATTTGTTATAAATCTTGTTTGTTATAAATTAACTATTCCAGGAGTATTTAATTCTGCCTTTAAAAGAAAAATGTACGGAATTTACCTTAAAGCTTTTAGCAAATATTTAGATGACATTTATAACTGTGAAAAATAAAAATAACATAAAATCTGTGTCTTTCTTTTGCAGGTAATTAGCCAATCAAGAGCTAGGTTTAACCCAAGTATCAGCATGATTAAGAAGTGTATTGAAGTCCTGATAGACAAACAGTACATAGAGCGAAGCCAGGCCTCTGCAGACGAATACAGTTATGTAGCATGATGTTGCTGTCCTGCAGGTATGATTGTAAGGAGATCATTGCTGTCACTGTTTGGTGTGTTCCTGTGGGAAGAGGCAGGCCTGTGCCTCCATAATTGGTCACTTGGCAGCCCCTGTTTTTCTGCTGTTTACAACATCACCAGTGCCATGTCATGAGCGTCAATGAAAATGCCTATAGATATTTCAAGCTCATGTCATTATGACATTTCTTAAAACTTTACTAAAAGAATGAGTGAAGTATTGCTGAAATGTGGAGAATTGGTTGGGTACCATGCTTTTTTTTTTCCCCCTCCCCTTTCACGTTTGCAGTTGATGTTTTTTAATGTATCTTAAGACAAAGTAAAAGAAAAAAATCACACAAAAAACCTAAATATTGTAATATGACAGATAACCTAATAATTGTATCTACATTAAAATGTAAAAAAAAATGATGAACATGATACTGCTGCTTGTCAAATAAAAAAATAAAGTTATATAATGTGTCTCGAATGATTGTAGAGCTGGATATAGCATTAATGTCTGTAAATATTATTCAGGCCTGAAGAGTAAAAATAATGTTATGTGTTTGGGTTTTGGATAACCTCAGAAGTAGGTCTGACATAACAACTAATTTATATAAAACTGAATACCAGGTATATCATGTTTGATGTGATTATAAAAAATATTTATGGTTAAGTGCACATCTTGTTTTCTTGAGATTAGGCTAATTTACATTCTCGGTGCCTGAAGGCCTCTGCTGTGTCTGTTAATCCTACACTGTAGGAATACGTTACATGAGAAAATAAACTGATGTTTGAGGGGATTTAAATGGTGTAGTTCACAAACACTTAGGCACAGTTATCATGAACATCAAAGATCGAGTTCAGTGGCTTGGGAAAGCATATAGCAGGCTGGTAAATGAAAAATGTTTTTTCTCTAATGTATTGGGTTGAAGCACTACATGGATGGGTGTCTCTATTTGTTTCCACATAAACTCATACTGCTTGTTTCTTGTTTTCCCTCCTGACTCCTATGGTTGTTTTTATCACGGTTTGTTTTCCTCTGCCCCAGTTAGATTTCCAGCTGTTAGGGTGAGACAAGAAATCCACAGGCTATTTCATGTCCTGTGTTGTTCATCAAGGTTGGCATGGTGACTGTTCACTCTTAAACAAGCAAACTATAATTTTTAAAGGTACCAACTCTACCACTGGAAGTGAATGGAATTTAAGAGCATTGAGAGTTTAAACACACTGAATGCAGAAGAGTTTCCTCATGACTATGCCTGCAATTACGATTGACAGGATAAATATTAAGTTTAAATGTTCTATTTTTGCCAGATTTATTTGCGTGCATATAAAAATACATATGTAGATATATACTATTTGCAGTATTTTTTTAGATTGTGTAGTATCACCTACTAAAATCCACACATTAAGAACTAATTTTAAGGAAAAGCAAACCTTTGGAGGGAGCTTTTTACTCTTTTTTTCTTTTCTAGTTCTTCACTTTATGAAAGGCTTCTGTCCAACTCTCAGATTCTTGCTGTCTCTTATTTCTTAAATGGTATTGCATTCATATAATATCTAGAGAGTATAGGAAACTTTCTGTGGTTAACTAGGAAATGCATCAAGAAGTGGTGCTATGTTTTTCTGATGTGGATTTTGCTAAGGATGAATAAAGGGCAATAAACAATAAAGTGCAATAAACATTCCTTCCATATTGATGGTGTTTTATCCCACTATGCTAAGATCTAAATTTTTTTACATGGATTTATGTCTTCAGGAAGTGAGGTTTTTAAACTAACTGTAATTTGGTGCTGTAGATCATTGTCTAAAGTGTTAATTTAGCGTTGTCTCTATGTGGTGGGAGACAGCAAAGTGCTTATACTGTCACCAGCTGTAGTAAACAGGAGACACGTCAGCGTAGATTTTGACTGGAGTGACTTCTAATCTATTTCAGTGTGGAGCAGTTCTGTGCTTTATTAAAAAAAAATTCGTTGCATCTAAGAACAAAAAATAGGGGCAATATTCTATTACATAACACAAAAAAAAAGGAAAAAATATTTCCTGAATGCTGAATTAGCACATCCTTTCTCCAGAAAACAAACTAACAGTGACACCAAAGTTTCTGGAAACAAATGTGGTTTATCTTGTATTTGAGTCAACAGATTTTAAGCTTGTTAATAAAAACTTTATTTAAATATAGATTCCAGTAGCAGAATTTTAAGGCTGAGTTTGAAGAAGGCTTGACCAATTCATTTTCAGAATCATTTCATAGGCAACACAAGAACTACACTGCTCTAGCCCAAACGTGCAAGGTTTTAACATTACCTTATCTCTCAATTTTTGCATACCTAAAGCATCATTTTGGGTTTTAAGTAAGCATGCTGCTGAGTTGAGACATGTTTAGTGAGTTAAAAACATTCATCTATTTCAGTGCAGTTGGCATCCCCAGATGATGTCTTTCATAATTACACACTAACTCAGTCTTTTCAGTGGCTCTCAAGAAATGTTGTTATAGCTGGGAAACCTTTTGAATTCTACTTTATAAATCACACCTTCCCCCTCAGGAAAAAAGAAGTGCAAAATTCAGATCCCTGTAGCTGGGTTATGACACTGAAATCATTCCTGGCACACAGGGATGCAGTTTATAGTGTGGAGCTTCAGCCTGGCAGCCAGTACCTTTGGCAAGTGTAGGTTCAAAATATAAAGTGCTAATGGGTATTAACAGGAGAGGCAAATTGTAAGAAAGAGAAGATAGCCAAAAATGTCATACAGTTTTATTTTTTTACTAGAAGAAACTGGTATAACTGTACTGCTTTTTTTGTTTGTTGTATGCCTATTGACATGTATGACCTGCTAGTGTATAGAAGCGATACAGCTGAGTGGAAACATAATGGTTTCATACATCTCAAACATGCCTAATATCAAAATGCATTTTACCTCTGGTATTGAGTACTACTGATCATTCTTGCACTAACTGAAAAGGTGTTTCTGTGATGTTCTAATTTGTCTTGATTGTCTAGTTTTAGGAAAGAAACGTGTACCTGCATCTTAGTATGTTTATACACACAAGGCAACCAGAGCTATGAAAGGGATTTAATCACCATAACATAAACTGTTTGCAAAGTAGTATCATTACTTTCAATGAGTACATCACCTTTCCAAATAAGCAGAGTACAGAAATTGGTCAGTGGAGAAATAAATTTTATGAACTGATATCTTTCAGTTATGCTTAGACATAACTTTCTTATCCTTAAAAAAATTAATTTTAAAAACAACCACTGCAACATAATATTGATATCGAGCAAATTCTAATAATAAATATAAATTCTTTGTACCCTAGGACAGATATTTTAGGACTGTCCATGCTTTACAAATATGGTAAGTACTTAGAGTTAATTAATCTAAGATACCACAATGTATGAAAGCATGTTCTCCAGAAAGAATTGTTATTACCCTGATTGTTTTCTCTTATTACAAATCTGAATTCGTCTTTACTTGTTTATGGTAAGTTGTACTGTGCTTTTGAGCTGATAAGAAAATGGTATTTTTCAGTTTTGTCAGGGAAAAGAAGAGGAAGAGTCAAAAAAGTGTTTGAGTATAATAAGTTTAAAACAGTGCAAGACTTTGATAAACATGTGTGCGTGATTTGAAAGAGGAGGGGTGTGAGAAATAGATTTGTAAAGGATTCTTAAAACCTGAGTGAAAGCTCACACAGTCTTGTACATCTATATGTAAACTGAGATAAGGTGTGCTGACTTGGAAAGGCTATGGAATAGAAATTATATTGTTAAGAGAGAGATTGAACTGGAAACAAGTTTGAAATTATGGCTTTGCAAAAAGGCCAGATATTTTGGAGAATTAGAACTGTGAAAGATGCATTGTAGCAAGACTGCATGAGGTAAAATAATGGGTGATTGGTGTAGAAGTATTAGTAGCATTGTGTGGCAAAAGCTAATAGGCTGAAAAACATTTATAAAGAATTGTAATCAGGAAAGAAGTTGGCTTCTAATAGAATGGCATTGAGTTTTACATCTCTTACCTCTCACCCTTCTATGAGACTGATAACAGAATAAAATCTTTTAAAACGCCTCTCAGTTGCCCCATCTCTATAGAGCTGGGATTTTCCAACAGGGGGATGGATAAATATGATAGTAAAAGTAACCAAACATATCCATGTACATATAGATGCTTGGATGTGCATTTGTTCTTGTCTCCATTCTGTGGAATTCACAATTGCTTCAATAAGGAAGAACATAACAGGCAGCAAAAGCAGAGAGGTAGATAAGAGGCTGGCTGCTTGGCATCTGGCAGTCGTGTTGGTGCTGCTCCCACCAGCTGTCCCAGCAGTACAGCACAAGACGTGAAAGCTCCCTTAGTCTCCCCAGGAAGCCCAGCCTTGCATATGCATCTGGGAAGTGAAGGACTAAGCTTCAGTAGTACAGAGCAAGCCTAATGGTATTGTTGGTCACTTCTAAAACAGTTCTAGTAATTTAGGGAATTACTTCTACCATTCATGTCTACATTCTTTTTAGGGTTCCTGTGACTGAAAGCTGAGTGGTGATTTAAGCAAAATTGAAATGCTCACTTGTTTGGTTGTTTTGGCTGGAGTAACAAGCAGCTGGCATTAACACCATCCTGAGTTCTTCCTCAGCAGGGTGCATGCATTCTGTTACAGTATCAGGTACAAAGTACACTTGAACCACTGGCAAACTTGGTGTATGTGAGCCCTTTTCTAGAGCTTCTGGACTGGCTGGAAATCTGATATTTTACAGAGAAGGGCTATACTAGCTTTCTGTGTCCTCTCTTCCACTGAGATAAATAAAATCACACACTGGTGTTCTTTAATATTTGCTCTCCAAATCTTTGATACAGTTGTATACCATGAACAGAAAATTATTTATTTTAGGACTACAGAAAGTAACGTAGGACAAAATACTTGCCAATGTCTGTATAGCCATCTTTCAGTCTGACTCTTATCCAACCAAACATTCGATATATTGGTGTTTATAAGAGCAGTGGATACATAAGGAAGTTGTTTGGCATGTTCTCATCTGAAGGAGGCCTTGTTCTTAACATAATCACTGAATGGCAAACACTGTAATTATCACCTTTTGGTGGAAGCTGGTGGTTCTGATGTGTGTCAAACTGGCTTTTTCCAGCAGCTGAGAACAGTAGCACTGTTGCTGTCAACAGTCAGTAAAGAGGAGTGATTTGAGGGCAGTCTTGAAACTTGGCAGATTGCTGTTGCCTGTCTTTTAATGTTGGTTATATAATCTGTAACCTATTAGGTATATATGATTAAAAGTGCAGTACTTCTCTGGTAGTATTTCACATTATATTGAACAGTTTCAGTTGAATTTCGTAAGATGTATTTAGTCTGGTTTTTTTAAAAACTCTACTCATGAGTCCATTTTCATTTCTTTCCAGTCACCAGCTTAATAGCATTCGTGATCTTCAAAACCTGAGTTTGAGAGAATAAAAGAAAAAACCTGAAACTCATGATACCGTGTACTCATCTGTATATTTGAAGCCAGTTCAGGATGTTTTATGAGATTTGTTTTAAGAAATGCCAGGCATTTGGCTCCTTCAGAGTGGTGAGATACATGGAATGAGGTGCTGCCTGGAGCTGATCAAGAGGAGGCTGTCAGTGGGAGGGTATGAACAATCCTCTGATCCTTATGCTTTGGAAGTTGATGTAGTGCACAGAATCCAGCACATCACATGCTCTCCTCAGGGTTTGTTCTCTTTTAAAGAGAGGCACAAGCAGTGATGCTAGTGGGCATTCAAGAAACTGGAGACTTGGCCTTTTTGAGTCTGTTCTCATTCTTTCCTTGACCAGAAGAGTTCCCCAGTCTTAATCAATAAGGCAAGCAAGGCCTGTCACCTCTCCTGGATGTGTACAATCTTAAACTGGCTTGAAGGTAAATCAAAAAGGGTGAGCTCTTACCTGCTTCCCATGGCTTTTTGTGTATTTTTCATTGCAATATTGGAGGGACTAGAAAACAATAATTTAGGCAAGGGACCTGTAATTTAGTCATTAATATATTCCTGTGGGGGCTGGGGGTGTGGGTTCCCATCAGTGGGTTGGTAACTGAAGTGCCTTCTGCTTCTCAGTGCAGTAGGAAAGTGGCAGTGGCCAGAATTCTGTATGCAATCTGCATCCTCTGTGCTGGTTGATGTTCATAATAGACTTACGTGATAGCTAGTAATCTAGATAGCAGTAATGAATATTTGAACATTTAAGTTCAGGGGTCATCTCACCATCTGGCAACTTAAAAAGACTTGGAAATTGGGCTTTCAAAACTACATTTACGGGTTTGCCCATATGTTCTGCCTGACTGCCTTCTGAAGCCATGTAAAAGAGTAATATGAACCTCATCTGTAGCCTTGTCTCAGTGATTCCAAGTGAAATTCTCCCTTCCCCCAAGTGGATGTCTGCTGGCACATGCTTTAGTGTGCTGGTAATGGTGTATCTAAGCCATACTGTAGCCGCAAACTGAGGAGAATAGATGTACACCCACAAAACATTCCCTGCTTAAAATCTGAGTCATGGTCATGAATCAGAGATGTGCCCGTTGCGGCTGGTGAAAGAGATTTGGGAAGATGTAACACTCCTCTTGGGAACAGAGTAGTCTGATTTTGGGGTAAGGAAACCATCTATCTGCATGAGAATAGGCTCTAGCATTAAAAGACCTCTATCCATGGAGAAGACCCCACAAATTAATTCCTGTCATCCATCCTGGAAGAGTTCAAGGCCAGACTGGATGGGACTCTGAGCAGCCTGGTGTAGTGGAAGGTCTCCCTGTCCACGGCAGTGGGATTGGGACTAGGTGATCTTTAAAGTCCTTTCCAACCAAAAGCATTCTATTATTTTTGAGTGATGTAATTGAGAAACTGCACTTAGCTGCTCCTCAACCCTCTTTCCTCAAGGCAGTAGCCTTGCCTGTTTTGGATGCTCTATCTCTTTCAGAGCACTGGGCATTCAACTTTTTAAAATGTCTATTTTAAACGACATGTGCAGTTTGGCAGATACAAGGAAAGAAACGGAGCTTGTGTCAGTGAGCACGCCTGGTATTACCGCACTGTGGAGGGACGGGTGGGGAGAGCGACAACCCAGCAGCTGGGGCAGCAGAGCGTGGAGTTTTGCATGTGGACTGGCAGACCCTCTTTATTCTTTCCCACACCCAGGCACAACCTTTGAAATGCAGACTTGACAGGCAGAGCTGGAATATCTGCTCCTTCCCTTCCTGGTACAGTTCCCGTGCGCGTAAGGGCCGCGTGTCAGGACAAGCCTGGCTTTGCCAGCAGAGCCCATGGAGAGCGGGAGCGCCGTCGCCCTTTGGGCAGCGGGAGAAGGCACAGGGACACAGCCCTGGGGATTGCAGGTGGCAAAGGAGGCTGTGATCTGCATGGACTTAATTTTAATATAGGGACAAAGATCAGAAACTGTGCATAAAAATGCCAGGAAGCATGGGATAAACTCTTAATTGTGTATTAACTGAGGTAGCTCAGGAAATTGTAGGTTATGTGGGTCATTTACAATGACAAAGATGAAAATGTGACAGGTAAAATAGCTGGTTTATGCTTGGATTTGCCTTTGTCTTTCTACTTTTTTTTTTTTTTTTTTTTTGGTTGTTGGTTTATAAATCCTTTTGTAAAATAAAATACAGGCTTTTGAAAAGATCTTCAAGAAGTACCTTTTGAAAGAGGTTTTTGTGGACTATTTAATCCACATTTCCTGTCAATGTGCACTCTGTGCTTTGTGTCCTTCACAACTCCCTTCCTCACTGTCTGAAATGGCCATTGTGCTGTTGCACCTCTGCAGCAGTGGTTGGCTGCCTGAGCTCCAGACATGGGAAAGTTGTTTCTCCTTGCAGGGGCTGTTCTTGCTGCATCCACTTCCTCACTGTGACCAGCTCCTTCTGGGCTGGTCGTACCATACCTTCTAGGCTCTAGTGCCTACGTAGTACATTTTGTACATGACAATTGTACATAACACCTTAACACTTTTTTTTAAAATCTGTGCCTATAAAGGTATGTCACAAGTTTCTACTCCTCTGTCTGCTTCTGTAGCAAATGATTTGGCCTAGCCTTCCTTAGAATGTGATTTTATTACTGTCATACTTACATGAGCTCTTGGATAATTAAACCAGGTTTAGGTTCAGGAGTTTGCTATGGTTGTGTCTGTTTTTTTAATTATGAAACTAAAAATCTCATTAAACCCTGTCCATATAGAGTAAAGTTTTGATGCCATTCCTACAGAACACTGAAAACCAGCATTTAGTGCTTCATGTACTAGAGAGTAGTATTTTGAATAAACTTTTTGTTGTCCTTAGAAATCCTTTGTGGGGTATATTGTTCATTCTTGAGTGTATAAAGTGCTTGTGAAAACTTCCACTTAGCTATGTGCTTGTTAAACTATGGACAGCATAAATGCAAACTCCTTTTCAAGCTACCACCTGCGGTAATGGAGGAAGCAACTGTAACAGAACATCTCTGTTTTCAGACTCTGCTGGAGGCTACAAAGACTTTCAGAAATTTTAGAGCAGTTACATTTGGTGGCTACTGCTCTAAAATCAGTATTTTTAGGTTAGGTTGCTGCATGGAGGGGAAATATCCTTCCGCCATTCTGGTTTTGCACAATGAGATTGTTCTTTACTCAACAGGGATATTGGGTGATTGCGAAAATTTGGGGAAGGTGACGGAAAGCTATCAAACCTGCTTTTAGCAGTTCTCATCTTCCCTGGAGCCACTACTGCAATGTGATTCCCTGCTGGCTCCGAGCAGCAGAATTCATTGTGGCTGTGGGAAATGTCGGTGCTTTCCTCAAAGTATTACAGCAGGATCTCTGTAACCACTAGTGACCAGGGTGGGGGATCAGTACATTCTGCTGAAAAGGCCGAATACTGGGAATACAAATATATAGAAATGGAATTGTATTTCTTCTCCGTGGTCAGATCGAGGTGCCCGAGCCTGTTCGTGGAGCAGAGGCCCCGCTGCAGCCTCCTGCCAGCAGAGGTGGCTGCGGCAGCCGAGCTGGGCAGGGGGAGCCTCGCTCGCTCCTGCGGGTCCCAGCAGCAGCAGCCGGCTCTTCCTAACTGTGTTCCAGGAGAGGGAACCCTCTCCATTATGGACCCAGAATTTAGCAACTGCTGCAGCACGATGAGCTGTCTGGGACCCAGCAAGAAGATCTTGGAGTGTTCGGGACATGAACAGAATGAAACTTGTGCACACACACTTGGAAGCTGGAAAGACAAACTGCTGCTGCTGCCATGCTCTTAAGATTTTGGGTGATGGGGTTGGTGTTCTCCAGGGCTAGGAACTGGACTTTGATGATCCTTGTGGGGCCCTTCCAGCTCAGGATATTCTGTGATTTCAATGTTCCTATGAGTGTTAAGACCGGCTGTGGTGCATTTCTGCTGAGACAGCTGCAACCTTTTAGCAAATTTGGGTAGGATGGGAAAAACTGGGATTGCATCTCAATCAGGTGCCTTCTCCATGCAAGGACAACACATCTTGCGGAAAAGTGTGCTTTGCTTTTCCACTGGAATCCTGGCTAGAGGTAACCATTTGTTGTTGTAGGAAGAGGAGGCTGGGGGAGTACTGCAGCTTTTAAAAGGTGTTGATCATTCTCTTGCCAAGACCAGAGAGAGAGAGAAGGACTAAGAAACAAGATAGGTGTGAAGCTGTTCACAGACAAATCCATTAGAGTAGAAGGGCCCTAGAAAGGTGGGGAAAGATACAGTTTTGGGGTTTAAGGGTGTATGGAATGGAGGAATAGGCAGATGCAGAGATAACAGTGCAGGAATATGTTGTGTGTTTTGATGTGTGGTGTATAATTTTGTCTCAGGCAGGAAAAATCCCTAACCTACAATTCACCAGCTGGGTAGTTTTTAAGCACAAGTAGTAACCAGTTAGAAGCTTCATGTCTGATTCCCCATAATTTACTCCTCTCTTAATATCCTCATTCCTTGTGTTCCTGTTAGCTGCTTCCTCAATCCCAATCCTTCTTTCTTTGAGTTTTGTGTGGATTATCTCATGGTGTCAGTCTCTGAACCTTACAGAAAACAAAGGGCTCCTGATCTGAGGATATTGCATGTCAGTTAAACAGGGGATCTAAACTTGGCTTAAGGAAAAAGCTGGAAATAGTGAAAGCAATGACAGTTACAGGTGCAGATACCAAACTTTCTTTCCCAACCTTTTGAAATGGCTTAGCAATGCTGTTATGCGAGTTCCAAGTGAGCAGGAGAGAATGGGAGAAGCCCTGAAGCAGAGAAATGGATTGGGAATGGAGCCAGAAATCTATACTTGTCTTACCATTTGAAACAGGCTGCAGCTAATTGGGGAAGGGGGAGGTGTGACAGTAGAAAATGAGTATAATAAATCCTGTTATTTGAAGGCTGGTCCTGCACCACTTAATGCCTTCTTACTTGTTTTGAGATTTTCTGTCTGAAAGCTGTTTGCATTTTTTTTTTCCTTTCCTCAAAGTCTTTTTGCATTTGTGGGGGTTTTTTTCCTGTTTTTTTTTTTTTTTTTTTTTTTTAGTTTTTTTTTTTTTGTGGCAGAAAAAAATATTAAGAAAGGATTTTTAGATGCTTGGATATAGTAATCTGGTTGGAATATATGGGGCAACCTGATAGCAAGAAGATTTAGCTATTTTAACCTTTTATATTATGGAATACTTGTCTTCATAGATTCATCACCATAGTAGGCGGTGCTATGGATCTGGAGAAATGTGAGGACTCATCTGGGAGCAGAAGCCAAAATTTGCCCCAGGTAGCCAGGACATGAGAGTGTGCTTTCAGTCTGGCCTGGTGGGGTCCTGAATTCCCTTGTGTTTGGCAGCTTCAGTAGCAGGGTTGGAGAGGCTTCGCTCCCAGGTGAACCTTAGCAAGGTGCCCCTAAGAGACTGCTTTGGATTACCTGGGGCTTAGTGTAGGGAACTGAGCCTGGGTCTTCTTCCTGGGTGTGTGCTCTCAGCCCCAGGCTATTAAATAGAAGGGATAGGTGAGAAGGTTGCTGGCTTCCTTTGGCTCTATTTTAAAAGGAAGTATCTGCCATCAGTACACTTCATGGGGCGCCTAATCTTGTTGTGTGTTCTGAAAACACCCTTCAGACAGAGCCCCTTAGGGGACATTGGGTTCTGGAGCCTGCTCAGGCTGCAGTGCTGAGCTGTTCGGCCCTGCTGAGAGTGAGGCAGTTCTGGGCATGCACAGAGGTGAGACATCACCTATCCGGAACGTCTGGAAATCAAAAGTAAGGTGCGTCTGTGTGTGAAATTTCAGGAACACAGTTTTTGTCACTATGGGGTTTGGCTTGGTAATATGGTTCAATATGTTAATTTTGAATAAACCTTGACCTAATAAAGTCAATCTCCATCTCTGTGAGAAGCAGGGATTTTTTTTCTTTTTTAACTTGAAGCAAAGGTTGAACATATTTTCATGGGCAACCCCATTGTTGGATTAGTGCCCTCATTCAATCAGAGCGTGCAAAACACAAACTCTAGGCAGAGCGAAACTACAAAGCAAAAGAGATTTTCACAATGCTAAATGGAGTGAAAGCACCAGGGGAAAAATATCTGAAATCCTCTTATATGATTATTAAAACAAAAACACACACGCACATGAAACTAGCAAAGTCTCAGACTGGGGTGCCACAGGGAACTGGCAAGAGAACAGCCTGTTCTAGTTGGATGCTTTGTTTGATATTAGATGGAAGCTGTAACAAAGCAAATATCCCAGGACTGCTTGTAGGTCTCTGTGGAGGAGCTGACCATGAGTCTACCCCTCTCTAGCCACACCTTCCCTCTTTTTTCCCATCAGGTTATTAAGAAATCTCATGCTCATTTCTTCTGAACGCTCATGAGGAGAATTTCTTAGCTTTCCACACAAATATCCTTTGTCATCTACAACTGCAGCCATGTCTGTAGATTCCACAGGGTTAGCATTCTCTTTTGGGCATCTTGCTTGCTTGCACTGGCCTTCTGTGCAAACATGCTTTTAGCACTACCAAGAGACATCAGTATGTGCATCTTCACCAGAGTCCAGCTAGCATTACTGCAGACTTTTAGAACTAAATTAAAAAGTCTTTAGCAGTACAACCTTATTTTCTTATTTCCTTTCTTTAGCAGCTGTTCAAAGGCACCTGCATCCCTTTTCAACAAAAATGGTGGCATTAATAACAGTAGGTTCCGCAGTGGGAGACTGGATTGCTGAACTTGTGTGAAACTGTCTGAGAGCACATGGTGGGATGGGACTGCATAGTTTACATTTTGGGCTGTTCCCATTAATGATACTCTCCACGGTGCTGTAGGGTACCTTGCAGGTGAGGAATTACTTTAATTTTGTGGAAATTGCATCTTTTGTGGGAATTGCATCTAGTTTATGGGGCTGAGGCCAGTGATTATACTCAGAAGATGAAATACAGTGTAATGAAATGAGCATGCATAAAATTGCATGAGAATATGAAATCCTAGGTGAAAGGAGCTAAAGGGAAAGTAGAGAGGATGAAGCTGAATGGCAGAATGAATACCATTAGATTTACCAGGCCAGGTTCATATGCATTCTCTTTCCCAAAAAGAAATGTTTAGGTAGAGGAGAGAATTTGGCCTCCAGGCTTTAATAAGAAACTTGTTAGGCAAATCATGAAGATTTGATAAGAAACATCTATCAGGTACTGCAGTAATGAATGACCTTGCTCTGCCACATTCCTGCTGGTGGCTTGTAGCATGGTGGCAATCCCCGAGTGTCTTTGCTCCTCTGGATGTTTCCAGGAGCAGAAGGAAGCCGTGGTGGCTGCCCAGCTGGAGAAGGTGGCCATGACTCAGGCTTGACTTCTTGGATCTGCTGCCAGCATGCAAAAACCCCAGGCAATGATTATGTTAATTCTCACTGTGGATGAAGAGTCCATGGTGATACCTGAGCCCATCCTGGTTTTGGAAGCATTGGTAACATACCATTAATGTGAGCCAAAGCTCTCTCCCTGGCTTAGTGTGTGTTGGATTTCTCCTTTGGTGCAGCCTTGCCAGGAGGAGCTCCTTGTGGCTCTGCTGCTGTGACTGTCAGCTACAAGAACACGAGAGGGTGGTCCCTGAGCTCTGACCTACTCGGCAGAAGAGCTGTAGGACTGTAGAGAGTCTGCTTGAGCACCTCAGGGTTTTAAGGGATATACTTTGATTTAAAAATATTTGAAGGATAAATATGAACAAGGAGGAGGAGGGGGAGCATAAACAACATGTAAACAATCTGGGGACGTATAAAAGCTTCAGTAAGGGATGGTTGGGTGAAACAAAAGAAAATTTCAAGCTGAACATGAGGAAAACCTTCCTTACTGTGATTTCTATCTGTGCAACAGCATTCCAACATTTTGGATACCTAGACCTAGAATGTAACAAGCAGTAAGAATGCAACTCAAGAGAGGCATTTGACAGAGTTCAATGAACAAGATCTCTACCATTTCTAATATATTTTGACTGAGATGCTGCGGGAGAACATCCACAGAGCACTGAGAAGCTTTATTCTTTGTCCTTTGCAGATATTACATTCAAGATCAAAAATAAATTAGATTCATTGTCTTAAATATAATTACCCTTGTTTATGTCTTTCTAAATGGGCTGCAGTATAGTTGCAGCTATTTAGAGAATTCAATTATTTTCTAAATCTCTATTGAAAGCAAAAGCCTCTCCTTTAATTATTTAGGTTTTGTTTTATTGAGTAGACAGTTTATTATCATAAACAGTTTTGCATTTAATAAAAAACTTTGCAACTCAGTGTGTAGGAATTGTTAAAATTTGTGTTTGTTGAATTAATATAACCTTTTATCTAGAAAAAAAATTCCATTATTTTAGCAGCATGTATAATCCTTTTTTGATGTCAAGAGATGTCTAACTTCAGAAGTCTGCAGTGTAAAGGTTTGCACCTGAATTACTCATCTTCTATTCTTGTATAGTCAATAGGAAAAAGTAGGTACTTTGTGGTTTCCTCTGAGCTGTTCTGGCTTCTTCCAGGGAGTAAATCCTCCAGAGATGCTACTGAGTGGATCTCTAGCGCAGTGAGAGGAGTGCTGAATGAGGAGGTTACTCATAGACACCTACATTTATGTAGATGAAAGCTGTGTTGGAAGCTTGGCCATGAGGAATGCTGTGAGGGCAAAAATGAGGCTGGGCCCAAAACTTGGAAAAGACCTTGCAATTTCTCTGAGCATTTGGGAATGTTTAGGGTTGGAACCAGATCCAGGAGCAGCTGTGGGGAATCAATTATCAGGATGCTGTAAGAATAGGGGGCTTATTGTGATTGGCTTTGGTTGTGGGGGTTGGACATGTACAAGAGGACAGACTGAGGACTGAGCTGACAGAAGCAGCCTGCTCCTCCCAGGGCTCAAGGCAGTAATCCTCCACGAAGCTCAGGCTGCTGCTGCTGCCTCGATTACTGTGAGATAAAGCTCTGTTCTTTGAGCTAATGGAATAATGCAATTAGGACAAGGCACTGCTCATAAACTCTGATCCTTTAAAGGGCTGGTTGATAATGAAAAAGAAGCACCTGCCATGCCAGGTGTAGAACCTGCCTGACCAAGCCTTGCTATGCTGGAGGGACACCATTTGTACCTGCCATGGCTCTGGGCTGGGAAGGACAGATCTGTGGACAGGGATTAGGGAAGAGGTGGGAGCAGAGGAGAACTTCACAAAGGTCAGAACTGTGAGTGGTGTGGAAATGATGAGCAGGGATTAAGTTCTTTTCAACAAAAGCTATGGGACGCCAAATGAAGCTAGCAGGAGCCAGGCTAAAAGCGATAAATAGTAAAGTGGATTTTCATAGAATGGGTGATTGAGTGGTTAGACACTTTGCCTAAAGGATGTTGTGACTGCTGAAAGTTCTTGTGGCTCAGAGGAGACTAGACAAGTTTATGGAACTCTGTGAAGGGCTACTAATACCAAAGAAGCCATATCTAGCCAAGAAATCCCTGAAAAGGCCTGGAGACAGGGACAATATTGGCAGAAGTAAGCATGTTCTTACACTCCTAACTGGGCTAATACGTAAGGAGTGAAGGTACTGGGTTACAGAGGGACCTTAGTGCTGACTTGTGCAACCACTCTTAAGTGTTCTCTCACCTCCAGAAAATTATTTAAGTTGGTAACTTAAATAATACCAACTTAAGTTGGTAACTGCCTTAAGTTGGTAACTTTTTTTCCAGAGCAACTTTGTGTGTTATTCATACCATGTTTTCTTTTCCTGTCATGTTAAAATAATTATTTGTTTTGCTGGCTTTACTTATATTTATTTTTAAAATGAGATATTCATCTCAGGGGAGCAAAACTCATTAAAAAAAAAAAAAAAAAAACCAACTCATTCATGCCAAAGAACTTCTGGGAGATCTGCTTTTGTACTTTAGAAGATACAAAAGTAAATTTAACTTGCTGAGGTCAGACTTTCATCTTGTTTTCCAAAATAAGCTACAAAGAGCTGTTTACATTATTGTTACAAAGCAATGTGTGCATTGACAGCCTTCAGCTTTCTGTCCTGCCTGCTGGGACTCCTATTGTGATCTCCATGGGGAAAACAGGGTGGGAGAGTGTAGAGATGGACATAAATTCATGGGAAGTGAGGGCTGGTAGCATGGCTACAGCACACTGCCCAGGGTGAAGGAGGAATCTGTCAAATCTGTATCATTAATCTGTTTTCACTGTGGGAAGAGCTGAGTTGGAAGATCTGTTTTTAATATTTAGAATATGGTGTCTAATTGTTGTTATGCAACTACAATTGTAAAATCCCAGACAATTGTCTCAAAATAAGACTGTTTCTGAATGTTCAGATTTGAACCCTTGTAAAAGAGATGCTGGTACCCACACAAAGCCCTGCATTCCCTGGGATGTCTGTTTTGGATGGGCAAATCCTCTACAAAGTGCAAAATTCACTGGCAGTGAGCTGCTTGAATTTCTGGTTGGGAATCTGAAAATCAGCATAGTCTCAGCACTTTTGGCCTTTGTCATCCTCTGCTTCACAGCCTCACTGAGAAATGGGTAATGTTATCTGCTCATCTCAGGGTTATTGAGAAGAAATGCCAATATTCTAAAGTTTTAATAAATGACTGGCTCATACCACGCCCGGTGCAAAGACACCTAGTGTGGTGTAAGGGAGGTTTGGGACTCTGCAGTGAATGTCTCTTTAGTGAGATAATAAGCATCTGGTGCCTCAGGAATCCTGTGACAAGATCCCCATGCGGTTGTCAATCTCAGTTCTACTTGCATTTGTCCTTTTTATGTGACAGTACAGTTACATTTTATTCCCTCTGCCACCTCTCAGAAATGAACAATGTACGGGCATTTGAAAACGGCACCTTGAGAAAAGCACTGTCCTTCCCATGGGCATGGACACACAGGATACATGGATGCAGAGGGCTATTCTCAGTGAAGCCTTTAGGGATTTAAAATACCTCTTTTATGGGAGTGATGGTGTCATACTATTGAAATGGAAAGGCATTGATTTTAGCAGTAAGGGGAGCTGTATAAATGCATAGGCAGTGTGAGTACACCCGTGTCAGAAAGAAATAAACCACAAGAAGCCAAACCAAACCTATACTTGTCATGAGTTAAAAGCTATCCTCAAAGAGTGCAATGAGCTTTTGTCCTTGGTGGCAGCAGGTAATAACATACCAGTGGTGACAGATACCTGGAAAAATTACCTTGTGTAAGGAAGGTTTCAGCAGAGTGTGTGCCCTGAGCTGTTGTCACAACCTGCTGGCACTCCTCAGCACTCACCCCCACAGGCAGTGTTACATTGTTCAGTCTGGAAATCAGGCAAGGAGAAGTAAAGACCAACCACTGTCCTGGAAAGCAAATGTTCATTTCTCCTTTTCCTGGTGGGGAACACTTTCTGCCTGGTCAGTAGATGCCAAAATTAGCAAGGAATAAGTA
Organism: Pyrgilauda ruficollis; assembly: GCF_017590135.1. Classification (NCBI taxonomy): domain Eukaryota; kingdom Metazoa; phylum Chordata; class Aves; order Passeriformes; family Passeridae; genus Pyrgilauda; species Pyrgilauda ruficollis. Next base: position 11,149,147 of record NW_024510321.1, read on the forward strand.
GGGTGAGCTGATTAATCTCCAAAGTAAAATGCCTTTGGTGTGACAGCAGAAAGCCAGGATGAAAATTGAGGTTGGTCCCTGCAGTGCTGTGCTGGTGTGAGTCGCAGGAGCCTGCTCCCAGTACTGCTGCTCCTCCAGTGTCCTCCCTGCAGGAATGCAAACCCCTAGGGTGAGACATTCATGCAGATTGAACTTCAAATCTCTATGTTTAAGGCTCCCGTTTGTGCTATTTGCTCTTGCACTTTATTTAGTTTGTGAGTACTGGGCCAATTAACTATAAATTCCTGAAAATAACTTTTGAAAAGATCTGGCTTGTCTTTTTGGCTGTCAAAAATAGACATGATGCACAGTTTTAAAGTCAGCTGAATGTATTACTGAAAGGATTAGAATTATTCCAAATTTTTGAGTATAAGTGAGAAAATTACCCTTTTTTTTTTTTGTTTTAATTGATTCTCTAGCAACAGCAGTTTAAATCAATATGGTAAAAAGTTTCTATTCATCTTCATAGTTTTTGGATTGCTGTTTTTCCTGGTTTTGAAGTAGCAATCAGTGAGACTGTTGCAGATGCCATGTATAGTACAGACTCCACTCCATACTCTTTTCCTCTGAGGCTCACGGAAAGCACATGGACTTGCTGCCCAGAGATTTAACAGATGCCATGATCAATCACCTTGTGAGACTTTTGTGTACCCTGCAGAGCTCTTACTTTCTCACAGACTTTGTTATTCTTCATACAATTATATCAGACAAGTTGACATAACAAAAACAGATTTAAGGGCAAGAAATGAGATTGCTCAGTCCACTGAACCATTGCTTTAATTCCTCCTCACCACCCACCTGCTACTCTTTGCCTTATTTTCTTGTTTTGCTGCACAGCCACAGGCTGAAGTTCATGCTTAGTCCAAATTGTTTTTAAAAAAAACACAAAAAAAACCCCAAAAAGCATGAGTTGGACATTCCTAAAAAACCTCACAAACCTGCTTAAGCAGGCCCCTACAATCTCAGTGGGATTGTCACTGAGCTATCGGGTTTTACTCTAGGCTGAAGCGAAGCAATCTGGTGGAGAACATTGGCTTTCAGATCCATATCTTGCTGTCAGAAGTATTTGTGTCTGGAGTGCATCCTGCTCACTGACAGGGAAGCACAGACTCCTCACCAGTGCAAGGTTGGCACCAGGAGCATCTGGGACTGACCCTTCAGAGGCAATTTTGCGAAAGGAGAATGTTGTCTGGTTTTGTGCAAAGGAAAGTGAACTGTATTCAAAGGCAAATCAAGATGTTCTCCGTGTTTGAAAAACAAAAGAACACTAAAACAACCCCTGAAAGCACTACAGTAAGCAAACAAGAAAAACTTACAGCAGATAAGGTGTAGTAGGGCAACCCTCTTGTGGGAGATGAGACCTTTTGGATAGAGTCACACAAACAAATAAACCATAAAACCTGTCTGCAGTTAGGCAGTACAGGTTCAGTGATTACTCAAAAATATTTGGTTTTTGAATTCTCTCTGCTGGTGTCATTCTACTTATGCAACACTGAAGTCTCAGTGTTTAGAAGTCATAAAAAGATCTTATATCAAATACAAATGGAAAGCAGAGGGTGCTGTAATTAATCTGTTGCCCCTGCAGTCATGCTCCATAAGATACTCTGGAATTCCTCAGCAGAGACCCTGAAGCTGCCATTCAGCTCATCTGATGATCCTGATATGCTGAAAACATTTATTCAAAATATTCAGATGTAGATATGTGATTAGTTTCAAGGTAAGCATCTTGTCAGCTGGATAATTTATTTTCATGTAATTTGTATCATTCTGTCTCTAGACTGTAATTTTTTCCAGGTCTGCCACACTCTGTGTGTGGGTACCCGAGACCAGTGGCTTGCCAGTTGCTGTGTGCAGGGTGTAAGTCAAGGGAAGGTTGTTTTTGGAACTGGACTTCTCCAGGGGAGACTCTTGAAGCTACGCTTGATAGCTGAAGTCTTCTGTTTAAATCCAAGGGCCACACGGCATTGGGCACTTGGTGCTGCCTGGCAGGATGAGAGGAAATAGCAGCAAGGTGTTGTTGCAGGTGGCAGCTGGCTGTGGGCTTGCGTTCATCCCAGCCTGCACTGATGGATCAATGGTAATGTACTTAATAACTCTGGGAATAATACACTGGTGCACTCACACCTCAGAACCAGTAGTAAACAAATATCCAGGTGCACACCTCCTTTGCTCCAAGTTATCTATGGCTATAGGAATGCCTTCAGTTGATATATACATGGTCCATATTTTTAAAACCCACCCACTTCTGTGTGGTGCTGCAACCCATGGAAGTAGGAATCCTGTCCATAGTGGTTTCAGCCCTCCTCTGATTTCCAGCTGAGGTTGAAACAACAGACAATGTAAAAGCAGTCAGAAAAACCAGTTCCTGATTTTCTCATTACCATCTTTCCTTTCCCTATGCTAATCACGACTTTCACTAGTCATCTTTTTATCAGCTACCCCGAGTTCTCCCTCTGGCTTCTTTTCATAATCTCTTAATATTACTGAAATTTGAGAGTCAAAACTGAGCTGCTGCTCAGTTGCTGCTGCTGTTGGCGTCTCTGCTGTCAGCTTTGTTTCAGCAGTCTAAAACTAGGTGTGATCTTTGTCTTCTTGCTGCTCTTGAAGGTATACATCAGTCAATCATCAATTAATTTTGTGGATATGTACAAATTGCCTTATTTCCTTTGTGCCCAAACTACCAAAATCTTTATCTGAGCATCTTGTCTAAAGTCCTGTAACCTTCCTCTCCCCAGGATGGAGTTTATGTCTGACTGCTAAGTTAGTCTTACATCTCTCCAGCACCAAAATGGGGAAGATTTTCTCCTGCCTGCTCCCACCCTGATTCCTTCCCCTTCCTTGACCCATTCTGCACCCTGCCAGCCCTTGGGTTCAGCCTGACAGAAAGTTCTCTCCTGCTTGTTGCTGGATTAGCTTTCTGCCTGTTTAGAGAGTTGAATATTCTGACCATGGGCTCCAAGAAGCGCTGGAGCCAGGGCAAAGCAGGGGGCAGCAGCAAGGAATGAGAATGTGCAAAGTGGAAGAATGTTTTCAGGCTGAGGATTATGAGCCCAGCTAGAACTCTGCTTTGAACTTCACCTGCAACCTCCACTGCCTGATGGAGGCCTTGCACAGCTCTCATGGTGTGTAGTTTCCAAGCTTGTCTCCTTGCCTGTCGTTTTGGGCACATTCCTTCTTCATGTTTCTTTCTCATTTCAGCATACAAAGCTCAAGCTTCTTGTCTTCACCTCAAATGCTATCAGAGTTCTGCTCCTCTCTGTTATCTTCTCCTGTCCTAACCCATAACCTTAATTTTACCAATGTTACTTTCATTTTCCACCAATTTGCCTTTTTTTTTTTTAATATAGAGACACGTGTATGCGTATATATGCACACACATTTATTTCATGTTTGCCTGTATGTGCAGAGATCCCTTCCCCAGCTCATCAGCAAGATGGAAACCCCATCCCCAAAATACGCATCTTTGCATGAAAATAATTAATAACCATAATGTAGGGCAAATGAAAGAAGCTACTTTTTATGGTTTAGATGGGTAAGGAGAGTAATGATTATTTAGTTTATATGCTCAGTCGCTCTCCTCAAATCTCTTTTAAAGAGTCAATTTTGTGCAACAGGGATTGTGTATTGCATGTATTTTTGGGGCCCATTTCACAGTAGGGACTTGACTCTAATGCATGTACCCAAACAGAAATATTTAATAACAACAAATATAAATGAAGGAAGTCAAATAAAATGACACCTATCTTCAGTGCTTGAAAACAGAAAATAATCGAAAGTGTTTTTTAATGTTTGGCTTTTCTGAGCAATTGTTTTGCATTTTATTGCATTTTTGTTGGATTTTTTTTTGCCTAAACTAAGCAGCAGCAGCCTGTGCTGGCAGCAGCGGAGGTGTTCCCATCAGACAAGTATTCAAAATAGAACTGCCGCAGAAATTCCAGCTGTCACCCTCCTCACAATGTGGCCTTTGCTGGCAATGCTCTGGAGAGTATCTTCAGCTTCTCATCTAGGAGAGGTGGTGGTTGTCAAAGAAACCCCTCACTGATGCCTTGTTCCATTACTTGTTATATAAAATACTTTTTGTCAGTGTGTATCACAGACCAAAGCATGGGTGGTTGTCAAAAATTTTGAAAATAATTTTGTCAAGAATTTTGAAAAAATGTACAGATACAAAAGAGAAGATGAGCAGCATTTGGGTAAATTCAGATTTGATCTGGCCTTCACGAGGGGCACAGCAGCAGAAGAATGGGCAGAAGTTGAGGTATGGAAGCTTCCATTCATGGTACTCATCTCTGAGGCTGTCAGGGCTTCTGAGCAGGGACTGGGTTGCCTCAATAGGTTGGGTAAATTCCATGGCTCTCTTTTGTATGTCCCATGTACTATAGTATGCACGGTCTAGCAGCAGGAGGCTTTTGTATGACTTTCAATGGGTAATTGAGTGTGTGTAGAGTCAAATATTTGAGAATATCCACCAGCTTCTTTCCCTGAACAAGGTAGGAATACAGAGCCAGCAGGCAGCTGCCCAGATGGGACTCTGCTCCCTTCTCCCTGACACCCCACCAATGGTGCCCACTATTTATTTTGTGGGGCCTGTGCAATGTACTTTTTATTTTTCAGTATTTTATTCCACTTGTGTTGTAACGCTGATAGTTAGGCTTGTAAAATAAGGAAGGTTTGTAACTGCAAGAAATATGTGTGATTAGATGAGCTGATATAAAATGTGGTCAAGCTTTCCAGTTTGCATGCATTTCAGCAAGTCTGATGCAGATAACACTGGATAACCATTACTCCCAGGCTGCTGATATATCTGTTGAAGCAGTAAAACAGATCTAGGAGTCCTTCACCCTTCTAGAGCTTCTCACTCCTCCCCCATCCCTGCACTGACTGTTCCCTCAGAATGGAACTATACTGTAAAGCCAGTGAAGTTCTGCAAGTCATTTTGAAGTAACCAAACAAAAGAAAAAGTAATCTGTAATTATGTTAATGAATTAGTCTGTTTGTTGGAGAAGTGATTTTACCAGTGAGTTTCAGTACCAGGAGCGCTGACAGATTGAAATGAAGAAAAAGCATTTGCAGCACAGGAGCAAGGCAACAGAGATGAGATGCTGAGAGAATTGCAATGAACATAAACTTGATGTCCCTATTTATTCTCTACTATTCAATACTGCATATTACAGTCATATTTAAACCTAAATGTTTTGTAAGTCTCCCTTCAGAGTCAGATGTGAGAAGGAGTTGTGATATGTCTTGGGGAGGGGTAAATGATTACTCTGCTTTTTATTTATAATTCTCATGAGTTTGTTTTGGCATGTAGAGATTGACAGGTTTCACCCCTGTATGCTCTCCAAGGACCTCTGGCACGCTGCAGGATGTGCATCACATGCTGGCTGTAAAGTCTGATGGCTGAGGAATTACGAGTATTTCTTGTAGACCTTCTGGGGGCAGGCTGGCAGCTTTTGCATTTCTGATTCTGGCAAGATGTGGTTGCATTCAGTCCTCTGATCCTTTTTTTTTTTTTTTTTTTTTTTTTTTAAGTCTGAAAGATTGAGTGTTAGCCTGAAAGCTCTGAGATTGGATTCTGGAGCAAGATCTGTCAAGGATGCCTTTCTTCCCTGATAGGCTGTATTTCTCTTCCTTGTGGCTGCCAGTTTGAGGCAATATGTGACAAACAGAAGTGTCTTGTTAATGAGAGTTTTCTTACTGCATGTGGTGTTTGCTAGGGAAGGAGCCTAATTACTTCTTATATTTCTCATGCTCTGACATGAAGGTAGCATTTATGCCTATCAACTTTAGTGGTATTTAAGCCAAAGTACTGGTGTAAGAAGATGTGAAAAGTAGAAGCTGAAGTTTATCATAATTTATTTTCTTCAAAATTCTTTGCTTCCTCTATTTCTGCCCCCTCAGAGTGGATAGTTATCTTAAATGTGTCTAAAATTGAGACATTCACAGCTGTGCAAATTGTGCAGCAACTGTTTCAGGTGTCCAGAAAGGAAAGCTCCTTCAAGAGCAGGGGCTTTTTTCAGAGTTAAAAAAAAGACATATTTAAAATTCTTTTGACCCTGCATCATAGCATGAGCAGCTGTCACCACATCTGACTGGGAGCCTGAAGGATTAGAAGGAAAAAACTTTGTTCACTGCAGCAAGAAAAGTTCTTGTAGTGGTTTTAAGCTGTTGTGCCTAGTGGTGGGAGCCCTTCCTAATTCCTCTTCACCCCCTTGAGCTTCACCCCCAGCTCTCACCTTGTCTATAAAACTTTCTGCCTTCATGGTTTCCTTAATTTTATGAAGATAATTTTGTTTTTCTAAAATGTTGTCTCCCAGCACTTATTTACAGAGTGTCAACCCTGTCTGCTTTAAGAGTTCCATTAAAAATTCCAGCCCAGCTTTGACTGCCCATCCTTGTCTCCCACGGCCACACCTCTGCACTGGGTCTGCTTTGGGACAAGGACCCCCTCATCTCAACCTGAGCAAAACCAAGACAAAAAGAAACAATTTGAAATAATAATCATAGTGCACACAAGGTCGCTGTGTTAAATGTGGCATCTGTATCCTTTCAAAGGGGTTTTTAAACTTCATTAAGTAGAATCTGTTAATATGGGAGGCATATTGCAAGTAAAAGTGTGTCTTGCAGCATGAAAGAAAGCCCTAGCAGCTCAAGCAAGTTATTCTAGAATGGTAGAGCAGGAAGAAACACAGAAATTGTTGTGAAAAACATATTAAAGAAAGCTACCTTACTAAATTCAATCCTTATGCCTTCTTAAGTCTGTAGCAAAAATATGATTGTCTCTCTCTCTCATTTTCAAATTTCAGGAAACAGCAAGTTAGAAAGAGGGAATATCAAGTACATACAAGATGAGGAATTACAGTCTTGAGAGGGAGAAAGTCTTATTCAACACTGTTGTGTGCGATGCTCTTTTCTTAGTTTGCTTCTTGTAAGCTAGCATTGACAGTCTGTATTTCCTTCCATATATTTTGCTAATATGCTGGTGGATTTATGTTGGGGAAAAATTCCGCTGACTGTGCAGTAAGAAAGTTACTTTGACATTTTTTGGTGAAGCTTTAGCAAAAAAAAAATATTAAATTTAAACTTTCATCTTGGACACTACTGCTGTTTCTGCTGCTGAATTCAGAGAATGAAACTGGCTTGATAAGAGTGGACCAAATTCAAAAGTGAGTCAGTTTTAATTGCTAAGTAAAATAAAATGCAAAACCTAAAGAATTTAGACATATACTGTAAGTACCTCAAGATTAAAAATTGTCCTTTGGTACTGTAGTTACAAGATATTAGCATTAATAACAATTATAGTTAGTAGTCCCATTAATAGTAGCACCAGATATTGTTAATAATTAAAAATATTTATTAAGTTTTCTAATAGTTGTCTAGTGTTCTCGGCAGTGTCCCTAGTTTGTATTTAATAACATATGTATTTAAAAATCACTATTTCCATATTTTGCCACATTGTTGATTTTTTCTTCTCTCTGACTTGTTGGTTACTAAAGATGTGGGCACGTAGTGCTCACACAGTCAAACCTTACAGAGATTGAGGCGGACTTCCTGCCAATGCAGCGTGGTATTTTGGGCTGAGTGAAGCCTTTCAGGAGAGAATCACTAAATAATTGATCTGCTTATCTGTCTCAGTGAGCTGTCATGCTCCACTTCCCCTGGCTGTGCTTGAATTCTCTGTAAAGTGAAGGCTGGAGCAGCGGGCAGGGCACGGAGGAGGCAGAGCAGCACCTGTCTCACATGGACAGGTGGTGCAGCTTCCTGGCTCCACAGGTTCCTTGGACACAGCTCCTGGGATCACAGCTGCTAGGGGCAGGAAAGCTCTCTTGACAGATCTACATCCACCTTTTTTTTTATTTTATTTTAATGGCAAAGCAACTCTTGTTTCAACAAGACATGAGGATCATGTAACAAACTAACCAGCAGTTTCCTTTAGCATCTCACTGAAGTCCACACAGGCATTTAGAAGTTTTTTCTTGTATTTTTAAACTCAGAGGGGGTTCTTGTGCTGCCCTCCAAGGAGCAGCTGGCCTGTCAAAGCAGCAGGCAGCAGCAGAGCTCAGCCTGGTGAGGCATTGAAAGCAGTTTTCCTGCTGTTGCTGTGCTCACCAGGGTCATTCCATGGGGTCTGTTTCTGGAATGCAGGATGACGACGGTGCTTATTCACCACTGGAGAGTATATTTGTGACATAGTTGAAGGGAGCAGCTGGTTCTTGCTGAGTTCCCTGTAAAATTTATTGGCAAGGGAGTAGCAGTGGAAAGCAAATTTCATGCAGAAGTTTTGTTTCAAACACCCCATAGGTGACTGTGATGTTTCCTGTAGAAAGAAATATTTAGGAAGATGTTTGTGTCCATATAGAAAATTATCTTCATGTCAAATTACTGTAGGTTTTGCATGTTTACTTTAACTAAATAATGAATTGTCCTCTGAGATTAATTAAAAGGATTATATCTGAGATACATGAGGATCAGCACTGAGTGTCCTGCCATGGAAGGGTGACATGGAGTTCACTTGGCAGCAGCACCAGATCAACCTCTGTCCTTCCTTCAGCTGTGTCTTTCAGACCAGGTGTGTCTTCACAGTGAGATATCAGACTTGGGGTGGAAGCCACAAGAGATGCCTCATGTAGCTGGGGCACCTGGAATGGGTCACACTGGCTCTGCATTAGTGTTTTATAACAGCAGTGGTAGCTTGGCAGGACAGCACAAGTTCTTTGTAGTGAGGACATAGCATAGAAGTGATTATGCAGCACAATAATTACTAGGCATTGAATTATTTTATTTTTTTTAAAAGTGGATTCTGGATACATCTGTGCAGCCTTTTTTTGTAAACTATAATGAGCTGCCAGCCACATTTGAAGGCCTGTCCTTCAGAGGAAGTTTTTCAGAGCAAATGTTTGCCAAGAGCTGGGCAGCTCAGTGCAAAACTGTGAGGTTACACAGACACACCAAAAAAACCCCCAAAAATCCAAAGCCCCAAACCAACAGGCAAAATTTGTGCTTACTGTATCTGTGATTGATTTGATTCCAGTATCAAATCACAAGGGATTGCCCTGAGAGCAGACTCCTCTGATTCTTGCAGTGGGTAATTCATGCTGCCTCAGAGAGCACTTCCATCCCAATCTGCAAGTGTTGGTGAAGTAATTTTGAGGAAAAACCTAAAGCAGTGCATATAAGCCATATAATTTGTAATTATCTATTTTAGGACTTTTCAAGCAGATTCATTAATTGGGAAAGACAAAATAAATTTCCTACTTGTGAAGTTCCTGGACTTGCTGTTTACGAATTTATCACTCTGTAGCTACCAGTTATACCTAATGCACTCAATGGGCAAGACACTGTGGAACGACTTAATGCTTCTTCATCAGAAAAGAGATATTAGAGAAGGAAATATAAACACTTTGGTTTGGAGTTGAAATGAGTTCAAGTTAATGGAAACAAAAGATTAAACCATAAGGCTACAAATTATTGCTCAATTGAGCTAAGTGAAAGCATGAAATCTTAGAAGCAGAAATGTTTGTCTGTGTCACTGTTTGCTTTGTACATGATATATGTAATTATGTCATCTGCTGGTGGTGTATAGAGGGGGTGGATGGGGAGATACTTTCGCCAGCAGCCAAGGATGGGCTGGGTCAGGCTTCTGCAGGAGCTGGGCAGTGCAGCATTCTGAGAATAATGCAAGTTCTTTGAAGGGTAGCCTTTACCCAAGAAAAAGGGCCTGGGGGATTCATTTATCTCTGCTGCTGCTTTATGGGCAAAACCCACCCCAAATCCAACAAACAATAACCACCAGGGCGTTAGAGTTGTGAAACTAAGGAATCTGTCAGTTCTAATGGGGTTCTCCAGATATACACTAATGTTGCTGTGCTCAGAGTCTGGCTGCAAACCTGCCTGAAATTACATGAACTAATCAAGAATTTTGTTTCAGATTGTATTGATTGGTGATATTTTTTACTGCTACATGGAATTTGGGGTTTATTTCCAGTGGATGAGGGGGAGATCAGCTTAATTTCTTGAGCAGCCCACGAAGTGCATAGCCAATACCCAGGTCCTTCATTTTATTACTTTTGTTTTACTTTTTATATTTCTATTTTTATATATTTGTGTATATGTATTTCCATATGTTTTATATATATGCTATATATAGTCTACATTTACTTAGTCATTACTTTTATTGGAAAGTAAAACACGCTACACAAATTTGTGATACAATTTTATGTTTATGGAAATAATATCTAAAATTCTGTTGTCTGGAAGACAGTAGGGATAAAACAACAGGAGGTGGTTCCTTTTCACAGCCTCAGTATCTCTCAGTATTTGTCCTCTCAGCCCTCTGGTCAATATGGACTTTTGTTGCCCTTTTAATGTTTTAAGTAAAGAGGTTTGATATTGTTTCATTTTGGCCTTTTTGCTGCCTTTTTTGCTTTTCTCAGAACATTCCTACAAAGCTATAAACTTCCTTTCCTTCTACAGTATTCCTCACCACCTACATTGTTAAATTTCCAAACAGTGCAACTCCTGCCTGATGCAGTAGTTCTTCTTATTTTGGCTAGTGTGTTCCTAAAAGGAACTTACTAATATTTCTTGGTTTTATTCTGAAAGAAGACAACTGTAATGTCCATACTCTGCTTCTGTCAGGTTTTTTTAAACCTTCACAGTATTAACAAAAAGCTGTAATTTTTTTTAAGAAGTTCCTGAGAAATTCTTTGGTCGATGATCATCAGATACTCTGTGCTTGGCAGGACAGATGCCGCTGAGAGTACATGGAACCTGTGTATTCCCAACATTCCCGTGCTGGGTGCCTTCATTTTCTCTGCTCCCAGTGTTCCCAGTCTGCCCTTGGGCAGAGTGGGGCTGGGGAGCAGCTCCTGGGCCCTGGCCTGGCCTTGGGCTGCCACCGTGGACACCCAAGTGGGTTTGTTAGTCCACTCCAGATTCCTCCCAGTGTCCACTGTTGCTGACTACGTGAGAATATTATAAAGACACAATCCTGTCAGTTCAAAGGAGGTTTTGGTGGAAAAACAGTCCAAGGTTGTTATTCATCACCCCTAAGGCCCTTGCCATGTGTTTGTGTGCCAGCACAGCTCCTTGCTGTGTGGCTGGGAAATTGATGTGTCCTGGTCTGCCTTAGGAGCGCAGGGCTGCACGGCAAAACAAGGGAAAACATGCAACTTTACAGGAAAAGTAAGAAAACTAATCATAAAAAGTTGGAGAACAGAAAATCTAGAGATGAGGGAATATTTTTGTGTTTCTTTAAATTCATCAGATTATGATTTACAGCAAAAAGTGTGGCAGTAGGTCCTGCTGTATGAGACAGAGGGGGAAAACTATCTTTTACAAGATCTCAAAGTGAGATGGGATATTAGCAGCATGATGGAAATCTTTTCCTGGTAACAAAACCTACAAAGGAGAAACCTTTTTAAGAAAGCCCATTTGCTGAAATGGGAGACAGGCAGTAGAGAGAATGGTGATACATGAGAAACAGTAAGAAAGAAAATCCAGCTGGGAAAAGAAACCACCAGACCATCTGTACCAAGAAAGGTGTGCACATGACATCCTCTTTTAGAGACAAATCCCCACAGAAAGGTAGGACTTGCCATTAGTTTCAGAAAAGTATTTGTTTCAGTCTGATTTTAAAACTTGCAAAACTTTTATATACAACAAATCACTGATGTTCAACCAGGGTCTCTCAGAGGTTTTACAAAGTAATGAGCAATGTTAGAAAATTTTAGTCCGTCAGCTCAGAAGACAAGAGCTGCTTCATTTCATGTTTTCATTTCTTTAGGAGATAATTTCAGTATCTGTTTTTGTGGAATAAGAAGGTGTGGGGTGTCCCCCTTGCTCTGAGGGAGCTGAGCTGTTCTGGGAGCACCAAGCTTTTGTCCCAGCATCTGGTGGCAGCGAGGCCGACACTGTGTCATATGCTTGCACTTTGCTGCTGGGTGGAGCTGAAAGCATTGCTCCCACAGAGAAACCAGGGGCTTGGAAAATGTGATTTGCAATTCCCCTTCACTGTAGCTCTTTTAATTACTGGGATTTGTGATGTGCTGCAGTAAGCCAGCACGTTCCTAAAAATGTGCCATTGCAAACAAATACATGGTTATATACTGGCTCAATTCCTTTGTTTTCCTCCATGGGGTCAACAGTATTTTCTTGAAGACGGCCTTATGCCCACAGGCTAAACTTCAGTGCCGTGAGACAGAAACACGAACTTTAACTAAGGGCTGAATAAAAAAACAGCCAAGGATTTCACCTCTGGGGCCCTTGAACAGAAGGTCACTGGCCTGATACTTGGAAAGAGATGTCTGTGTGCTGGGAGGTTTGTGTGTATAAATAATGCAGTGGCTGTGACTATGCCCTCTTTACTATGGTTTTCCCAGTGTTCTATGGACACTTATCCAGTCTCTTAATCAAATGGTTTTAATGGACTAAAGAAAATGAGTGTGACAGTGCAGTTTGGTGATGAGAATTACAGTAGATGGACTAACTCTGATTAGCCTGGAGGTTTTAAGTCTGTGCTATAAGTTTCTTTTTATCCTCTAGCACTGGGGGATCTGGAAACATGGAAATATGTAATATTACATCAGTCATAAATATTTAGTGTGGTGCTGGAAGTTGTGAAGAAATGCCGTGTGGAGATTCACACTAGAAATACTCTGTCTTGTGTAGTCTTCCCAAAAACATCTGCTCCTAGTTCTGAGGTTACAACAGTGATCTAGATGGATCATGGTTCTTGACACAGTGTGGCAGGTTTTATGTCCTTACACATGTGTTGGCTTAGTCTGGCTTGTGGCAGTGGTGTATTTCCAAAGTGCTTGTGAGTTAACAAAGGAGGAGGGAGCAAAATGTGTGAACTGGAGGATGAGAATCCAGCATAAAACTGCTGTTTAAATGTTAACAGATAGGATGTGTGCAACACGTTCATGAATGTAACTTTGTAGTCAAAGGTGTATTTTGACTGAGAAATATTATTTTACTGTTTATTGTATTTGAATCTAGGTGGTATTTATAGAATCATGTAGTATGTGTTCTTGTAGCCTGGACCACACTCTACTTCTGCACCTGGTATTAACCTGGTAAACAAGGATTCTAATGGCAGTACAGATACAGAGATGGTGCTGCTGGGAGCAGAATAGCACCCAGAGTTACTTTTGAATTGGTGAGCTTAGAACTAGTGATACACCAGATCACAGCCATTGATGAAATTCAGCTGATGAGAAAGATGTCCCTTAGATAGGTGTTCTAAAAACAGAAACGTTACTGTCAGCATGTGCATTTATCTGGAATACTTAGTAGTTCCAAAAGTTTCTTGTACTTCATTAAAGTAAAAATGTAAACTTATGTTATGTCTTGCTAGCAAGCGTGCTGGCCAGTTTTTCAGAATTTCCTGTGTACTTTTTATTTCCCCAGGAAATAAAGGAGGGCAAAATTTCTCTGAAACTCTATCACTCAACTTATATTAAACTATGTAATCTAATACTATATAGCTGTTGTATTTCTTCACAAAGTTGATTTATTTGCTCCTGGAAAGGTTCTTCTTTGGGAAGAATGTCCTGTAGGAATTTTGGTCCTGAGTACTGTTGATTCTTTGTTACCTGCTGCTCCTGACTGAGTCAGGGAGATGGAGCAGATACCAGAACTGCTCAGGGAGATGCCTTCCCAGGATGCTGCTCCTGAGCACCTTTTGAGTTTATAGCACTGAGACATTCCCAGAACCAAAGGAAAAAGAAGATTCAGAAAATTATTTCAAGATTAGAGTGATAGAAAGGTGATCCTCATGTCACCTTTCCAATCTCTGACTTGCAGTCTCCCATTGTGCTACACCCAGCAAGCTGGCCCACTGCTCTGCTGTGGAAAAAGCGTGGTTACAAGTTGGGGCAGGTTAGTTTAGGCAACACTTTCTTTGAGAAGTCATTGCCTTCAGACGCCCATGCACACACCTACGGCTTTGTCCGTAAATAATTATATGTACATTAGATTACTCCGAATCCTAATTATGACATACATTTAGTAAATTTGAATGAAATTGTGTGTCCGTGTTACATTTGGAAATGGGCTTGTTTTTTTTTTAAAGTTGAATAAAAGGCCTGAGAGAGGCTGATTTCGCTGATAACTTCTACAGTTCTGTCTTTCATCCACCTGTTGTGTCTTCTTGTAACACTTACGTGGCAGGAATTATTTCTATAGACTTTGAAATGGACCCAGTGCAGCTGCTCATCTTGAGCCACAGACACTACTGTGTGCAGGGAGCCAGAGAAGGGGCTGGCAGGAAAGTGGGGCACTTCATGAACCCTCCCTGTCTTGTATGCCAGCCATGCCTAGGAGACCCCTCTTCTTGTTTTTCCTACCTGGATAGTACATGCAATGAGAAATATTCTGTGTACTGCAAATAAGTCACAATACTTCAAGGATTGGTGTCACACTGAGGAAGAGGTCATCCAGTTCTTACTGGGAATGGGAGAATATCTTCCTTATAACTCACATGGAGAAGGAGGCATTTTTGAGTCTAATAACTTAAATGAAAAGGCAGTGATCATGGAGCTTACAGCTCTTAAAATATCTCTGGTTCTGCCAGTGACTCACTCCATGGCCCTAAATACCCCCCAGACTTCAGCTTCCTCCTCTGTCAAAAGGGGAGATGAATACGTACTTGTGTTTAACTGTGGAGATGATGCAAGACTTAATTAGCTATGTTTGTTGAGAGCTCTGAAAATGTGGAAATGTCACTGCTCTTGATCATCTTGAATAGCTGATGGCCTGGCTTGTCAGTGTGTTACTGTCAGGGCCCTCTTCAGAAGCGAGTGGGACATGTGAAATCTCCTGGGTTTGTTTGCCTGCATCGGTGCACAGCTGAAGCTTGGCTTTACATGTCTAAGTAGGTGGACAGAAACCTGGTGGTTTCAGGAGGGAGGGTCACATCCCACCTGCTCCTGGGTGCAGCAGTTCCAGGTTTCCTCTGGGGCCACGTTAGAGAAGTTGCTACGAGCGGCTGCCTCCTTAGCCTGAGGTTACATCTGCCTGCTCTACAACTATGTTTTCTCTTCTGTTTTGTTAACAGGACAGCTCATTGGTGGAGGCTATTAAGAAATTATGGCTCCTCTGGCAGGACTCTGGCAGCAGCTGTACCAGCAGAGCACTGCCTAAACTTATAAAAACAAATCAGAGAGGAGCATGATCAGAGGAGAAAAACTTCCATGCCAGTGATCAGGACCTTTCAAAGCATGAGTTTTTCAAGCCTTTTTTTTTTTTTTTTTTTTTTTCCTTAATGAGGTTGTTCTCATTCAATTAGCCATTAGCTCATTCTGAGTTCTCTCTTCCTGGGGCTCAACCAACCCTTGGGGAAAACCCTTGTTCAGGGCCAGAGGGTTAGGCAGGCTGCAGGAGGAGGAGGAGGACTCTCTTCCATGAGCATGTCCTACCACGCTGCAGTGAAGTTTTACACACTCAGGCTGTAAAATGGTTCTCAATGAACTCTTAGGCCCAAATAGAGGCAGTTCTACCTATAGACGTACAGGAAGGAAGGAACTAGAAACATGAATTTTGGATACGACCATGGACCTTGGCATTTTGTCTTACCTCTCTTATACAAGAGCCTGTGTACCATTTTTGAACTCATATTTCAAATGGCTGATGCATTTCACATCCCATGCAGTTCATAAATTGCCCACAACTTTAGTGTTGTTCATTAATAAGGTTAAAGTCAGGCTCCTTTGCAGAACAGGTGGAGTAACTCTGTGTAAGTCACAGAGGCTCTCGGTAGCTTTAGGTTTGTGGTCCATGGACCTCTGAGGTGCTACCACTAAGAAGCAGCAGGTAAAAAACTCCCCACTTACTGTCAATAGGCTCTAAATTTTAATGGAAGCATCAAAACACCATTGATAGTTGTTTGGGGTCTACACACTGAAAGGCACTGAAGCCACTGAACATAAGCTCCCTAAAGAAAGGCAAATGGACTGTGGCTATCAAGCACAGATGGCCTGCAGAGAGAAACGCCCAAGCAAGATGAAATGGTTAAAACCTAAAATTAATCTTTCTGTAGTTAACCTCCTGTAATTTTGTGGTCACTGAATTACAGAATAGAATGAAATGAGGAAAATGCCTGGGGCCAAATACGATTCTGGTGATAAGTGATTTGGAAGGAATAGTAATAAAAACCTTTGCTGTGCCCACCTAAATATAGGTTAAGAAAATAAAATTTATTACCTATTGCATACATTTTGACAAAGTTAGAAGCATACATATGTAATTAATTGTCTTGGAGGTTTTATTTAGGTGACAGTAATGACATTTGCAATTCTGTACCTTTCTTTTAAGTTGTATTAGCGTGTCTGTACTTGAAAAATGTTAACAGGTTTGTTGGAAAATCTTGCTGTGATTGGCCAAGTTTTTATAAGCTGCAGCCTGATCCAGTTTGAACATCGAGATAAATATTAACCACTCTCAGGCAGAAAATCAATATCAGCTTTATTTTACTTTCTTTTTCAGTCTGTGACTAGCCTGCCACAGGTAGGTCATGCCACCCTTCCTACCCACCTCTAAAATATATATATGTATACCATATAAGTTCCTTCAGCAACTGACAAGATGAAGACTTCATATGGTGACCTGGCAATTCCTCCAAGGTGCAGTGCCAGGTGGCACACACGAACATTCATCTCCCAACCTCTCTGAAAGATCAGAACGGTTTTTCTTTCACAGAACTCAATTTTACTTTTACAGGAATGCAATGCTATTGCTACTACCTCTCTTCCCTCCTCCCCAGCAGGCCAACATTTATCTCTATCCTGCTGAAGATAAGCTTTCCATTTCTACTTTTCCCATATCACCCCAATACTCTCGGGCTGCCCTTGGCCCCCTCCCTGAGCTCGCTCACAGGCAGCAGGTTGTGGTGGGCGGTCGTATTATTTATTTCAAGCTCCTCAAGCTGGAAAACTTTGCCAGAGTGAATCACTTTGCTGCCTTATTACTGCAGTTAGAAGCAAGCCAAAACTTGCCATTCACGAGGTAACTTTCATTTTGTTCACCACATTGTTTCTTTGCCCTTGGCTTCCAGAGCTGAGGTATTTTTCTCTTCTGCCAGCTCTGCTTGGATCCAAAAACAGGTTGAGTGAAGTAGTTACTAAAACTGTCTGAATTCAGGTTACTGCTAAGGATCTTCTCTATTTGCAGTTATCTATCTTTTAAACATGCTGAACTCTTCTGGTTGACGTGAACAGTCAAGTTCAGTGCTGTGGGTTATTTCACAGTCTGATGAGAAACTGGTGATGAAATAAGGTGTGTCTGTGGCACAGTCCTGTTTATTTATAATCAAAGGCTTGTTTTCCACTACTATAGGGTAGATCTTAAGCAGCAACAGTTTTTCAGATCTAAATCCTATTTCAGGCTCACTCAAGCCTATTTGTGAGGCTTTTTCTCGGGTCCATACATTCTTATATGCTTTTATTGTTTGCTCTCTCAGCTTAATGGACTTCCAATTCCTCTTCATCTAACATTGCAAAACAATACAAAAGAAACTAGTCCTTTTACATGTGTCTCTGTTTTGAGTAATGATACATGGAATGGAAGCTGTGTGTCATAAAGCAGAGCTGCAGCTCCTCTTCCTATTCAGCCCACTAGATTACAGATGGTCAGATGGGAATTCATTGCATTTCTAGGGAGAAGTGAGAGCAGGCAGGTAGGGCAGACAGTGCCTGTGTCCAAGTTGCTTTTAGCAAGAGAAGATTTTGGCCAGAGAGAAAAATGTCAAGAGGAATAAGAAAACTGGTCCTATCAGCCTCAGAGATTATTATTTTTCTCTGGGTTGCAGGAGAAAAAGCAGATGCTTGAGATAATAGATTGGGGTTTTGGGCAGGGAGGTGTTTGGCTGTGTTTTCTCCAGGACAGTGGTGCCTTACCAGGTGTCTTTCACCATCAGGTGAAAAGCTTCTATAAAATCACTGCTGAGGATATCTGCACTGCTGGAAGCATAAACTGGATTAGGCAGCACGTGGAACAAGGCTCAGGAGTCCAGAGGAACATCTACCCCCAGGGAGGGCAGGACTACCTGGAAGTGTGAGTTACTCCTGGGGAGGCAGTGTAATCCTCGGAGCAGATATTCAAATATGAATAGGAGCCTGAGCCTCATGACAGTGAGCCAAATTTTCCTGCAGTGTGAAGGCAAGCAGACTCACAATGGATCCATTCCACTCCACTGTGGATGCTAAAGATCAGCTGGAAATGTGCTCTCTTATAAGTGAAGAGTGCTGGACTGAATGAAGACCTTGTCATGGGGACATCTTTACTGAAAATGACCACCAGCACTATCTGCTGTGGCTGATGAACCTGGTAGCAGTGATATGTATTATATTTCACATCAAAAAAGCTTTGACTGTCAGCTCGAATGGCTGGATGATGTTTTTTGACCAGTGGAAACTCCAGTGCAAAACCAATATATTCTTCTTCTGCCCTTCAATAAAATCCCCAGAGTTCAATGATACAAAAATATACTACATTTAATCTATTTATTTAAAGTTTTCACTACAATTATCAAAACACTGTGGGGAAAGCCAAGAAATAAATTATGTTTCAGATAACTATCCTGTGTCAGGTTAGTAAGGTAACACAATATGCACTTTCCCCCAAGCCTTTCCAGAGTTTGTAAATACTAAAAAAGTGTATTTGTGTTCAAGAAAGTACAACAGAAGACTATTCAGAGCTGAGATTTTGCCCTCCAATATGAAGTTAATGGCTTCCCTGGTTTGATGTATAAGAAAGCTTATTAATTTCCTTAGCTGTGGTACCAAAGATATATTGAATAATTTTGTGTGCGTGGAAGTTCTGACTACACAGCAGAATAGACAGACATCAGAAAAATGCTGCTCTTGATCCTTCTGCCTATACAGTACTGGTTCTGTGAAGAGAAAACTTTGCCTACTCATTAGTGCTGCAAAACAAGTGTGCTAACAATTATTAAATCAACCCCCCTCCAGTCAAACCAGTAATGTTTTGTTCCACTGAGTTAGAGTAGACATAAAGCACTACACAAACAAAATCTAGAGCAACATCTCCCATGTCTGATAAGTCTGGCACTTTTCACCATCACTAAAATTATCTCCAGCCTCCCACGCACCAAAACAGGGCTTCACAATTAGTTCCACAAGTGCCAGTGAGAAGAGTCTCCTAACAATGCCAGCAACTACAGCCGAGTTTATCCTTCTCTATTTGCAGAGAAAGGGCTGGATCCTTCCTGCTTCCACTTGTGCAGCCTCAGGGAAAGGCCTCACTCAGCCCATGTCCGGATATTTGGTTTTTGGGTTTTTGTGCCCCTTCTGTGGGCACCGTGATTAAGGGGGAGCTTTACCTTTTCTTTACTAGCTGAAGAAATTTGAGACCACAGAGGCTGGTAGCTTGCTGCAGGGATGGCTATTTCTCAGCTCTGGTGATTAGTTGCAAGAAATATTTAGAGTGGAAAAAACTTCCAAAGGAGAAGAAGGCTGTATTTAAAAAGATGAACAGAAAGAGAAATCATGGTAGTGATGGGAGACCAGAGCTGCAATGTTAGCAAAAAGAAGCTCCTGCAAGGGCTTTATATACACAGCTCTCACATCCCTCAGCTGAGCATGTGTTTGTGTTTGCATTAGGGATGAAAAGACTTTTTTAGTAAGCAGCTGTGAATTATTGAATATATCATGGATCAGTATACATGAAGAGAAAACAAAAATAGAAAAAGGAATATCAATATTACATAAGCAATACAAAAAAGCTGAAAAAATGTCAAAGGGAATAGGTGAAGCTATGATCTGATGAACAGTGTGCTATGCAACTAGAAAAAGTTAGAAGTTATCATATCCTAAAAGCTTGAGACATTAAAAGAGACAAGAGAGTATATTTGCTGCATAGTAATTAAAACTGCAAAAAGATGCTGTGAATACAAAGCTGTCCTGTAAAGGTGGGCAAGATATATAAAATATTTTCATGATGAATCCAAATTCACAGCCATCACAAGAGAACAACAAGTTCAGGGAATTGCTATATGCAAAACAGGGTGCCAGGCAGTATGGAAGAAGGAAGAGATCTACACCTAGTAGATGTTTTTTTGTCCGAAAAAAAACCCCCAATCTTGAACAAGGACATGAATAGAAGGATCTGCCTGAAGATGGAGAGGATGAGATCAAACAAAAATTTTCTCAGGAAAAAATCACTCCCTGCACACAGCTCTCTGATGAGGCTGTTATTTAACCAGTGAGCTTTGTGGCAGAGATGTAATCCTATGCAAATATCAGGAGTTTAAATACGACCTAAGTCATGTAATGTATGAGCAGTCACATTGATTACCTTACCTTTTCCAATTTGCCCATGTACATGGCATGCAAATCAGCCATTTTATAGTGAATTTTAGTGCTTATGTGACTGAGCTAAAAATCATCAAATTATAAGGTTAATTTGTATAATACATTTATTTTTTCAATTTTTTATACAACCTATGTGCTTTAAGCACAGGTAGAGATCCAAGCATATGAAATATGCAGAGACAGTTAATTTCCAGAATTAAAACACTGTAAAAAAACATAAGGCAGTTATACAACATTGCTAATAGGAAAAAAAGAAATATTCACATACATTGCTTGCAGTTGAGAAAAAATTAAAGCAAACCTTAGAGAACAGGTGAAAGTGGAAGTCAAGTACACACTAAATATGCCAAAAAAAATCCCTTCTAGATCTAAACCAGATTGAGATCTACAGATGGTGCCTGGTGGATATTTAGTGTTTCAGAAAATTTCAATCAATAGACCTGCACAGGTGACCCTCAAGCATCGCTGCCACCTTCTCCTTTGTCTGAACCACACAATTCAAAGGCTGTGAAGGGCTCTGCCCTGGGCAGGGGCCTGTCTCTATTGGCTCCCCACAGTGCTGAAAGAAGCAGGGTGAAATATCAGAGCTATTCATCTTGGAAGACAAAAGCAGATTCCCTCCCAGAAGGAACACCCTCACAGAGCAGGCAGCCCAAAGCTGTAAGCGGTGACTGCTCTGTGCCCTGCCATGGACAAGGACAAGGCAGCAGCACAAAAAGCAGCTCCTGAGCTGCCCCAGTTGAGTCGCCGGGATTTTACTGTGTCTCGGCCGTTTCAGGTGCCTTGGGACACTGTGAGTGACACTGCTGTGATTCAAAGTGTGTCATCTGGATGTGAGGTCAGTGACCGTGACCTGCAGGAGCAAGGGGGAGAAATCCCCAGGCAGGATAAACTGTTCCTCCCCAACGCTGAGGCACCGGTGTCCATCGCAGCTGCACTCTGTGACAGTAAGAGCTGAGAGACATGGGCTCCCTCCACATCCCTGCTCACTAGCTTTACATGTTGAAATCTGTTGCAGGTGGAAAAAGTATAGAGAAAAACAGCATTCGTTGCGTTCTTATTTCAAGCTGTGAGCTGGGTAGGTGTTGGATTCTGCAGGAAAAAAGTTGAAAAACTTTAGCAGTGTATTGATACATCTTGCAAGAAAGAAAACACATTTGCAAAGCCCTATGTAAAACAAATCACCTACCATGTTACCAGTTTAACAGCTGAACAAGAAATTGTTTTCCTGATAAAAAATAATTGTTTCACCCCAGCAGATTGAAATGATTGAACTCTTGCAAGAGCCTATATGTAATTAAACTCTTTGTTGGTTTTCCTGTGTGCTGGTTTTGGCTGGAGTAGAGCTAATTTTCTTCATAGTAGCTGGTATGGAGCTATGTTTTGGATTTGTGCTGGAAACAGGTGAAATTGTAATTTCCATGGTGTGAGAAAGACAATTTTTGAGTACTTGAGAGCAATTATATCTTCTTTGGGTAAAATGCACTTGCATACCAGAATCAGTGTTTGATTTCCACTGTCTTTTTGTAGGAAGCTGTATCCTGTACTAGTGACTCTCTGTACTTAACTCATCAGTCTGAGACATAATTTAAGTTCTTAGTAATTTATCTTTAATATTTTTTTTCCCAAAAGAGAATATAAACTTTAGATAACTTACTGAGGTATATATAATGCACACTTATTCCAAATGAAGGAACAGTTGTTAAATCTAGAATAAACTGAAATCCTAGAACGGATGACATGATAAATGGAGGTGCAGTGTCAGCTGGATTAGTGTGGAGCCACAGTGTGAACTTCTGGCAAATTAGAAGGCTCCTGAGTTGCTAATTCTGGCTGCAGGAAGATTGGTAGAGCTAATCTTGTCCATCTGATCTATCTGTTTTCGTTTGGATGTATGAATTAACCTGCTTTAAATTCTTCTCTCAAATCTGAACACACAGCCCCTGCTGACTTTAGCAGGAGCTGTGCTCAGGTGTGGTCCTGAAGACCATTCTGTAATTATAACATGTGGGAAATCTTGGTTTTTAAAGACACTCCTAAGTGTTTCCTTGAGCCCTGGAATGTCATTTGCTGAAGGGCCTTTTTGCCCAGTGAAACAAGATCAGACCTGAGTGAAGACTTCTTTTTGGCACAGAGCAGCGGCTCTCAAGCTGTTCCACAGACACACTCCTGCAGCGTGCTCTAGTCCATGTGCTATCATAGTCAACAACAGATTAAAACCCAAAAGCGGTTCTTATCAAGTGATTTTGTTGTCATTGCTTTCAGCTCTACTCACCTGTTGCACCTTGATGGGCCTCATATCCTACCTCTGTCAGGGCTACTTAGCTGACTTTGTATTGGAGAAGACAGCTTGGCTTTGATTACAGATTTTGAATCTTTGCAGAGCAGTTTAAGCTGTTGGGCTTCTTATGTGAGGAATCAAAACCTCCTTGTGCTGTATAACATGGTACTGAATTTTGGGAAACCTACCCATTTACTGTCATAGTCTTTTCAGTCTTGAATGAAATAGATTACTGGTGGCATGTCACAATCTGTCATGTATTTTAGCTCTTGGGGATTCTCCTATTTCATGTGAGTCTTCCTTTTTACTGATTTCAGCAGCTGCAAATACTTGTAAGCAAGGCAACAAGAAGGGAAGGCAATGAAAGGATGTGAGATGGAAAGAGAAGTGATACTGAGTATGGAAAAGAGAATAAAATAGAGAAAGAGGAGGGGAAGAAAGAAGATTTTGAGGCTAATGAAAGGAAAATAAGAGAAATCAAAGTGAAAGAGGTCATGTCTCACCTCTTTCTGATTATTTTTTTCTTATGTTGTCTCCTCTAAGCCAAGAACTATCTTAAAAGCAGTGTTCAAATTTCAGCTGTCTACTTTTGCCCCATTCCTCTTTTAAGTAATTGATTCCGGTCGTAGCATGTATTTGGAAATTTTTGGAAGTTTTCTGTGAGTAGCTCTGCTGCAGCAGTGAAGGTGATTGTGCATATCCTGGTCACACTCCCTGCAAGGAAATGTGTAACACGTTCCCTGCTGGTCCTTCATGCTTTGGCACTTGACTGCTGGCCTGTGCCCTAGAAAAGGCTTTCTGCAGGTGCCACAGGACTTTGCTCAGCAGCAAATATTTATGCAGGAGTGATAGCATGTGTTTGCATCAGGAGTGTATTTAACTCCATGTGTAACAGATGAATGTGTTCCAAGTGCATGTCCGTATCCTTATCCCTCTAAATTCCTGTGCAAATTGGAAAGTCTCTGCTGTAATATCCTCACCCCATGCAGTCCTCCCTATTACCATCAACATAAGGAGTCTCTGAGCAAGGGATATATTTCCCTTCAAGCTTTATGTTTTCCTGCAAGCATCAAGATAACATGTTTTTGAAATCCATTACACTTTCCCATTCACTTTCAGTCCAACAAGGATGAGAACAGGGTGTGAAATTAAACAGAGATTCCTAAACAGGAACACCAGCTGAGAAATATATCCTTAATATGTTTATAAACCACATGAATAATTTATGTGGCAGGATATATGTTCTATCATGTTTTGATAGGCCTTTTGACTAACATATCCCGTGGGTGTTCCTCTTCATGTCACAGGAAGGTATTTTTTCAGGAATGCTCATCAATAGATAAAACCTGATAGTAGCAAATAACTTGGCGTAGCTTCTCTTCAGCAAATGGGTTCCTCTGGCAGTATCTGAATTTGTTCCACCTCTGGCAAGTACTTGACAAATGAGCCCAGTACTGTAGCTCTGTGTTGATATTGTTTATTTGTTATTTAGGTAGAGTAGATAAGGCCCAAGGGCTTGATCCAGAGCCCACAGAAGTCAGTGAAAAGACTCCACAGGCCTTTTTTAGTCACTGGAATTCTGTATTCCGTGTTTCAGAGTTTGGAAATCTGTGCCAAGAACTTCATCAATAACTAAAAGGCTGGAAGAAATGCAAAGACCAAACTTCTGGACAGGTGGAATGAAAAAATGGAGAAGGAAAACATCCAATAAATTCTCATCAGAAACAAAATGTCTCCAAGTAGTTTTTATAGGTGAGGCTTAAAAGTGAAGTAATTTCTGACATTTTCAAGGAAGTACCCGGCTTCTAAAAGCTTTAAGACAAAACTGAAATGGACGTTCTAGAGTCTCAAAATCATATATTCTCTAAGTATCCTTTAGTTCAGTCTTCTGTATATGAAACAGGTTTACCTAGATTTCTGATGCTGCTTTTAAATCCCTTAAATTCTGCTATTTTTAACAGCTTTATTTTTACAAGTTTTAATAGTTGCTGGTAATTGAAAAGTTGCTACAAATTTAATTTTACTGATGATATGCTTATATGTTTGTGTTAAATATTGTAGGGCTAGGCAACAATGACTCCTCTACTTATATTATCTAGTATTTTCCATGGTGGAAAATATTGTGTTTAGTTTTTCATTTTTTTAGGTGTTGGGAAGTTTTGATGACTGACTGCCTGGGGCTGCCCTTTGAAATTGGTCAGGGATAAAAGTCCAAATCTGTATAAGTGCTTCTTCTTTGTCCTGTGAAATTATGCAGGGATTTTCCGGTCTCAGCTGCTGACATTGAGTATTCCTGTTCTCCCTTAATTAAGTATTCCTGTGATTGCTGAAACTATAACTGATGATGGACTTTGAGTATACCTAGCCTCATATTCCCAAAGCAAACCCTAGGGTGGCTGGGTCCTGCAGAACAGCCTCAGTGGCTGCAGAACAGCTCTGTGGCATGAGAGAATATTGTATTAGTGGGGGTGCCTTGATGAAGGAAGGAATGATGAACCTGACTTCATGTTCTCAGAAGGTTAATTTGTTATTTTATGATACTGTATTATATTAAAGAATGCTAAACTATACGATACTAAAGAATACACAGAATGCTAAAGGATAATAATGAAAACTCGTGACTCTCGCTGGAGTCCCAACACAGCTTGGCACGGATTGGCCAATGAGTGAAAACAACTCACAGCAGAATCCAGTGAAACAATGACATGTTGGTAAACAATCTCCAAACACATTCTGAAGAAGCAAAACACAGGAGAAGCAAATGAGATAATAATTGTTTTCCTTTTTCTCTGAGGCTTCTCACCTTCCCAGAAGAAAAATCCTGGGCGAAGGGATTTTCAGAAAATGTGAATGCCACAAGAGAAGGTGACAGATCATTCTCCTCCCAGCGCAGTCCCTGGGTGGGTGGGTGTCCCTCATGGCAGGCACAGGCTCACAAACTCCCCATAGCCCTAAGGGCAAATAAAAGGAGCTGGCCAGCTCCAATGTGTGACTTGGATACGTGCTTTGCAGTACAGGCACATTCAGAACCCTACCTGTATGAATATAATTCTGCTCAGCCCATAGCTGTAAATACAGTGTGTGGTATGAGAGCAGGCTAAAGCAATTGATGTGAATGTTTTCCTTATGACATTCCACAGCTTCAGCACACACAAAGACTATTTTGGTATCTCCCGGCAAAGCCTCCTTTTGTGTTCTGGACACCTCCAGTAACTTCACTCTTTTCATACAGCTCATGTTTTTCACTTTTTAGACCTCTAATGATTCTGCTTCCTTACCTGTGGATTGCCTTTAAGGGGTCCACACCAAGAAGTAACTCAATATATTTTAGTTCAAGCCTTCCCAGATCTCAGCTCAATAAGCCATTAGTTGATATAAGTTAGAGAAAGCAATTCCATTTAAACAGTTCCATGCTGGCTGAAAACCACCAGAGCATTATCAAGAAAACTATTCAAATATGTCTTCCATATTTGTGTGTCTGCATCCCCTAAGTCTAACATTAATACGTGTGTGATTCTGTGACTATCTTTTACTGATTTGAGGGCATTTCAGTCCTGAAATCCCAGACTCTTTTGAGAAGTTATAGAAAATAAATTTTTATTCCATTTTTTTTCCTTTTTTTTCCTTTTTTTTTTCTTTTCTTTTCTAGCCACAATTATTTAATAAGCTTTAATGATTTTCTAATTCATAAAATAAAATCCCTGACTCCTTTGTGGAAGAACCATCAGTATGGCAGGAAAAAAGTGACAAAATGTAACAGCTGAGAAATCAACCCATTCCTATAGCTGAAAGGTTATCCATGGAAAGATCTCAGTCACAGACATGTTTACTTTGATTAAATTTCTGCCTCAGAGTAAAAGGTAAATGATTCAGAACTATAAATTCAGAATTTTGGAAAAGAAATTAAGGCTTTACCTAATAACTCAGCAGAAGTGTTACAGCAGGTAGCTATCTTAAATTATTAAAACCTAGTACTGTTTGGTATATCCCTAGGATATTTTCACAAATGGCACTTTAAAAAAAACCCTGTAATTCTTCACGGAACGCTCTTGCTGCTCAGTTTGACACTGGTCCTTCTACAGTACTGAATGAACTTTAATTGGCTTAAGGAAATATCTACATTTAAAATAGAGGGAGATTAAAACATACCGTACCTGGAGTTGGTGTTTTCTTGTGAAACCAGGGAATATCTATATGCCATGAAAAGACTACTAAACCTGAACACATCCAGAATTATTCCATAAAAATTCTCTGATGTAGAGTATAAAGGTGGGATAAACTGGCAAATAACTCTGGAAATCAGCATCATTCCACTGTCTGAGCATTTTAACATTCACATAAAAAAGGTTTTTGATAATCTGCAGTTAATTTCAAGATTCTCACTCCTTGCATGTTTGCATTGTCTACACAGGGGCTTTCAACTGCTTGGCTGTTTTGAACAAAACTTGACTAGTGATCATTAGTAATTGCAAGCTCTGATTCCCTCCATCCCATGCTCCACCAGCTACTTCTTCCTGCGAGACACATGATGTCTTCATGGAAATCCTCCAGCAACGTACCATTAATAAATGAATTCACAGGTTCTGTTCTATGCTAGCTCAGGAAAGTTCAACATCCAAAATTGTATCTGTGCCACCCATATTGCAACGTGGATAGTAGTTGTAATTTTTGTAAATCAGCAACTCTTGCCAATTCTTTTCCTGATTAGTATAATCCTTTTCTCATAATCTCTTATAATAATGTTTTATACTTCATTTATCTTACATAATTAGACCTCATACAATCTCACAGCCTTGTTATGTTTGTTTATTAGAGCTCATTCTTGCTTTTAAGGAAGAACAAAACAAACACTATATGTGGTAAATTTTATTAAAAATGTTTTCAGGATTATGTATGTATAACTTGTGTGTGTATCTAGTGGGGAAGAAACTTAAATCTTGCAGGTTCTCATTCCTATTAGGTCTAACACTATTCATGTGCAAGTCTTTAAGTTTTGGCCTTAATCAGTTCCCAGGATAGACTTGTTTTCTTGTACTTCATTACCAAATTTTCTCGTTTCACACATTTAATGGAAAAAAGTATCAATATTTCTTTCTAAACTGTTGGAGTGTTTTTCCAGGAGAGTGTTAGAACAGCTGGGAAAACTGCCAAGAGACTTGTTAAAGACAGTAGGAGCAGGAATTAAATCACAGAAAAACATGAAAAACCTGTAGCTGTGTCTGAACATTGAAATAGTTACTGTTTTGACCAGCTACAGTATTACGCTTTATAAATATCAAGTTTTAGAGCAGTGTGGTAAAGCTTCTAATATGCAACATTATGTTTTATCAGATAAACGCCAGAGACAACTGAAGTATAATGTGTAACATTACAAAGTCTCTGACATTGTAAAATTCTTGTTAAAAACAGCCTGGAAAGAGGATCTATTGACTTCACATTTTCACAGTCCTTTCTGCAAGTTTCTTGGGTGATGTATATTAAACCAAGGATTTATAGCTCTTTCATCCTTTCTCAGCAGCTCTTGTGATCACCTAGAAAGCACAAAAGCAGCAGGTTAGAGGACATTTTCATCTTTTTTCAATAATAAACTTGATGAGCTATGGCCATAAAACTGCAGAGTGTACTCAGTTGTCTCAGTCATGAGCTGTAAACTGTTTACACCACTTTTATTTTATTTCTGCCTTTCTGAACTCCTGCATGCTGTCTTTATTCCACACAAGTGAACACTGGGGA
Source organism: Pyrgilauda ruficollis (assembly GCF_017590135.1). Taxonomy (NCBI): domain Eukaryota; kingdom Metazoa; phylum Chordata; class Aves; order Passeriformes; family Passeridae; genus Pyrgilauda; species Pyrgilauda ruficollis. Next base: position 11,177,530 of record NW_024510321.1, read on the forward strand.
TATGACAAAATATAACATGGCAGGCGTGCTTGTTTTCTGCTTTAAAAGACAGCCTGTTTCTCACATTAAATTCAGATATATTAGTCCAGATAACTCAGGTGGGTAACAGTAATAAAAGTCGCATCTAAGCTAAAAATTATCTGTAGGTCAGGAAATGGATTCTTTGATTCTTTCCAAAGCTTTCCAAAACCGAAATGAATAGAAAAGGTTCTATGGATTTCAATGAAATTGGACAATATGCATAGAACCAAATTAATATAAACTGACTCCTCCATTTTCTATACTGGAAACTCCTAACTGGAGTGCAAAGGGTTAGGGATGCCATTCTCACCCTTGAGTTAACAGGGCAATAACTCTACCTTTGATGTTTTAAAAACATCATTAATTCTGCTCCTTACCTCTGTACCTACTAAACCGCAGACAGCTTTGCCATTTGTACCAGGTTTGAAGTTCTTAAATTTACTAATACTATTGCTAAGGGAACAAGAGCAGACTGCCAGCTGGGACAGCTGCCGGGCAGGGAGCACCAAAGGACACGTGCTGAGTTGTCCGGTGTTGTAGAAGGATGTTGACATTACGTGCTGCAAAGCTTACTTGAATTTCACATCTTTAGTGCTGTGTATAAGTTCAGGGAAAAAAAAGAAAAAAAGAAAAAAGGAGTAAGTTTTTTTCACTGTTTTCCTGTTTCTCCAAACTCTGCTTTCACTCTAGTTAAATTGTTTTACCATTTCTACACAGAAGATATATATTGTCAGGCCACACTGAATGACCAATGAACTGTGCAATTCCATTGTCCTCAATGAAATCCGTGGAAAAAAGTGAACGATATCTATAACTTCTGACGGCTTTGCGGAGGAGATTGCTCAGCGGTTCCATTGATGCCGGTGTTACTGATGATGCAGGAGATTTTGCACAGTGTAGGTCCTGTTGCATTAACAGATGCCAGAAAGACCAGGAAGGCTATCTGATTTCGGCCGTGAGCGGTGGCTGTGCCCCCGGACCCCGGCAGGAAGCGCAGACAGCCGCGGTGTCCAGCCGCGCACCTTCTCTGCCGTGCCGTGCCTCGCTTTCCCCGCGTACCTGAGGCAGGGCGGCAGCAGCAGAAGGAGCAGCAGCGGTGCCCGTTCCAGAGTGCGCCAGCCGGGGCCGAGGGACCAGGATTTCGCGCTGCTCCTTGCGCCGGTGCGACCCCGGCTCCGCATCCCCGGTACCCGGCGGGGCAGAGCGAGGCGGGGGCAGCCGCACCGCCTCGGGCTCGGTCGAGGCACTCGCTCCGTCCGTGCGCGGGGCCCGCCGGCTCCCCCGCCCCGTCC